>NC_044313.2:25515923-25815923 GCF_007474595.2 Lynx canadensis
ACAACTTACGCCTTCTATTCAGCAGAGGACCTCAGAAGGTTACATAGATTTTGTGCGGTAGAGCAACTAATCAGAAATAGAATGAATAGATATGTTGGTCTTTCCCCAAAACTACCTCACAAATGTGGTGGAGTGATTGTGTTATGCATTTGTCTCTTTTCTTCTAGCCCTATTAACGACAGGTGGTCCAACTATAGGGGAGCTGAACTTAACCTCACAGCTTAAGAAGCTGCAAGAGACCATTGAGCAGAGAACAAAGATAGAAATTGGGGACATTATCCAAATCAGAGGTTATATCCACACATACAGAGAAGAACGAGAAATCCGTGTCACTACTTATTGTAAGCTCAAGTAATTTCTGCCACATTGGTTGTTATTCTGGGTGTGTGTCCAGTAAACTGTGGGTTAGCTACTAAACTCTGGATTAGCTAAAAGTCAAACTCCTAAAAAGTTCAGATTAAAAAATGTAACTCTGGGAAATTATATTTCATAACATGCTTTCTTTACAAAAGCAGCATTTCTTAACTTTATTTTGAAGAGAGGTACCTATAAATTGGGGAAGAAAATAAATGATTTATTATATATGTCTGGCAAATTGATTTGGGTAACATAATAAAGTACTTTGAAGTTCTAAGTGTCAATCCATTTAGGGCAGAGTGTTCATATTCCTTAAAATGATGGAGATTTCTGAAACACCATTGAGTCCATTAACTTTGAAGGAAAACAGCTGATGAGAAATATGATCGTCCCACATCCTCTAAGTGATACCCTTTGCAGTGCTCTGGTTGATTTTGGTTTGGAAATCCCAAGGCTAGCCCCTGTTGTCTGCCATTGAAACAGATGAGTGAAAAAGCAAACATACTTTCCCTGGTTCTAGTCTGCTCCTGGCCAAGCCTGGGATGCTTAGTGCATTGCATGCCCTCTCGAAGGATAAGGGGGAATCGTTTAGTGCATCTAGAATGTATGCTCCCTGGGCACACATAGGGAAGGAGATCCCCTGGGCACCTAGCAACAATTTGGACATTGGAAAGACCTGATCTCATTGTAATTTCTCTGGCATATTTTCCCCCATGGCTTGTTAGATAAAGTGGATGATCCAGTGTGCAACATACAAATTGCAAGGATGCTTGAGCTGCCCAGTATCTACAGGAAAGTTTATGACCAGCCTTTCCAGAGCCCAGCCCTAGAGCAAGAAAGGTAAGCTGTGGCCTTTTCACTGCTAGAGATGTGACAATGGCAATAAGGCCAAGCAGTGGGACCCCAGATGCTGGGGTGGGTCTGGGTTCAAATCCTGAACCATCTGCTTACTCACTGAGGGTCTCTGGGCAAGTCTGCTTACTCGCTATATGCCTTAATTTTCATATCTGCAAAGTGAAGATAATAATAGTACACATATTCTAAGGTGGTTGTGAGAAAATGTACGTGTAATCAGAGTCCCAGAAGGAGGACAGGGAGCAGAGAAAATGTATTTGAAGAAATAACTGATGAGGTTTTTCCAAGTATGCAGAAAACTGTAAAGCTCAATGAGCACCAAGGTAGGAAACCTAAAGAAAGCTGCAATGAAACATCACAATCCGAACACTACACTGTGGGGGTGCCTGGGTGGCTCAGTCGGTTGAGTGTCCGACTTCAGCTCCGGTCATGATCTCACAGTTCGTGAGTTTGAGCCCCGTGTCAGGCTCTATGCTGACAGCTCGGAGCCTGGAGCATGCTTCAGATTCTCTGTCTCCCCCTCGCTCTGCCCCTCCCCCACTCACATTCTGTCTCTCTTTCTCTCAAAAATAAATAAACATTAAAAAAAATTTTTTAAAAAGAATACTGTGGCACATTATAACAAAAAAATATAAAAAAATGAAACCCATCATTCCCAACCAGGAATGATTTTACTCTTTTGTGCAGGGGTGAAAAAGAGCCAGGAGGAACAAGGATATATTCATACCCATTAGTGTGTGCATCCAAGAACCCTGAGGGGAGCCAGAAAACTAGGAACAGTGGCTGCCTAAGGGTGGGAACTGAAACAGGATAAAAAGGAGACTTTCACTGTGTACCCTTTAATTTTTTTCATGCGTATATATTACATTTAAAAAACCCTTACATAAAAAACAAAAAACAAAAAACTGGGCACCTTAGTGGCTCAGTTGGTTAAATGTCCGTCTGACTCTTGGTTTCAGCTCTGGTTGTGATCTAACGGTTCATGAATTCGAGTCTCGTGTCAGGCTCTGCATTGGCAGCATGGAGCCTGCTTGGGATTCTCTCTCTCTCTCTCTCTCTCTCTCTCTCTCTCTCTCTCTCCCCCTCTCCCCCCTTCCCTCCCTCCCTCCCCCTCCCCCTTCCTCTCTCTTGCCCCACCCTCACTTGTGATCTCTCTCTCTCAAAATAAATAAATAAAACTTAAAAAAAAAAAAACAACCCAAACTGCAGACCCGTAAAAAGTAAAAAGTGAAAGTTTCTTCATTTTCCTGTCTGCCGCAGTACCATTGTCTGGAGGTTACCGCTGTGCATAGGTTGATGTGTATCCTTTTAAACTTTCTTCTTATGTGCATATACAAGCATGAATATTCACTCATATATTTTATGGGTTCTCACTTGCTTTTTTATAAAAATGGGACTATACCTGTATTATATATGCTATTTGGCAGATTGACATTTTTTTTTCAAAATCTCATGAATATCATAGTTCCTGTAGTCCTGCCTGATCCTTTTAAACAACCACACAGTGCTCACTGCATGAATTGCCCTTTATGTCAAAAACAAGCATTATTATTGAATAGACCAATTACCAGTAACAAATTTGAATCAGTAATCAAAAACTCCCAACAAACAGAAGTGTATGACCAGATGGATTCACAGGTGAATTCTACCAAACATTTAAGAAAGCGTTGAGAAAGAAGAGGAAGGAAAGCTTCCAAATATATCCTATGAGGCCAGCATTACTCTGACACCAAAACCAGACACACTACAAAAAACTACTGGCCTATATCTGTGATGAACATACATACAACAATCCTCAACAAAATATTAGCAAACTCGGGGCACTTGAATGGTTCAGTCAATTAAGCAAGCATCCGATTCTTGATTTTGGCTCAGGTCATGATCTCATGGTTTATGAGTTCAAGCCCCACATTGGGCTCCACACTGACAGTGCAGAGCCTGCTTGAGATTCTCTCTCTCCCTCTCTCTCTGCCCCTCACCTGTTTGCTTGCTCTCTCTCTCAAAAATAAATAAATGAACTTAAAAAAAACTAACAAACTGCACTTAACAGTACATTAAAAGGATCATTCGACCATGATCATGTGGGATTGATTCTGGGAATGCAAGGATAGTTTAATATTCACAGGTCAATCAACATGACACATCAACAAAGGATAAAAATCACATAATCATCTCAGTAGATGTAGAAAAAGCATTTGGCAAAATTCAACATCCATTCATGATAAAAACTCTCAACAACACTTTGAGACGGAACATAGCATAGTAAAGGCCACACATGAAAAACCCACAGCTAACATCGGTGGAAAATAGAGTTTCTCCTCTAACATCAGGAACAGGAACAAAGAAGTCCACTGTTGCCACATTTATTCAACATAGTATTAAAAGTTCTAGCCACAGCAGTCAAACAAGAAAAAAAAATAAAAGGCATCCAAATTGGTATGGTAAGGAAAAAGTTAAACTGTCACTATTTGCAGATGACATACTATACATAGAAAATTTTAAAGATTCCACCGAAACAAATTATTAGAACTGATAAATGAATTCAGTAAAGTTGCAGTATGCACAATTAATACACAGAAATTGGTTGTATTTTTATACACTAATAACAAAGTAGCAGAAAGAAAAATTAAGAAAACAGTTCCATTTTCAATTGCACCAAAAAGAATAAAATACCTAGGAATAAACTTAACCAAGGAGGTGAAAGACCTGTACTCTGGAAACTATAAAACTTTGATGAAAGAAATTGAAGCTGAAACAAATGAAAAGATATTCCATGTTCATGGATTGGAAGAATTAATGTTGTTAATAATGTCTCTACTACCCAAAGCAATCTACAGATTCAACACATTCCCTATAAACATGCTAACAGCATTTTTCAAAGAACACATAATCTTAGAATTTGTACTGAACCACTAAAGACCCCAAGTAGCCAAAGCAACATTGAGAAAAAAAGAGCAAAGCTTAAGGTAACACAATCCCAGATTCCAAGATACACTACAAAGCTATAGTAATCAAAAGAGTATGATACTGACACAAAAATAGACACATAGATCAATGAAACAGAATAAAGAGCCCAGGAATAAATCCATGTTTCTATCCTCAATTAATCTATAACAAAGGAGGCAAGAATATACAATGGGGAAGAGTTTAAAAATAAAAAAAATTAAAAATAGACATACCATATGAGCCAGTAATTCCACTATTGGATATTTACCCAAAGAAAAGAAAAACACTAATTAAAAAAGACATAAGCACTTCTATGTTTATGGCAGCATTATTTATAGTAGCCAAGATATGAAAGCAACCTAAGTGTCCTTCACAGGGGGGATGGACAAAATGGGTGAAGAAAAGTAGGAGATACAGGCTTTGGGTTACAGAAGAAGTCACGAGGATAGAAGATACAGCATAGGGAATATAGTCAGTGGTATTGTAATAGCATTATATGGGGACAGATGGTAGCCACACTTGTGAATGTAGCATAGTATAGACTTGGTCATTGCTATGTTGTACACCTTAAATTCATATAGCATCTTGGTCAGCTATACTTCAATCAACCACTAAAACAAACATCGTATAACGTTGCATTTCCTAGCTGGGTTTCTATTTTATGCACACCAAAAAGAAACAAAGGTGATAGTTCTCTGCAAGGCTTTTAAAAACTTTCCCCTAGCAGCAATCCAGGTGCCCTGGACCTTGCCAATCTCACATGTTTGCTGAGTGAAAAAGCCAAAGAATTCCTCGTGGAGAACAAAGTACAAACCTTTTACCGGCAGGAATTGGAAACTGTGGAATCTCTGCTGTCCCTGGCCAGTCAGCCTGTGACTCACAGCTCCTGCTCTGAGCAGGTAAGTGCAGCATGCCCATGTGAGAATTCAAGTCCCCTGTCCCATGTCTGCAGCTGAAGGGTGTGGGGGAACATGACTGCAGCATTAAGACTCAGAGGGTAGGGGAGCACTTACCGTCGGGGTGGCTCATTCGGTTAAGCGTCCAACTCTTGATTTCAGGTCACGGCATGATCTCAAGGTTCATGGGTTTGAGCCCCAGGTTGGCTCTGCATTGACAATGTGGGGCCTGCTTGGGATTCTCTCTCCCACTCTCTCTCTGCCCCTCCCCTACTCACATGTGCACATGTGCTCGCTCTCTCTCTCTTTCTTGCTCTTTCTCTCTCAAAATAAATAGTTAAAAAAAAAAAAGATTCACGGGGTAAATGCAGAGAACAGAGGTTATGGTTCTATTCAATGTTTCTTTTTTTTTTAATTTTTAAAAAATTTTTATTTATTTTTGAGAGAGACAGAGACAGAATTTGAGTGAGTTAGGGGCAGAGAGAGAGGGAGACACAGAAGCAGAAGCAGGTTCCAGGCTCTGAGCTGTCAGCACAGAGCCCGACGCGGGGCTTGAACTCACGAGCTGTGATATCATGACCTGAGCCGAAGTTAGACGCTCAACTGACTGACCCACCCAGGCGCCCCTATTCAGTGTTTCTGTTCTGGAACAGAACAGAACTTGAAATGAGAATATGCACCTGCCCTTTTACCCTCCTCACTTAATCTCAGTCAACTTAATCTTTAGGTAGGAAAAAACAAAAAGTCTAAGGTTCATAGTACTTAGATCTTTGTATTCACTGAGATGGATTTAATCTAAGCAGGAGCCAAATGAGGGGGAAATAAATGAGAAGAGGTAATTATCTTTCCAAGATTATTTATTGATCAGCAGGATGAATCTCGAACTGAACAAAGGTTTTTAATGACTTGTTCTCTCTTCATCAAAACAAGGTTAACCTGTCATGTTTTGAGAGTTTGAATAAAGACCCAAGTTGTATTCAGTCTAGTTTGTAAGTAAAAATTTCTAGGAACATGCCAGAAATTTCCTACTCCTCCAGGAAAGAGCTGTCCCTTTTTTTTTCAGGTGAACTTAAGTTGTTTGGTGTTTACTTATTCACTTGGAATTGCTATTACTTGAAACTTTTGTTTCAGGCTCCCTTTCATTGCAATTCTTGGGTTTTTTATTGTTGTAACACAATTTATATTTACTTATTTTATTGATTCTACCAGGAAATGTCACCTTCTTGTCTTCCCTATTTGCTCTGATAGCCACCTACTTCCTTACTATGTTATCACCCTGTTTTCATATCTCAGGATCTCACTGGCATTTATTTGTGCACCTGCCTATTCCTCGGCCAGAATTTAAATTCTGTAAGTGTGGAGGTCTTGCCTCTCTTGTTCTTTGCTCTCTAGAACCATAGCCTAGAATAGGGCTGCCATAAAGTAAGTTCTTTTTTTTTATTTAATTTTTTTTTAAGTTTATTTATTTTGAGAGAGAGAGCACGAGCAGGGTAGGGGCAGAGAGAGAGAGAGAGAGAAAGAGAGAGGAGAGAAAGAAACCCAAGCAGGCTCCACACTGTCAGCGCAGAGCCTGATGTGGGACTCAAACTCACAAACCATGAGACCTGAGCCAAAATCAAGAGTTGGATGCTTTACCTAGACTGAGCCACCCAGGTGTCCTATAAAGTAAGTTCTTAATAATCATGTGTTGGTTGAAGGAAAGAATAGTTTTTTAAAAATTTAAATGGTCCCTGGAGCGCCTGGTGTCTCAGTCAGTTGAGCGTCTGACTCGTGATTTGGGCTCAGGTCATGATCCCAGGGTCATAGGATCAAGCCCCGTGTTGGGCTCTGTGCTGAGTGTGGAGCCTGCTTAAGATTCTTTCTCGCTCTCCTTCTGCCCCTCTCTCCCCTGCTCAGGCTCGCTCTCTCTCTCTCTCTCGCTCAAATAAATTTTTAAAAAAATTTAAATAGTCCCTGAAAGTATCTAGTTAAAAGTAAGTTTCCTTCCCATCCTCCCTCCTACCCCCTTTCTCCAGGGATAAGTATCATTACTAGTCTCATGAATATTCTTCCAGTGACAGTCTGTGCATTTGTTAACTAGAAGTAGTTCTATCCCCCTTTTTAACACAACTGGTGGCATGCTAAACACTAATCTGTACCTAGCTTTCCATGTCTAGCATGTCTTACAGATCCTTTCCTTACAGATCCTTTCTATATATAGATTTGCCACTATAATAATCTTTTGTTACATGTACCATAATTCATTTAACCATTCTCTCCATTTCTGGCATGGAAGTTTTCTGATCTTTTGCCATCCCAACAGGGCTGTCTTGAATAGCTCTGATAGGTAACATAAGTTATTCCTCGTGATTCTGGTGGAACAGGTAACAGGTCCTCATCTTGACCTCCGAGGCATGACCACTGCTTCTCAGTTTCGTTCGTGAACCTAATTATCTCTTCCTGGCACCAGGCTGTGTGCCCGGTGACCCACAATTTCATTCGCAGAGATGAGGTATTGTGTTTCAGGAAACAGCCAGGTGGAGAGGTCGGGACTGGCCACTTTGTTCTGTGCCACTGTTGCTTCTAAGCAGTTGGGGCTGTCCAGCTGTCTGCAGACAGCAAGATTAACCTTCTTCCCATTTGGTCATTTAGAGGAGGCTCCCTGCCAAGTCAGCCTCCTAGCACTTTTGACCACTCTGTCGGCATGTTCTGAAGGAAACTTTGAAGCCGAGCAAAGACCACATTCTTCCCATGAACCCACTCTTCTGTAGAGAGACTTGAGGATTCTCTGAGGGCTCCTCCATTCAGAACAACCGTGGGGAACTTTTGGCATGATATCTTTTTGAAAATGCTTAGAGCAGAAACTTGTGTGTGCCCAGTCATGTATGTTGAAAAAGAAATGAATGTGGCACTTTGTTTTGTCTTTGGAAACTATTTTTCCATCAATTATGAATTATTCCTTCACATGACTCTGGGGAGGTCAGTGTCATTAAATTGAATTCTGTTTAAGAGAGCCTGGGAGACTAAGGATGCTTTACAGTGATGGTGAAACCCTAGATCCTTCAGCACTTTTCTCTTGTCATACAGATGAAAGCTTCACAAAAAAATCATTGTGGTAGTATTATAGTTTAGAGGCAAGGAAAGAGTGGGTTTCAATGTTTTCCCCCTTTTTTTCCATAGTGGCCCTTCATAGCAAATCTAGAAACATGATAAGCAGACCTTGCAAAACCATTGTTTCTTTGACAGCTGGATAAATGTGGTTTGTTTGGGAATGAGGACTCTATATATATTTCAGAGATCCACCCAGTTCCTGACCTGGGGCTAGGAGAAGCCTGCTAAGTCTCAGCACGGTCAACCAGTCACTGTTTTTGTCTCTGTGCAGTTTCGGTTTCCTGAATCAGATGAGCCCTGTCATTGCTCTTTGGAAAAAGACAAGAAAGACACAAATCCCAGGCCAGGCAAAGCTGCTGGCCAGAAGAGATGATTGGAGGCCTTACCCTTGAGACTGTGACTTTATAACCAGCAGGGAGATATGTCTTGAGGTCAGCCGAGGCAAATGTTTTTGGAAAGGAAGCTTCGCACATTGTTTATATTTACAGAGAGCCTTTTCTGTTGGGTCCTCCTCCTTCACAGCTGAAACTGTGCTTTTAATTTCATGGTGCTAGCACATGTCTTCCTGCTGCCTGAGCTTACTGAAATCTGGGAGGAGGAACCGAGCTTTCTGTGTGGGCTGGGGATAACCAGGAGTCCTTTTTAATGATGGCAGTAACCATGTAACAATCATTTTTAGTTTCCAGTTTATTTCTATCTTGATAAGAGACGTAATAAACTCGACCCTTAGGGTCCTTATATTAAATTGACTGAAGAAGATGAATTTCCTTAGAATTATGAAGATTGAGCAGTTGTAGAAGTTTTGTGGGAGAATCTGTTTTGGGTTGACGGTGCTTCCCCTAAGTAAGGGCACTCAGCTTTGCCTGAAGCCCCCCGCCCCCCCCCCCCCCCCACTGCCCCTGAATTAAAAGATGTATGGCTGAGAATTGCTAGGTAAGATGTTTATTCTAACAGATTGATTTTCTGCCCGTGGGAGTCATCACATAGTTGTTGGCCTTATTCTGCCTTCAGAGAATGGGTGCTGTTGTAACCTGGAATGTTTGTTAACTTTTTAGGCCTTAATATTCTAATGATCAGGTGCTCTAGCTTGTTGAATATTAATTAAGAATGTTAGACTGTCCTCTTCAGCCCAGGGGAGCATATCTGTGTACCATCACTAGGATCCTTTAGATTAAAACAGTGCCTCTTTAGAAGGCCTCTTCTAGAAAGAGAGTGTTTCTTTAGGGATGCAGTTATGAATGCTCGAGGCCGTTGGGGGTTTCTTTCCTTTCCAGTCACTTGGAGGAAATGTCATCAGCAAATCACAAGCACGTTCTCTCTTTAGCATCTGTGGAAACTGCCCCAGATAGCCTTCACGAGCATTCTTCTTAAGAGGTAGGACTTTGCCTTTAAACACTTTTGTAGAAGCTTTGCCTGTGTCTTTGGTGGTCTCATCTTTTAAATATCTTGACAAATTTCTGTCACGTTAAAAATGGATCTGTACCTTGAAGAACAATTGTTCACCACTTAACTTTGTTTTAGGAATGGACTGAAGATCCCCAGTAGAATAATAAAAGGGATACAGCCTCTATAATGGGGTATTTATTTCCCATTCATTACACAGATATCTTATTAGTTATCTGTTGTGTGCCAGGGAGGAGGTGGCCAAGTTGAAATAAAGTCCCCGACTCGGTAAGCTTGCAGTCTAGTTAGGCATGGTGGGACATAGTTGAAGGCCTAGCTTCCTTGGAAATAAGACATAGGATGAACCTGGTAATTTGTCTGGGTAAACCCGTATCTTAGAGAAGAGGAGAAATGTTGAAATTGAGGAGATAGAAAACTGACAACAGCCGAGGTTCCTTCCATGTGGTCTAGAACCTCCTCTGCCTTCAGCCCCATGGACCCCCCTTTGACAGACAGGTCTCCACATAGCTATTTGCCTCTCTTTAAAATTAAGTTGGAGGGGCACCTGGGTGGCTTGGTTGAGCACCCAATTTTGGCTCAGGTCATGATCTCAGGATTCCTGAGTTCAGGCCTCACATCGAGCTCACTGCTGTCAGCACAGAACCTGCTTTGGATCCTCTGTCTCCTCTCTCTGCCCTGCCCTGCTTGCACTCTCTCAAAAATAAAATTAAAATTAAAAAAAATAAACATTAAATAGACTACTTAATACTTTTTATATCCTAGAATCCCCAACTTATTTCAATATGTGTAAAATTCCCTGAAGTCCTTAGGAAGAGATTACATATAGCCATAATTTTAATGAAAAAAACTGACCTAATATGTATATAATGCTTTGGACCTGAATTAAAAAAAATAAAATCAAAGATTATCTTTTTGCTTAGGAAACAGTTCTATCAAAACCCACATAGGAATAGAAGTAATTTTAAATGTTCAAGACATATAAACCACATACTTAAATTTAAGTATTATCTTTTTGATTTTCCATTTCATATTGTAGAATTAAATTAAAAAAAACAAACAAACCCACAACCAAAGTATGGAACAGTTATCAAGCATGATCCTGCCTGAGCAAACTTCCCAGACCTCCTTAAATGTCACCATCCTGCTAGGCCACATACCTGGATCTTTTTGACTCAGCAGATTAAAAGCCTGTTGGGTGAATTCATAAACCAGCTGGTCCAGGGAGTTACTCTTAGATGCTGTAAGATGGGACTTACCTCTTTTCTTCTTTTTCTTTTTCTTCTTCCTACAGGTGGATGTTAAGAATGAAACCACTTCCAAGGCAATTCATAGTATATTTAAGAATGCTATACAGCTGCTGCAGGAAAAAGGATTTGTTTTCCAGAAAGATGATGGTTTTGATAACCTATACTATGTAAGAGACCTGCAACTTTATTTTTTTCCTTCCTACCTTCAATCACAACTGTATTCATCCCTTAAGAATACCTAGAATTCCTATTTACTGTTTTTAAAAATCATTAAGGAGGTATGTAAAATGAGGAGCAAAGGTCAGCCTTATCTAAGGTGCCATTTGTCCTTGTAGACACTTGTCTGTGCATTTACACATGTACATCTATAGATGCTTCTGTGCCTTTTTTTGTGATTATCCTATGGATCAGACTTCTTAGCATTAACACTGGGCCAGATGGTTCTTTGCTGTAGGTGGCTTTCCTTTGCACTGTAGGATGTTTGGCAGCATCCTGGCCTTCATTCCCTAGAGAGCAGTAGCAGCCCACTCCCCCCACCACGCATGACAACTTAAAACATCACAGGACATCGCCAGGGGTCCCCTGGAACAGTTGAGAACCACTGCTCTAAATAATGCCTGGCAGGGAGCCTGGGTGGCTCACTCTGTTAAGCATCTGACTCTTGGTTTCAGCTCAGATCATGATCTCACAGTTTCATGAGTTCAAGCCCCACATCAAGCTCTGCGCTGGCAGCATGGAGCCTGCTGGGGATTCTCTCTCCTTCTCTCTCTGCCCCTTCACCACTTGCACTGTCTCTCTCAAAATAAATAAATACAAACTTTAAATAAATAAATAAGTATTTCCTGGCAAGTTTTGGGGGTACCAAAATAGCACGCCACAGGTATCTTTCCATGTTAGTACTTCTAAATCTTCCTCAATCTTTTTGACCTTGCGTGGTATTCCATATTCTGGGTACTTGCCATACACTTTTAGCCACTTCTTTCTGATAGACATTTATGTTGATTCTAACTTTTGCTCTCACAGATAGTGTTGCTATTGCTATTTTTGCATAACTCTCTTTGTGAATTCATGTAAGCATTTTGGTAAGATTCGCTCTTAATGAGGAATTGCTGGAGCAAAGGGCAAGTACCTTAAGCATTTGGTCAACACAGTCTGATTGGCCTGCTAGAAGGCTCTACTAATTGACATTCCCACCAGGGGTACAAGCGCTTGCTTGCCTCATAACCTCCAGAGTTAAAGGTTCACCTCTCACTGCCTACCTTTAATAATTGAAGGAGCCAAGCTTTCAGTAAAAATAGGCTTTCTCATGACTGTTGCTCGTAGTGTAGATGTGGCTTCAGTCATGAGCAATTCTAGAGGCAGTTCAAAATTGTGAGGACTCCTAGAAGTCTCTGTATTTACAGACGTGATTCTTGAGGGGAAGCTTTCCTTAATAGGACATTTTCATGATGTTGATTTACTCTAGTTATTTCCCCACTTTAGAGAGCTTTTTTTTTAATTAAGATACGTTTTATTTAAAAAAAATTTTTTTTTAAGTTTATTCATTTATTTCCAGAGGGAAAGAGAGAGAGAATGCAAGCAAGGGGGAAGGGCAGAGAGAGGGAGAGAGAGAATCCTAAGCAGGTTTGCACTGTCAACGCAGAGCCCCCTGAGGGGCTCGATCTCACAAACTGTGATATTATAACCTGAGCCGAAATCAAGAGTCGGATGCTTAACCAACTGAGCCACCCAGGTCCCCCAATTAAGATATATTTAAATACTATTTGAGCAACTTAAAAAAAAATTTTTTTTAAGTAATTTCTACCATCCAGGGTAGGGCTTGAACTCACAACCCTGAGATCAAGAGTCGTATGCTCTATCAACTGAGCCAGACAGGTGCCCCGGAGTAACCTTTGAAAAGGGTATTCTGATCTTTGTAAGGTGGGTGCAGACCACCTCCTCCTGGCATGGAAAGGCCTAGTAGGGTTGGAGAATCCCATGCTAGGCAGCTCACCTCAACATGCCTCCCCTCACATCCCATCCCCTCCTCCCCCTCCCCCGGGAGGCTCCAGAGTTGGCCTTCTGTGTCTGCAGAAAGCAGCTACATGACTACAGGCAGCAGGCCAGGACTGAGGTGTGGCAGGGCTAGGGCACTTCCTCCTGTGAATCAGTGTGAACTGGAATGGGGTGATCAAGCAATAATGGCTCTTTTCCTCAGCAGAACCATCCGCCTTCTCTGACTTCACTCCTCCCCTTCCACCTCCTCGCCTGTCCTAGAGGTTTCTGTTTTCCTGAGGGCTTTGCCTCAGGGAAAATAGTTATCACTGTGATGTAGATATTTCTGTTTGGTAGTTTCCTGCTTTCAACAGCTCTCACCCCCATTACCTTATTTGCTCTTCACAATAACCTTGTGAGTCAAGAGAAGGCAGGCGTTGTCAGTATCCCCACTCATTCTAAAATCTGATCATTTTGTAAGTCTAGTTCGACAATTCCTCATACATGTATGTATTTGCATGATTTTTTTTGTTTATTCCTTTCTTCCTCTTTTCCTTCCTTCCTCTTTCTCTCTCTTTTTTTTTTTTTCTTTTTGGTTTTTAGATTTACTATGGAAGGAAGATGAAACCCATTTGGTTACTGCTTCCCTCTTACTTGAGCTGGTTGAGAAAGGAGCTTCGTTATTTTTGCCTCTAAGAAAAAGTGTTTCAAGGGATGGGCTAGATTTACTCTCTTGCTAGCCTTTCCTTACGGTTTTAATTTCATTTGTTTTCCTTTGTGGTTGGGAGTAAGAAGAAAATTAATGAGACAGGAGACTTGTGTCATTCCCAGAGGAAGGAGTCTGGGTTGGAGATCAGACTTTGATCACTTGTGTCTCTCTTTCAATATAAAAACAAGTGAGAAACATCAAGAATGTGTTACAAGTATTTGGGAAGAAAATTGCTCCTTAAAAGTGCAGAATTTCAGGGGCGCCTGGGTGGCTCAGTCGGTTGAGTGTCCGACTTCGGCTCAGGTCATGATTTCACTGTTTGTGGGTTTGAGCCCTACGTCAGGCTCTGTGCTGACAGCTCAGGGCCTGGAGCCAGCTTTGGATTCTGTGTCTCCCTCTCTCTCTGCTCCTCCCCCACTCATCCTCTCTCTCTCTCTCTCTCCCTCCCTCCCTCCCTCCTTCCCTCCCTCCCCGCCGTGTCTCTTTCTCTCAAAAATAAACATTAAAAAAAAGTGTAGAATTTCAGGTTTTCTTGACATCATGGCCCCAATAAACTACCTTCCAAGGGAGTATGCCTCTGCACCAACTACAGAGCCTTGAGCTGCTTAGGGACAGAGCTGGTTTCATAATAGGCCAAGTATCAAAAACCACACTGTTGGTTTTTGGTGTAGGGATGGGATTATTTTGTGATTATTAGGAAATTTTTAGAAACTATCCTAAAAACTAATCTGGGAATCGAGATGACACAACCGCTTTATTGCTTAAGAATGCTTTCTCTCCTGGTTTTCCTGTTTAGGTAACCAGAGAGGACAAAGAACTGCACAGAAAAATACACCATATCATTCAAGAAGACTGTCAGAAACCAAATCGTAAGTGGGGTAATATACATGTATGTGGTGCCCTGATGCCCTGGAGGGGGTTGTTCCCTCCCAGAGAGCACCTGGGATGGAGAGTCAGGAAACCTGGGGCTTTCCCCAGTAGTGACTTAGAAGTATGACTGGTCAAGACACTTGCCCTCTCTGAGCCTCAGTGTCTTCTTTTATAAAGTGAGTGTTAGACTTGCACAGTTGTTCTGACCTTTGCTGCTCATAAGACTCAACCATGGAGTTTTTTATTGTCATTTTTATTTTTATTATTATATTTAAAAGATTCCATTTATACTTTTTTTTTCAAGTTTCTTTCTTTATTTTGAGAGAGAGACGGGGAGCATGCACACAAGTGGGAGAGGGGCAGAGAGAGAGGGAGGGAGAGAATCCCAAGCAGGCTCTGCTCTGTCAGCACAGAGCCCGACTCGGGACTCCGTCCCACGAACCTCAAGGTGATGACCTGAGCCAAAATCAAGAGTTGGGCGCTTAACTGGCTGAGCCACCCAGGTGCCCCAACCATGGAACTTTTTTAAACATACAGTGCTTGGGTCCCAGCTCTGGGATTCTGATTCATTAGGGGGTGGGACAGGAGCTGGACAGGTGAGCATCTCAGGTGACTCCAGTACAGTGAGGTAAACCACTGGGCTAGGAGTTTCTGACCTCCTATGTCTTATTCTCTCTAATTTGTCTTATTTCTTATCCTACCTTGTCTTCGGAGTGAGACCGTTTCCTCTCTTCTAACACAAAGACTTTCAGTTTTAGGAGCATGGTTCTAGACATTATAGTTTATGAACACTAATTCAGTCATCTTGGAACCTGATAATTTGCAGAAGAAAATGGCTTAGAATAAAGTTAGTTTTAGTGGAGTTAGGTCAACCCCTAGTGGTTAGAAACTCAAACTGTAGATAGTCTGACAACAGATATTACCATTTTCACACTAGTTAGAGAAGAAAGCACTAGTCCTATCTTTAAGTCCTGTGTAAACTGATCAGACTTCAAGATGACTTTTCAAAGTCTGTCTTTTGCAAACATATACTAATAATGAATATTGGCATCTGTGAACAAATGAGGCTGGCAGAGAAGGGGGAAAGACTTGTTAATGACCGCAGGTCTCCTCAGCCTGCCCTCTTTCTGTCCAGAGAAACCCACCCACCCCCAGCCCTTTCAGCCCCTAAATCCCCAGGGCCTGGCCCTACTCCAGGCTGAGTCAGCGGGTGGAGCTGGACCAGGTCTCCAGTCCTGGTGTTTGTGGTATGCAGCCCTATTTAGCCTTTAAGAACCTATGATGTCAGATCCCAGAATGGTGTGACAACAGATCTTAAAATAAACTGAAAGCAGTCTATTATTTTAATGCAAGGTTTCTGGCCGATGTTTACATCATTCAGAGCAACAAGGACGAGTATCCTTGAGTTGGGGGAAAACCTGTCTGTCCACACTTTAGGGAGCTTTGAAGAGCAGTGAAATGTGGAGTTCCTCAACCATGAAGAGATGAGAGGCCCCTCCCCAGATAACCTTCCTGCACTGATCCTCATCCTAGGCTACCTGGCCAGATTCCTGTTTTGGTCTGCACTGGGAACAGGAAGGATTGAAATAATCCCCGTGCCTGGTGAAGCAAATGACAGGAATTCACACTTCATTTCTTAGGAGAACCAAACTGCCTAGTGACCCGAGACTCTGTAAAAATGGCAGGTTTTACATTCCCTTCTCACCCACAGACCAGCTACTGCCTTGGTGAGTGTGTGCGTCAAGGTGGAAATCCTGTGACACTCAGTCTGTGTATGGGAGCCTCGAAGCTATAAGCCAGTCCCCAGAACTAGGAAACTCCCAGGAGCTGAACTCCTGGGAATTACTCCCAGGAGTAACTGAGAATGCCAGCAAAAATACCTCGTGGGGACTATCTTGCAGCCTGCTATGATTACCCCTTTACATAGAAAATATATATAGATTCTGAATAATAATGTATGGACATGGTAAAAAGTCAAACAGTGCAAAGTACACACAGGAAAGTCAGACTCCCTCCAAACACTGAGCCCCAAGATTTATGTTCCCAAGTCCAAATGCAGTGGTTGTTACTGGTTTCAGGCATATTGTTCTAGAGATGTTGCAAACACTGACGGACATATTTGTACAGTTTCTTTAAAAAAAAAACAAAAACAACACAAGTTAAAAGTTAGCATATGATGCTGCGTGTTCCGCACCCTGTATCTTAAATCTAACCTTGGCTTCTAGAGTTCATTCAGCAACAGCACATTTAACAGTGCCTCAGTCTTTTAAATAGTTGCACAGTATCCCATTATACATATAGATAGATCTTCAAACACTTAATCATTCCTACTAGGCCTTTAGTGTTACCTTTTGTACAAACTACAGCATTTGTTCCTTATCATGATGGTTGGTAGGATATAAAATCTTTAGCCGTTTATGAGTATTTCAGTAATGGATAAACTTACAATAAGAAAGGGGCTATAAACATGAAGCCTGTTTTTGGTCCCTAAAGCACTGATACTGGGCTTGTCTAAAGACAGGCAGCATGGCAAAGTTGTGAAAAGCTGGGCTCTGGAGCTTGCCCAGAGTTTGAATCCCAGCTCTACCACTTTGCAGCTGTGTAACCTTGGGTAAATCTGTGCCTCAATTTCCTTTTTTTTTTTTTTTTTTAATTAAATACGGTTGAGCTACAACACTAATATTATATTAGTTTCAGGTATACGACCTAGTGATTTGACATTTATATACATTACGAAATGATCACCATGATGTCTGGTTACCATCTGACACCATATGAAGTTATTAAAATATTATTGACTGTAGTCCTAACTTACTCTATATTTTATAACTGTAAGTTTGTGCCTCTTAACCCCCTTCACCTATTTCATCCATCCCCTCACTCGCCTCCGCTCTGGCAATCACCAGTTGTTCTCCATATTTACGAGTCCGTTTCTGTTTTGTTTTGTTTGTCCCTTTGTTTTGGCTTTTAGATTCCACATGTAAGTGAAACCATATGGTATTTGTCTTTCTCTATTTGACTTACTTCACTTAGCATAATAGCCCCTAAGTCTATTCATGTTGTCGCAAATGGCAAGATCTCATTCTTTTTTATAGCTGAGTCATGTTCCATTGTATATATACACCACGTCTTCCTTATCCATTCATCCATCAGTGGACACTTAGGTTGCTTCCATATCTTGGCTATTGTAAATAATGCTGCAGGGGTGCCTGGGTGGCTCAGGTGGTTGTGTCCGAATTCAACTCAGGTCATGTTCTCATGGTTTGTGAGTTCAAGCCGTGCATCGGACTCTGTGCTGACAGCTCAGAGCCTGGAGCCTACTTCAGATTCTGTGTCTCCCTCTGCCTCTGCCTTCCCTGGCTCGTGCTGTGTCTCTCTCTCTCTCTCAAAAATAAATAAACATTTTAACAAATTAATGAAATAAAAAAAATAATGCTGGAATGAATATGGTGCTGCATATATCGTATTTTCATTTTCCTCGGATAAATACCCAGAAATGGAATTGCTGGATCATATGGTATTTCTATGTTTAATATTTTGACCCCCATACTGTTTTCCACAGTGGTTGCACCAATTTACATTCCCACAAACAGTACATGAGGGTTCCCTTTTCTCCACATCCTTGCCAGTACTTGTTATTTCTTGGCTTTTTGATTCTGGCCATTCTAACGATAGCTCATTGTGGGTTTGATTTGCCTTTCCTGATGATTAGTGACTTGAGCATCTTTTCCTGGTCTTTTGGCCATCCATGTGTCTTCTTTGTAAAAATGTATATTCAGGTCTTCTTTTTAAATCATATTATTTACTTTCTGATGTTGAGTTGTATGAATTCTTTATGTATTTTTAATGTTAACCGCTTATAGATACATCATTTGGAAATGATATATATATCACTGATGATATATATGTATATCAATGATATATTTCCCATTCAGCAGGTTGCCTTTTTGTTTTTTGATGGTCCCCTCTCTGTGCAAAGGCTTTTTAAAAGTTCGGTGTAGTCCCAACTGTTTATTTTTGCTTTTGTTTCCCTTGCTTGAGGAGACACATCCAAAAAAAATATTGCTAAGGCTGATATCCAAAAGTTTACAGCCTGTGTTTTCTTTTAGAAGTTTTATGGTTTCAGGGCTTACATTTGGGTCTTTAATCCATTATGAGTTTATTTTTGTGTGTAGTGTAAGAAAGTAGCCCGGTTTCATTCTTTTGCACGTAGCTGTCCAGTTTTCCCAGCACCATTTGTTGAAGAGACGGTCTTTTCCCCACTGTATATTCTTGCCTTTTTTATCATAGATTAAAAGGTACTGTCTACAAATGGGCTTATCTCTGGGCAGTCTATTCTGTTCCATTAATATGTATCTGGTTTCGTACTACTACCATACTGTTTTGATTACTACAGCCTTGTAGTATAGTTTGAAATCTGAGGGCATGATCCCTCCAGCTTTGTTCTTTCTCAAGATTGCTTTGGCTGTTTTGGGGGTCTTTTGTGGTTCTGTATAGATTTTAGTATTACTTGTTCTAGTTCTTTAAAAAACGCTATTGATATTTTGATAAGGATTGCATTGAATCTGTATTTTGCTTTGGATAGTATAGACATTTTAGCAATATTAATTCTTCAAATCCATGAGCATAGAATATCTTTCCATCTATTTGTGTTATCTTCAGTTTGTTTCATCAGTGTCTTATAGTTTTTATTTATTTTTTTTTATTTATTTTTTTTTTTTTTAATTTTTTTTTTTTCAACGTTTATTTATTTTTGGGACAGAGAGAGACAGAGCATGAACGGGGGAGGGGCAGAGAGAGAGGGAGACACAGAATTGGAAACAGGCTCCAGGCTCCGAGCCATCAGCCCAGAGCCTGACGCGGGGCTTGAACTCACGGACCGCGAGATCGTGACCTGGCTGAAGTCGGACGCTTAACCGACTGCGCCACCCAGGCGCCCCTAGTTTTTAGAGTACATATCTTTCACACTCTTTGGTTAAGTTTATTCTTAGGTATTTAATTCTTTTTGATACAGTTATAAATGGGATTGTTTTCTTGATTTCTCTGATAGTTCGTTTTCAGTGTGTAGAAATGCATCCAATTTCTGTGTATTAATTTTGTGTCTTACAACTTTACTGAATTCATTTATTAGTTCTAATGGTTTTGGGGTGAGTCTTTAGGGTTTTCTATATATAGTATCATGTCATCTGCAAATCATGACAGTTTTATTTCTTTCTTGCCATTTTCGATGTCTTTTATGTCATTTTCTTTTCTGATTACTGTGGCTTGGACTTCCAGTGCTATGTTGACAAAACTTTGCCTCACTTTCTTTCTACGCAAAATAGGGATAATAGTATCCTTATGACGGGTTGTTTTGAAGATTAAGTAAATTACTGTTTTATGAAAATGTTAGGAAGATGGTGGAATAGGAAGCACCAGCAATCTATCTCTTCACTTAGACAACAATTGCACCTGTCTAATGTAACTGTTTTGGAACTCTGGAGTCTATTGAAGGCTTACAACTTCCAGGAGAAGGCTTGGAGAATAAATTGGGGATAACATCAGTCAATTTTCAGCTCTTAGTCAGTACCATTTCCCCCAGCCATATGGCAGGCACCTGTGTACATGGTCTTGGAATAGCTTGCACAGAGTTTGCAGGAGCCTAGGTGGGCAAAAAGGAACAGGTCCTCCAAATATCAGGGATCTGTGCTGTTTGCTGATTGTTGCTTCTGATCACAGAGTTGCAGACAAATGTAATTTGTTGCATTGTTGCACTTCCTCTTCCTCCAGTTGTCGCAAGCCCTTCCCCCAAAAGCTGAAGTGACTTCCGAAGGACTTAAAGGGCTGGTGCCTTCCCCTCCCCCTCTTCACTTTTCTTTTTTCCCCTTTTGGGAGCCAGAAAAGAAAGACTAGGGCATTAAAAAGCAACTGCATATATGGGAAAAATCAGAAAGTGATTATACATGCCCAGGGAAAGATACAGGCTCAGAAAAAGACCTGAGACGACCTTAAGTTTATACCTGAGGCTGATCCTTGGCATAGAGACAGCCTATAATTTTAAAAAATAACAAAAAACGGGGGTGCCTGGCTGGCTCAGTCAGAGGAGAGTGTGACTCTTGATCCCAGGGTTGGGTGTTTGTACCCCACATTGGGTGTAGAGATTATTTAAAAATAAAATCTTTTGGGGCGCCTGGGTGGCTCAGTCAGTTAAGCGGCCGACTTCGGCTCAGGTCATGATCTCACAGTCCGTGAGTTTGAGCCCCGCGTCGGGCTCTGTGCTGACAGCTCAGAGCCGGGAGCCTGTTTCAGATTCTGTGTCTCCCTCTCTCTCTGCCCCTCCCCTGTTCATGCTCTGTCTCTCTCTGTCTCAAAAATAAATAAACATTAAAAAAAATTTTTTTAAATAAAATCTTTTAAAAGCTTAAAGTTAAAAATAAATAAATAGCAAGACCCAGCAAATCCTAGGAGAAGGGGGAGAATCTGCCCTCCAGAGTTACCACATTATTGAATTCAGATGTCCAGTTTTCAACTAAAAATCACAAGGCATACACAAAAAAATAGGAAAATATAGCCCATTCAAAACAAAAAAATAATCAACAGAAACTGTCCCTGAAAAAGCCATGGTGGCAGATATGCTAGACAAAAATTTAAAACAACTGGCCTAAAGATGTTCAAGGAACTAGAGAGAGAGATGGAGAAGGTCAAGAAAATGGTTGATAAACAAGATGGAAATCTAAGTAAGGAAATAGAAAACCTAGGAAGAAACCAGAAAGAAATTCTGGAGCTGGAAAGTACAATAACTGAAATGAAGACTTCACTATAGAGATTCAAAAGCAGAAGAAAGAGTCAACAAACTTGGAGTTAAAGAAAAGAGAGCAGAGCTTGAGAGACTTTCGGGACACCATCGAGTAGGCCAACATGTATTGTGGGAGTCCCAGAAGGAGAAAAGAGAGAATATTTGAAGAAATAGTGGCTGAAAACATCCTTAATTTGATGAAAGACATACATACAAACATCCAAGAAGCTCATTGAACTCCCAAGTAAGATGAACTCAGAGAGACCCACACCAAAACATATCATAATCAAACTTTTGAAAGGCAAAGACAAATAGAGAGTCTTGAAAGCAGCAAGAGAGAAGCAGCTTGTCACAGGGGCTCATCAGTAATATTTGCAGATTTCTAATCAGAAACTTTGGAGGCCAGAAGGTAGTGGGTTGATACATTCAAAGTTCTAAATGGAAAGTAAAAAAAAAAAAAGGTCAGTCAAGCAAAACTGTCCTTCAAAAGTGAGGGAGAAATTAAGACATTCTAAGATAAACAAAAGTCTCTGTTAACACTAGACCTGCTCTGCAAGAAATGCTCAAGGGCATCTGACAGGGTGAAATGAAAGGACACTAGACAGTAACTCAAAGCCATATGGAGAAGTATCTCAATAAAGGTAAATACGTGGGCAGTTATAAAAGCTAGTATTATTGTAACAGTGGTTTATAACTTCACTTTTGGATTTCTGTATGATTTAAGAGGCTAATACATTGTTTTTTTTTTAATTTTTTTTTTAACGTTTTATTTATTTTTGAGACAGAGAGAGACAGAGCATGAACGGGGGAGGGGCAGAGAGAGAGGGAGACACAGAATTGGAAGCAGGCTCCAGGCTCTGAGCCATCAGCCCAGAGCCCGACGCGGGGCTCGAACTCACGGACCGCGAGATCGTGACCTGAGCCGAAGTCGGCCGCCCAACCGACTGAGCCACCCAGGCGCCCCAACTAATACATTGTTAAAAACAATGATTAGTCTACTTACCTTCTTGTAACTTTGGTTTTTAATTCCTCATTTTGTTTTCTATACAATTTAAGAGACTAATGAATTTAGAAGAATACTTAGTTTATGTTTTTGGGCACATAGTACATAGAGATGTGATTTTGTGACAAAAACTGAAACAAAGGCAGGGATAGAGCTGCAAAGGAGCAGAATTTTTCTGTGTTGAAGTTAAATTGGAATAAATTCAAATTAGGATGCAAAATGTAATCCCCATGGTAACCATGAAGAAAATAGCTATAGAATATGGACAAAAGGAAATGAGAAAGGAATTTAAACTTTTTGTTCAAAAAAATCACCTCGGGACGCCTGGGTGGCTCAGTTGGTTAAGCATCCAACTCTTGGTTTAGGCTCAAGTCATGATCTCGCGGTTCATGAGTTCAAGCCCCACATTGAACTCTGAGCTGATGGTACAGAGCCTGCTTGGGATTCTGACTCTCCCTCTCTCTCTATCCCTATCCTGCTCATGCTCTCTCTCTCTCCAAATAAATAAATAAACATTTAAAATTTTTAAAAATCAGCTAAATACAAAAGAATTCAGTAATGCAGGAAATGAAGGACAAAAAGCTATAAGGCATTTAGAAAACAAATAGCAAAATGACAAAAGTAAGTCCTGCCCCCCACCCACCAGCAGGACAGTAGTTTAAACCTAAATGGATTTAACTTTCCACTCAAAAGACAGATTGGCAGAATGGATTTAAAAACAAAACCATGATCCAACTATATGCTGTCTACAAGAGACTCACTTTAGATCCAAAAACACAAATGGATTGAAAAGGGTGCCGGGCACCTGGGTGGCTCAGTCGGTTAAGCATCCGACTTTGGCTCAGGTCATGATCTCACAGTTTGGGGGTTTGAGTCCTGTATCAGGCTCTGTGCTAACAACTCAGAGCCTGGAGCCTGCTTTGGATTCTGTGTCTCCCTCTCTTTCTCTCTCTCCCCCGCCCCTACTCATGCTTTGTCTGTCTCTGTCTTTCAAAAATAAATGTTGAAAAAAAAAAATGAAAGGCTGGAAAAAGATATCCTATGCAAATAAAAGTAACCGACAGAGAGCAGGGATGGCTGTACTAACATCAAAACCAAAAAGTTTACAAGAGGCAAAGAAGGACATTATATATTATTAAAAGGTTCAGTATAGCAAGAAGATACAGCAATTATAAACATTTATGTATCTAATGACAGGCCATCAAAATATATTGAGCAAAGTTGATTAAATTGAAAGGAGAAATAAACAGTTCTACAATAGTTGGAGACTTCGGTACCCTCCTCCTAATAATGGATAGAACAAGCAGACAGGATAAGTAAGGAAAAAGAGGACCTAAGCACCACAAGAAATCAAATATATCTAATAGACATACACAAAGCACCCTATCCAACAATAGAGTAGACATTCTTCTCAAGTGTACATGGGACATTTTCCACAATAGACCGTATGTTAGGTCACTAGTTAAGTCTCAGTAGATTTTAAAAAGATACCATACAAAGTATCTTCTCTGAGCACAGTGTGATGAACTTAGAAGCCAATGACAAAACTGGAAAATTTAACAAATTTGTGGAAACTAAACAGCACTCTTAACTAGTAGATCAAAGAAGAAATCACAAGGGAAATTAGAAAATTGCTAGCGATGAATGAAAATGAAAACACGCCAAATTTAGGAGATGCATTGCTAAGGGGAACCTTATAGCTACAAACACTTAAAAAACAAGAGGGATCTCAAATCAAAACCCAACTTCTAACTAAGGAACTAGAAAAAGAACAGACTAAACTGAAAGCTAGCAGAAGAAAGGAAATAATAATAATTAGAGCAAAGATAGAGAAATAGTGAAACCAAAAGTTAGTTGTTTAAAAAGAACAACAAAATTACCAAACCTTTAGCTGGAGGGACTAAGAAGAAAGAGAAAAGACTCAAATTGGTAAAATCAGAAAATGAAAATGACATTAGTATTGGTTCTACAGAAATAAAAAGGATTGTAAGAGAGTACCGTGAATAGTTGCACACTAACAAACTGGATAACCAGATGAAATGGACAGGTTCCTGGAAACAAAACCTACCAAGACTAAATCACACAGAAATAGGAAATTCGAGTGGACCTATGACTAGTAAGGAGATTGAATCAGTAACTAAAAGTCTACCAACAAAGTAAAGGTCTGGACCTGATGGCTTTACTGGTGAATCCTGCCAGACACTTAAAGAAAAACTAATACCAGTCCTTCTCCCCATGTGACTTGAAGGTCACTTTGTGAGCAGCCTTCCCAGACAACACCCAGACAGCAGCATGGCCCTTCTAAAGAAATAGTTTAAGGCCTTCAGGGCAGTCAACATCACTGCTTATGGCCCCACGTGTCTCTATAAGTCCTCTTGAGCCCTGAGCTTGGGCATCCAGGCCCTGCAAAGATAGATTAAAATCCAAGAAGTGGTGAAGTTCCTAGTGCTTCCTCTCTGCTGTGTACAGGCCCACTTTCCACCCTCCATCATCACCCTTCTCAGGAAGAGCTGAAGCATCAGGTTTAGAGCAGGGACTAGGTTATGTGCATCTTCATAGGTCATGGAGATGATGACTGGGTCCTAGTAATTCCTGTGTAGGAAGCACCTGCCACAGGTCTCCTTTCATTCCCACAACCACTGAGGAAGTAGGTGATTTTTCTTCCCATCTTACAGGTGAGGAGACAGACCCAGAATAATGAACCACTCTGCCCCAGACAGAGCCAGGACTTGAGTTCGGGTCTGCTGGACTCCGGAGTCAGCTCTCCATCTACCACTTGCTCTTCCTTGCTTAGCACTACACACATAGTAGATATTCCAGAAATCTTTAGCAAATGAATGTTGAAGAAACAGCCTGGAAAGCAGTGAAATGTGGCAAATTTTTCAACAGTAACCCCAACTGGGAGAAGTAATGAGTTGACAGAGCCACTAGAGGTCAGAATTTAGCAAGTCTTTGTTAGCTCAGGGGCACCGCTTGTGAAATTCTTGTAGAGCTACAAAGGACCTCAGAGGTTCCCTCACCCCCTTCTTAGTTCCTCTCCCTGTTGGTGAGAAAATGGGTTCAGATGCTATGAGTTGCCCAAGGCCATAGAGGTGTGCCAACTCCCAAACCATGCCTTTGCCCAACACTATGATACCTCTTTAATCACCTTCCTGGAGCCTAAAGCATTTTGTTCTCTGAAAACAACATTCAGTGACCATATGGAGCAGCTTGTGTGCCAGATGCTGGGGACACAACAGTGAGAGGCCAAGCCTGGCCCCGCACGGGGCATTAAGTGAATCTGGGGAAAGTTTGTTTTCGATAATGGGGTTTGACTTTGACTCAGAATTACAAATGCATTTTACATCATGACCTAGTACATTATACACACACACACACACACACACACACACACAGAGCTATATATAATATGTGTGTATATATACATATAATATACATATTATATATTTAGTATAAAGTTTCACAAAATAATACATACGCTATAATGCAGTACATTTTATAATTTCCTATACCCGTCTCTCTTAATCACAACCCATTAAGTTGATTTTGGGATCCTCTAATGGTCACAACTTCACCGTGCATTCCACTACTCTAAATCATTGGTTTCAAATAGGAAAGAGGCTCCTAACCCCGAACTTTTTTCCTGGTGTACAAAATGGTCTTGGATTTTATGGGGGTGGAGGGTGAGGGATTACTAGAACACAACCATCATAGACAGGACTGCTTGGAAGCCTAGGCAAAGAAGAAAGAGAACAGACCATGGTGTTCTTCTCCATGGTGTAGCATCAGTCAGGATGAGTATTGCTTACCTGTGATCTCCAGCAGGCAGGGAAAGAATACAGAGGCTGCTGTCAGCCAGCTCTCCTGTCAGTCTCAAGAGGGCTCCCACCTGGGAAGCTGGGGGGGGGGGGTCGGCAAAAAATTGCACTAGAGAAAAAAGATGAGCAAACACTAAAAATCCATTAGGTTCTGGATAACAAGTGATTGATTAGGAATCGTTGAAGGTTGAAGGCCTGAGCTGAGCAATGGGTCCACGTCACTGTCGTGAAGTTAGGGGCCCAAGAACAGGGTTTTTGTTTTGTTTTTGCTGATAATCTAAACCAGTACATCTCCAACCCTAATGTGCGTGCGGATCTTGTTAAAATGCAGGTTCTGACTCAGGATCCGTGGAAAAGGACTTCAACTCAGAGGGGGAGGACGGAGGAGCGGGAGGAGGGTCTGACAGGTGTGCCAAGCTTAGCCAACTGCCTTTTTCCTGCAGACATAGAGAAGGGCTGCCACTTCCAGCACATCTTGGCCTGTGCTCGCCTGAGCGTCAGCCCGCGCCTGAACGAAGCTGTGCTGCAGCAAGTGCTGGAGCTCCTGGAGGACCAGAGTGACATCATCAGCACCATGGAGCACTACTACACAGCGTTCTGAGGAGCCGCCGGCAGATGGCGTGGGCGGAGCCAGGCCAAGGAAGAGGAAGACCGGGCGGCAATCACTCCCAGGCTCTGATTTTAAACATCACGCAGAGGCTGATAGGTCTGGTGGCAGTTACCTCCTAAGAAACTATGAAATGGAGTCATTTAAGGAATGCAATTGGGCATAAATTCTGTAGGCTGCCCTCTCGCTGCTGTATCCTTGGGATAAAGTCACTTCTGTCTCCGCCGTGACATAGAGGGAAACCTGTCCTGTCGACCTCCTGACTGGACCTGGCGTTGCTCTTGGAGCAGGAGGGGAGGAAACAGTGTTGGCGGCTGAATCGGGGTACATGTGGCTTGAGGCCCTATCAGGGTAAAGGAATGTCACGTGGTAAAGTGAACTGAAGAGCATAGAGCCAGAGCACACAGATCTAAAACCTTCTCGAACTTCAGACCATCAGCTACATTCTTGTAGGCCTCTCCCAGTGGTTAAGAACCTAATGTAGGGGACTTATTCTTGGATGAGTATCACTCACCTATGATTGCCAAGGGTCAAGTACCAGTGGTGGGTCCTGAGCCCTCGGATGAATGGTGTTTACAGACCCACCCAGAGACGGGAATAAACGGATCTAAGGCATGGCTCTGTGTTGGTCATTTTCCTTACTTGCCTTCTGAATCAAAAGATGTCTCAGTACATTTCCTTAACACTTTGAGGACATACGTGACTAAATACATTGTCCTTTAACACCCTGAAGTCCTTAGAGGCTCTCAGCCAAACGCCTGGCTGGTAGATGTTACTCTCAAGGTTACTGTTGAACGCACAGGGTGTCCCGACACCATCCAGATGAACACTCTGTTTGTGCCCAGACAGGTGGTGGAATCTGAGGTATGTAGCAGGCTTGTTCTAACAGCTAAATGACAAATCGACAAACGCAGCCAGCAAAAAAAAAATGAAGTGTCAGGAAAGATTTGGAGTTAATTACAGTCGTTTCAAAGAGGCACATCTGCCTTCGTCTGCTGCCTTTGCTCTTGACGTAACAAGCTCTTAGTGGCTCTGCTGCAGAGCCCGCAGGCCTCCAGAGTCGTTCTGCTCTATGTGGAAATGCAGTGGTTTTAATACTCACAAGTTGGCTGCAGTTTCATATGTCAGGCTGAGGGCTAGGACCAACAGATTGCTTCCTGTTGGGGACTTTCTGACTTGACCCAAACATCTGCCATATTTCTAACAGCCGTTTACCCAGATGGCTGCCCTGTGTCCTCTGTCCATTCAGAAGCTTCCCATAGAACGGGGTCTGCCTGGAATAACATCCCAGCGGTTCTTCCTGATAGCAGCGGATGTTCCGTATTGAATACATCTCAGATTATCAGGGCTGCCCAGGAAGGAGTCTGAACCAGCAGCGCATTTCCAGGATTTATCCCAAGGAGATGATCGCACAGGTGTGAAAGGATGAACACACAAGATTCCCATTGCTGTGTAATTCAGAGTTCTACAACTGGGAAAAATATCCGTAGGAAAAAGTTAATTATGATACGTGTACACAGTGAAACACTATGCAGCCATTCAATGATGGAGTAGACAGATCCTTTTGCCATGGAGCACTCTTCCCAAGAAAACTGAGGTACAGGTCTGTTTACAGAGTATACTACAATTGACCCGTATGTGTATGTCTGTACATCTGCATAAATGTGGCACATGTATGCACGTACATATAGTTGGTCACTCCCGGGCCCCCCTCCCCCCACCACCCCCCCCGCTGCCCAAAATACTTTCTGCACTTGGCTTTCAGGACACCACACTCTGGGTGCTCTTTCTCAGTCTCCGTTTCATGGTTTTCCATGTCCCCGGGGGCTCAGGGTTCAGTCCCAGAGCTCATTCCTGTGCAGCTTGCCCCCTTGGAGATGTGAAGCAGTCGTGTGGCTCAGAACATCCATATGCTGACAGGCTCTCCAATTTACATCCAGTTAAGACCTCTTCTGAACTCCAGACCCCTGCATTCAGCTTCCTGTTGACATCCCCACTGAGGTGTCTAACAGCTGTCACAAACCCCTGCCCAAAGCCAGGTGCCTGATCACCCCTGACTGAAGACTTGTTCCTTCTGAAGTTTTGCCTGATTCACCAAAGCAGCCCCATCTTTCCAGTTGCCTAGGCCAAACCCGTTGACTTTTTCTCTTTCTCTCACATTCCACCTCCAACCTGCCTACCAGTTACCTTGGCACTACCTTCAAGATATTTCGAGAATCTAACTGCTCCTCACGGCTCCACTGCTACCACTTGGAGCATTGCAGGTGCCTCCTGACTCGACTCCCTGCTTCCGCCCCGGCCCCCCTTTAGTTCACTTAGCACACAGCAGCCAGAGCCATCTGTTAAAACTGAAGCCAGATTCTGTCCTCCTCTGCTCCAGCTCTCCCGTGACTCTGTTGGTCTCACTCCAGGTAGGACCTCAGGGCATCCCAGTATCAACAAGGAGCTGCTCTGCCTGGCCTCCTCTCCGAATTCCTCCCTTCCCTTCCCCCCTGCACCCACCCTGCTCAGCTTCATAGGCCTGCCTCACTGTTCCTCACACCCCAGGGACATTCCTGCCTTAGGGCCGCCGTGCTTGTTTCTTCTGCCTGGAATGTTCCTCACCCAGATAACCATGTGATGGCCTTCCCCCCTCCCCTCCTTTAGGTCTTTGCTTGGGTGTCCCCTTCTCCCTTGGGCCTGTCCTTGATCCCTCTTTTGCTAATCACAACCAGTCCCTTCTCCCTCCTTCCCAGGACTCTTCAGTACTTCTCCTTCTTCATGGTACTTGTCACCATGTAACACGTGCCATGTTTCTCACTTGCTTTGTTTATGATCTGTCTCCCTAACAGCAGAAATGCTCCATGAAGGTAGGACTCTTTCTCTGTTTTGTTTCCTGCTCTGTCCTCTGCACCTGGAGCAGTGCCTGGCAATACCACTCCTGTGTACGTGTCTGGCTGCCCTCTACCTGCAAATATCTTCCTTTCTTTCCTGGGGCGGAGCAGGGCGGGGCAGGGCGGGGCGGGGGAGGGGGGCTTTCTCCAATGTCTTGGAAGGCTGTTCAGGCTGGAAGTGTTCAGAATTAAACCCACTGGGAGCAGCCTCATCCAGCTCCCTTGCTCTTCATATGAGATCTCTGAGGCACGTGTTCTACACCATTTTCTAGAGTTTCTCTGTGGGATTAATCTCCATCCACCCACAGAAGCAGCTAACTTGATAGCCACCCTTAATTGCCTGCCTTACCCTCCCTGTCTTCCCCACCCCCCCCTTACTATTTGCTGCACCTCCCAAATGAACTGCTTCCTCTCTAGTCCTTGTCTCACAGTCAGCTTCTCGTGGAACACAAATTAACATCATGTTCTCAAGTCTATTTGAGAAATGCTGCATGAATAGTTATACATATCAAGCAGAGATCCCTGGAAAAACCAAAGTGACCCATTGTTAACCTCCAAAAGGGTGAGATAGATGCTTTTTAACCACATATCTACATTTGATATTTTTACAATTAGCAAGTGTCATTTCTACAAAAATAATAAAGCTCTCTCTCACTCCCCACCCCACACTCACCTGAATCACAAGTGAACCCGGAATCAGACAGACCTCATATCCCACAGCAACATAAGAACTCGGAGAAGATGAGGGAAGCCCTTGGAAAGTTCTCTGGGGCTAACTACAGTTGGGTCACTGCTCCTGCACTGAAGAGGCACCAGAGGGTTCCCCGGAAGAAGAGGGAAACCCAGCAAACATCCTGGCTCTCACAGTGTGCACGATCCAGGAGGCACGAACGCTGCATATAGTTTATATAAGCAAGAAGACAAATAGTGCTACTGTCTGGTTAAGGGTTTGTTTGAAGCTCCATGATTCTCTCCATCTGGTAAGCTACCAGTGCTTCTCATCCTTAAAAGACACTTCTTTCTAATTGTTTTCCCCTCTGATAGTGTGCCAGGACACTGGCTGAGAGAAAGCCAAGTGGAAAGAAGTCTATTCAGTGATGGGGAACCCGAGACTGTGTGCCAAGGATTGAAACCAAGCAAACTTGTAATTTTCCACTGGAGAAAGCATCCACACTTCTTATTTGTGTGGTTTCTTCTCTACAAGTGGCCTTGACAGCAGTTCCCCAGAGAAGCACCTTATTGTTTCCTTACTAGATCAATGTGATGCATTCGGGCAGACTCAGAAAGACGGAGACGAAACTGGCAGCAGGCGCTGGGAGGAGAGGGGGACCATCCCAAACGGAAATGGTGCCCACGGATGAAGAAACTTGTAGTCAGATTCTTATTTGCGTGACAGTCTACTCTAAAGGCAAGCCCAAACTCCCACAGAAGTGAGTTTTTATATGGTACAGAATTTTTTTTAAATACAGCCTATTTTTATTGAAGTTTTATTAAGTAAACCCGAACAGGTAAGTCACAGCACACAAGGCTGTGCCCACAAGAATTCTAAATCAGACCCCAAATTCCTGAAGAGACCAAAGTCTTTCCCTGTATGCCAAATTAAAGTGATAGGCTTTCATCTTGGAAAATGAAGAGAGGAATGTTGAGGACCACATCATAGTTTTTTTAAATAGTAAAGTGATGTGTCATTAATTCACACTGCTTTGGTGAACAGTTTATGTAAATTAGTGAAAAATCGGGAAATAGTACTATTCTACTTAAATCTATTTAAATCATTCAGTGTTCTGAATGACATCTGAATTACTGTGAGGGAATCGGTTAGCTGCTCTTAGAAAACCTGACTTAATGAATAAATCGCTTTAATTATGTATCATTTAAATTATCATGTGTCATGCATTGTTTAATACTATTAGGTGATTTTAAAGTACTTGAACTTAAGAGATTTGACTGCATGTCCACTCAAAAATGTCGATGTCAATGTTGACAAAACTATTATTATTCCTAATAACCAAGAAGTGAAAAGCAACCCAAATGTCCATCAAGTGATGAATGGATAAACAAATGTATATGCATACGATGGAGTGTTATTCAGCCGCACAAAGGAATGAAGTTCTGACACATATACTACATGGATGAGCCTTGACAACAGTATGCTAAGTGAAAGACGCCAGATACAAGAGACCACTTGTCGTATGATTCCACTTATATGGAGTGTCTAGAATAGGTAAACCCATAGAGAAAAAAATAGGTAGTGGTTGCTAGGGCATGGGGGAAGGAGAGGATTGGATAGTGCAGGATTTCCTTTTGGGGTGATAGAAGTGTTCTGGAATTAAGATAGTGGTGATATTTGCACAACCCTGTGAATATACTCCAAACCACTGAACTGTGGGTTAGGTTGGGATTCCTCACAGCATGGTGACTGAGTTCCACAGGCAGGCCTCCCAAGAGAGCAAGCACAACCCTCACAGAAGCTGTATGGCCATTTGAGAAGCCACTCGGTGTCACTTCCATAGTGTTCTTATTGTCAAAGCTGTCACAGTCCTACCCCGGTTCCAGAGAAGGTGAATAAACCACCTCCTGGTGGGGAGTTACAAGGTTCTGGAAGGGCATGTAGAGCAAGGAATATTGCTCTGGCCATTTTTGGAAAGCGCAATCTCTCACAGACATGTTTCCAAGCTTTTATGTGCATACAGCCTCATTCTTTAGGGAAAAAAAAAATTTTTTTTTATAGCAGTAAGTACAAAGAATGGGGGGAAATGACCTACCACTACCCAGGTACTCTGTATTTTCTTTTTCAGATTATATGTATATTGTTAGAAAAATAACGATGTTAATATTTTGCCTTCCAGAAAAAAATTTTATGGTAGCAATAAAAAAAATTTTTTTTAATGTTTATTTTTGAGACAGAGAGGGAGACAGGGCGTGAGGAGGGGAGGGGCAGAGAGAAAGGGAGACAGAATCTGAAGCAGGCTCCAGGCTCCAAGCTGCCAGCACAGAGCCCGATGCGGGGCTCAAACTCACGAACTGTGAGATCATGGCCTGAGCTGAAGTCAGACGCTCAACTGACTGAGTCACTGAGGTGCCCCAGACCACACTCTTTTAAATGGTCACAAAATTCCATTGTGTAGCTGTCCCTTAATGTATTTAACCATACTTCTATTGAGGAACATTTAACCGGTTTCCAGTTTGTGTCTATTGCCACCATTTCTGCAGGAGACATCCTTTTACATTTTTCCTTTCTTGCCAAACATTTGTAAGTGTATTTGTTTGGTAAATTTTTAGTAATGCAAGTGCTAGGAAATAGGGCATGAGCATTTAAGAATTTGAATAGGCAATGACAAATTACCCACTGAAATCTATTAATACTCCTATCAATGATTTCAGAGTCTACTGTTTGCATGCCAGCTCACCCATAATTTGTACTATCCATGTTTTTTTTTTCTTTTTAAGTTTATTTATTTAGTTTTGAGAGAAAGGAAGAAAGAATCCCAAACAGGCTCCGCACTGTCAGCACACGGAGCCCAATGTGGGGCTCGAACTCACAAACCATGAGATCATGATCTGAGCTGAAATCAAGAGTTGGACGCTTAGCTGACTAAGCCACCCAGGTGCCCCAGTACTATCCATGGTTTTAACCACCAACCGATAGGTAAAAATAATTTCTGGGTTGTGTTTGAGTTTATATTTTCTTAGGCATGAATGGTGTTGAGCATTTGTCACTATGGGCAACCTGACGACAGATGCAGTTCTGCCCTGGACAGTAGCGATGGCTCAGAATGGCCCTGGTCCTATGTCCTGCAGTGGTATCAGCTACAGAACCAGCCTCGAGGTCTGCTGCCGAGGTCCTAGTTAATGCAAAGCTGGAATAAACATCCAGAAGAACTCAAACCTCAACATTGCCATTTTGCTAGTTCAGGTGCTTGGTCAGATGCCTGCCCAAATAAAATATATACTAATACATAAAGGCAGCAATCTTTCTGAAACCAGTCCCATATTATTGATGCAGATCTCTCATAGACCAGATGCCATTCAGCTCTAGTTCACTGACACTGTCCTCAGATTAATTTGAAAATTAAGGTTTCTTTTAAGAAAGTGCTAATTAAGTGGAGAAGACAGCTTTAGGAATAGGAACGGTTTTAATGCCACTTCTGCTTTAATCGACATTGCATCATTATTGTGATAAGGTGATGCTTGCATTTTCATCTTGGGGTTTGCTACAATTAATTGGGGCACTGGGCAACAACCCTTTTGATAATCTTGTTGCCTAGAAAGTGCTTCCTCAGGGGGAAGGGTTTTTTTTTTGTTTTGTTTTCTGAGGACAGTCAGTGAATGGGGGAAATAAATCAGGGGTGAGGACAGACTATCCTTCCTTTTTTTTCTCTCTCTCTACTTTAGAGCATAGCAATGGTGGCATCTCCTAAGCTGTGATGTGTGGCACAATTGACTTGTGATAAATACTGAATTTCGTGATGTACAGAAATTTGTGAGTGATTAGTTTATTCTAATATAAATTAGGTGGCAGGATAATATATTGAGCTGTTAGCACGGGAGTTTGGTTTTCCTGTATTTTAGTTCTTCTTTTGCTGCAGGAAGCCAGCCTTGCCTCAGGCAGGTTTGGTTTGAGGGCCAAATGCAGAAGTTGTTTGTGCAGACAACTGGCTTATGTTCTCTGGAAGCTTAGAGCCTGGGAGGGATTGGACATTAGTGGACTCCAGGCATTGCAGGCTGAAATGTGCCCCCTACAGTGCCTGAGGCAGGTGGGCAGGATGGCAGGACTTCTATGGAGAGGCTTTGCAGTGTCTCTCTGAGACTTAGAGCCTTGGCCTAGGGTTCCCAGCTTTAGCCAAGATTCCCAAGCTTGGAACGGAAGCTGTGCAAGCCTCCTTCTCTGCAGAGACAGCCCAGGGATACCAGCAGAAGACTTGGTCTCAGGAGAAGAGTGGACTCATCTCCATTTTCCAGGCCTTCCTAACCTCCTGGACTTGGACGCATCTCCAGGGAAGGAGAGAGCCTGCCGCACCTGCTGCCACCAGTATTGTTTTCCTGCCGGCTGGGAGGATGTGGTCTCCAAGCCCAAGGTAACTTGAAATAAAAAAGGGAGTAGAATGAGTCTCACATGAGTTTTGGGAGTAAGATTCATATAGCCACTACAAGGATAATATATTCAAGGCGAATCTTAGAACAAGTTCATGTTCCCACCCACTTATAGTCCAGAATGGCCTCTTGAGTGGGAAAGAGAGGATGTCACAGTACAGTTGCAGGGAAATGGCTCAGGAGCCCTCCACAGAAGCATGCTGCCTATGAAAACCGCCTGTCCTGAGTCCTGCAGAAACCATTGCAAATCACCTTCTCCAAGGACAGGGGAGAGAACTTGTGGAAAGAGTTTGTTAACCTTTCCTCAGTGGGGTCAGCTTATCATGAATGGAAAATATCACCCTATCCCGCAGCCACCATACATGCCAACTGGCCAGAGATGGCCCGGCCCACAGGCAAGTGAGCAAGCAGAATCTAACTTGGGAGAAGGGCCCCAACCACCAGAGCAGTGAACCTTCTCCCAACATGAAGAAGCTTGCAAAGGCCTTACTCATTCGAACAGCCAGCCCAGCCCATCCCAGCGCCCCAGGAGGAGTCAGCAGACTGCCTGTGCCTGTGGTTTCCGTCCCGTCCTGGCTTGCCTTCACCCAGCGGAGGGCAACACATGGAATCACACTCCTGGGAATGACAGCTGGCTTGGGAATGCTGGTGTCAGCACAAGCTGAAACCTCGTCAGGGCAAGCCCGAGAGCAGGATGGGATCTGCTTTCTCTGTCCATTTGCTGTAAACTCAGGCAACTGGGGAAAATGGGAGGTGGGCAGCTTATGAACCTACGGCCTGCTGAGTTCTGGTTATGTTTCCATAGGGCCAGAGACTTCCCTAGACTTAATTGTTGTCATGTGTTTCCTCAGAGGGTGTCCATATCACAGATACATGGAGCAGACCCAGCAGTAGGCCCAGAGTGGTGCTTAATAAATGCATAAATGGGTGGGCACTTATTGAGTACCAGCTGTATGCAAGGCATCGTGCCAGGTATAGATGGGGATGCCAAGACAAAACTCCACCCCTGTCTTTAGAGAACTTTCAGTCAAGTGGGTCATAAGCACATGCCTACATTACTTATAACCATGAATGCAAATGTGTTTTGTTTGACCCTCAGAATTTTAATATTTTTACCAACACACAAAAAAATTGGCTGCCATCTGTATTAAAAAAAAAAGGTTGTGTGTGTGTGTGTGTGTGTGTGTGTGTGTGTGTGTTTGTGTGTATGTCTGAAAGGCTACAGAAGCAACTGGGTAACAGAGGTGGCTCTTCAGTTAGGGAATTGGGGCCAGGAGAGGGCAGGAGACTGACTGCAATGTTTTATAAATTTTTTAATATGAAAATGTAATAACTCTAAAAATAAACAAAATGGATGGGGGAATTCACATAAAAATCCAGATTTCTGGCTTTTCTTGACAACTCAATTTCTGCCAATACTGGGAACAGTCTGAAAACAGTGTGTGGGTAGGGGGAAGGGGCAGCACTAAAGGATTTTAAGCTGCAAGCTGGCATCAGATTTACATTTTGGAAAGAATATTTTGGTAGCAGAGTGGGGAGCATTGCATGAGGGCAAGCTCAAGGACAGGTAGGCCAGAGAGCAAGTGTGCGGCAGGCCTCAGAGGAAGGATAGTGAGGACCCGACTGGGACAGTGGTAGGCGGACAGATGTCAGAGACATTAATGAAGTAGAACTGAGATGGGTAACCAGTTCAGGGGTGAAGGAAAGTGGAAATGAGCAGGGCAACTCCCAGGTTCTGCCAGACAGACCACGGTATGTGCCACAAGAGTTTGAGACCAAGGGAAGGGAAAGGCAGCCCAGCAGATCTGTGGGCCTTTTGAACTGGAGACAGCAGAAATGCTCAAAGAATGTATCTCCTAAGATGCAAGGCCCACACAGGAAAGAAATGCACTCTCAGGGGTAATTTCTCTGTTCCAGGCACCAAGAGTGTCTCAGTGATTTACTCAGTGATTTACGGCCTCTGGAGAACACAGCATGGGATAACTGGAATTTCAGACAAACTTAATGCTTGTGGCTTAAAAGGCAAAGAAGCACCAACTGAGAAGTCACTGAAATCATATTCCTTCAGGGAATGGATTTTCTTGGATCTGGGTGCATCCTTTACAGCTTTATTAGTCATTGCTAAAGCCCTTTTTGGGTCGCAAAGCTGCCAGCAGGGTGCTAGGAGGGATATAATTACCTTGAGCAACAGGCCCCAAACAGCAGCCCTGTGTGCGTGTCAACACGCCAGGCTGCCCGGGCAACACCACCACCCAAAGGGAGGGGCAGGTGCCCTAGCCCTGAGGCTCGAGGCAGCCAGGAAATGCACCAGCCTGGAGCTTCCATGATTCTCTTTTCCCTGGAGTTATGACTTAGCACTTTGGGGTCTTTCACAAAGGATGCACACAGGTCAGTTCCTTAAAGGCAGGAAGTGAGTGTCCCCCTCCCCTGCCTCTGCAGCGGCATCCATGACAATGTTTGATCACATTTACTACTTGAATCAGAGCTGAAAATACTTCCCCTCTGGGGCTTGGTGGTCACATATCAATTCTTTAATGCTGTGATCTCAGATTTAATCCATGATGTAACAAAGATATTTAAAGCAAAATCACACTAATGTTAAGCACTTAATAATAGCTAATGATGATTGAAAGTTAGGCACCCATCACTCAGCAAACTTAAATCTTCACGTTGAAGATGAATAGGCAGGTAACTATTGTCATTCCCATGTTACAGATGAGGACACTGAGGCCCAGACTAACTGGCCTAAGGGTGTGCAGCTAGTAAGTGGAAGAGCCAGGTTTGTACCCAGTGAGCTTAACCACTAGGCTGTATCGCTTTCAAGATCTGAGAAGCCTCTTCTCTGGTGGCTCTCACCTGTGAACACAACACACACAAATGCCTTTGCATTTGAGTTGATGTACAAACTGTGTTTTCATTACATCCGAGGCTCACCGAGAACACCACTTCTGGTGATAAAGTCATACAGGATGCTGGGCTGAGTGGGTTGGATGACATCGTGTCACACGTTATGACATGGGCAGAGCAGGTATTTACTGACACACGTAGGAGAGCTGGGTTAGGCCAGCCAACATTCTTATCTAAACAGCAATATAGTCCCAGAGGGAGATCCAAAGAATGATTCGGTAACCTCCAAAGGGTTGGGTTTGGCCCATACAGTATTGGTATTCTCAGGCTTTTTTTTTTTTTAATATTTAAAATGTTTAATTGTGAAGTATTTCATACAGAAAAGAATAAGGCAGAAAACCTAAACACTGAGATGAGACAGTTCTTCATAATTACCCATATGTGCTTCAGTTCTCTTTTTTTTTTAAGTTTTTCTTTTAGTGTTTATTTATTTTTGAGACAGAGAGAGACAGAGCGTGAGCAGGGGAGGGGCAGAAAGAGAAGGAGACACAGAACCCGAAGCAGGCTCCAGGCTCTGAGCTGTCAGCACAGAGCCTGATGCGGGGCTCGAACCTAAGAACCACAAGATAATGACCCAAACAAAGTTGGATGCTTAACTGACTGAGCCCCTCAGGTGCCCCACATCTCTTTAACGAAACATAACGTTAGAGACACAAGTAAAAACAACCCCATTCCTCCCCTGCCTCTACCCCCATAGGTGACCTTGAGGTTGATATGCATCATTCCCATGCGGATTTTTTATTGTGGCATAAATTACAAGTAGTAAATTGTACAAATTTACAAATCATACAGCTTAATGAATTTTTACATATGTATGTTTCAAAACAGTATATAGATCAACAACATGTCCATGACCTCAGGGGGGCTCCTTTGCCTCACATTTCAAAAGGAGTTGCCAACATTTAAAAGTTTAAAAATTTAGAGACTTAATGTAAAGATCCAAATTTCTAGCTTCTCTCGAAACTGGAAACTATGACCACACTAAGCTCACATTCTGGCTCAGAGACAGAGTGGCAGCTGCTCACATCAGACGAGGCATGATTTCCCCAGTTTATCTACAGCCCATTTTATTTGTATATGTAATCTAACCTCATCCCCTGAAAGTTGCCTCACATTTATAATATTTCAAAAGTAATGCAAATATAAAAAGGCTGCAAACAATTGCCTTAGCCGTCTTAGGAAGGCAGAGTTTGGGGAAAAGTGCTCTTCTCTCCCACCCACTCAGTGATTTGGGAAGCTGCTGACAATGCCATAAAAAAAAGGGGGGACCCGATTTTCCAGGTCTTGGCTACTCAAGGTGTGTTCCTCGGACTGGCAGCATCAGCATCATCCAGGAGCTTGTTAGAAATGCAAACTCTCAGTTCCCTCCCCAGACCTACTATATTAGTCAGTAGGGCTGCTACAACAAAGTAGCACACACTGGGGGACTTAAACAACAGACATTCATTTTCTTACAGTTCTGGAGTCTTAAAGTTCAAGGTCAAGGTGTCTGCAGGGTTGGTTACCTCCGGAACCTCTCTACTTGGCTTGGGGATGGCCATCTTCCCCCCATGTCTTCACATGGTCTTCCCTCTGTGTCTGTGTTTCCCTCTTATAAAGAGACCGGTCACATTAGATGGATTAGAGCCCATCTCCAGAACGTAATTTAGCCTTAATTACTTCCTTAAAGACCCTATCTCCAAATGCAGTCACATTCTAAGGTAGTGGGGGTTAGGGCTTCAACATATGAATTTTGAAGGAACACTGTTCAGCCCATAACACCTACTAAATCAAGATTTACATTTTGTCAAGAGCCACAGGGGACTCACGTTACACATTAAAGTTGAAGAAGCATTGCCCACTGCCTGCTCCCTAGTGGATAAAACACCAGTGGGTCTGTCTGGGGATGGGGGCAGAGGAAAAGGTGGGGGTGATTTTTTAGATGAACCATCCCGTAGGTATGGTAGGGTGGGAATTCTGAGAATACTCCCCTTCTGGAAGGGGAGTCCCTGTTTTCATTGAGGAGCAACAACCCTCTGCACTTTGGGGAATATGAGCAGGTGAGGTTAACACGTGAGGCCTGGTGAACCAAAGCTGATGTGAATATGACCCACGGGAGTGGGAAAGAGCCTCCTTCCAAAAACAGGCTGGAATGCTAGTCATATGGCTGCTCTTAGCAAAGACTTCATTTTCATTTGGTTACTACCTAGACGCTTCCTCTATCAAGGTGCAAGGTATGTGTCTGAGATTTCCTGGAATCTCCTGGGACCAGGAATTCCTCCCCACTCTGTACACGTTCATTTACCACCTTTGTCATAGGCCTGATGCTATGGTGACAGTTGCCATGGAGATACTCCTATGCACGGTTGAAGCTAATCATGACCCATACTGTCAATCATTTGGTTTAAACTAGAGATTTTCAGGCTGTGTTCCATAAAACTATAAGGTCCTTCTAGGGTTTTACAAACATTTTATTCAAATCTCAATTAAGGGTATTTTAAGGGCAGCTGCGTGGCTCAGTCGGTTGAGCATACCACTCTTGATTTTTGGCTCAGGTCATGATCTCACAGTTCATGAGAGGGAGCCCAAGTCAGACTCTGCGCTGACAGCAGGGAGCCTGCGTGGGATTCCCTCTCTGCCCCTCCCCCACTCACACGTGTGTGTGTGTGTGTGTGTGTGTGTGTGTGTGTGTGCGCGCGCGCGCTTGCTCACGTGTGTGTGCATGCACGTGCTCTCTCTCTCTAAAATATAAACATTAAAACAATTTTTTAAGTATTTTAGATTCGTCTTTCAAATGCCAAAGAATGTATGTTCTTAGAAGAAAAAATAAAAGCAGTATATAGTATAGAATATATACTGAAAAGTGAACGTCAAAATTCCCATCTGACAGAGTAGGTTGTTTAAGGATAATCCCTTCTACAAACGATGATTATGAATTCTGGAGTGCCTCCCCTCCCCCCCCCCACCCCCCAAAGAAAAGCCCACCGACCTATTTAATGGCACTGGAGAGCATCCGGACGATAAAGGAAGGGAAACACTCTGGGTGAGATCCGCATTTATATGGCCTTTCCCCTAAGGCAATCATTCTAAAACTTTAGTGTGTATTAGTATCTCGGGAGAGCTTGTTAGAATTTAGATTGCTGGACTCCAGCCCCAGAGTTTCTGATTCACCAGGCCTGGGGTGGAGCCCTAAATTTTGCATTTCTAACCAGTTCCCATGGGATGCTAATCCTACTAGTCTCAGGACTACCCTTGGAGAACCACAGTCAGCTGGCACAGGGTAGGGGTCCTTGAGGGACTAATGATTCTGAGAAGGAGTTTGCGCTAAAAGTGGCTGAAAATTGAGAAAATTCTGGAAAGGAGAGAGTCGACAGAGTGCGAAGCCCCCAGATATGTGTAAAAATTATTCTCAATCCTTGGCTGACCCTCGAACTGTACATGTCCAGGTGAGACTCTAAGGATTCCACGGGGAAAACAACAGCTGATGACTGAGAGAGACTGAGCAGAGATTTAGGCAATTGTCCATCACAGGGAAGACAGAATTTGGAACTGAAAGTCTTACCAAGCTATAGCAGTTTGGTAAACAGCTCAAACTTTCAACTGCAACCACGGAAGGCCACACTTTGATTGAAGACCATCTCTCTGACTACGGCATTCACCCTAGCACTAAGGTGAAAACTAAAATAGACCCACCCTAACAAAACCTAAAAGCAAGTTTTAAGAGTCCTAATCCAACCAGTAATTTCCCTGCCCACTGCAAGAAAATGTTCATCAGAGGAAGATAACACAGTCCAGTCTCTAGAACATATTCACAATATTCACTATACAAAAATTACTAGATATGTGAAGAAAAAATGTGACTAACCTATAATCAAGACATAAGTCAGTCAATAGAAACAGGCTCAAACAACCCAGATGCTAGACTTAGCAGACAAGGACTTTAAAATAACTTTGATAAATATGTCAAAGAGTCTACAGTAGAAGATGCATATACTGGATGAAGAGAGGAGAAATTCATCAGAGAGCTGGAAACAACAACAACAACAAATCACAGTATCTAAAAAGTGCTCCTCCTGGTCTACATTCTCACTCCCAACCCAACTTTCTGCCCCAGAGGTAAACATCTGTAGTCAGGTTCTTTGGTTGTAAATGATAAGTCTTTAATTAGCTTATGCCAACATAGTGATGTGCGGCGAAGTCCACATAACCAAACTGTGGGGAGGGATGGAGTGGAGCTGGTTTAGGATCAACTGTCCTAGGGACTCAAATGCCGTGAAGATACTCCTGAAGCCCATCTCTTGCCTCTCTCTGAGAACTCGCTGTATTCTCTCACATTGTGTGCAGGCTTCTCTGTGTGGTGAGAGAGCTCTGACCAGAGGTCAGCTCTGGGTTCATGACTTCATAGCTCTGATGGGAGCTATGCTCTTCCTGTAGCATCAGTTAGAAAAATCCCAGGAAGATTTCTGGTTCTTCCAATATGGGTTACATTCTCTCTATGGACGATCACACTTGCAATGGCGTGGGGTGTTCTTCATGGCTCAGTCCTCAATTTCAACTCATCAGTATGGCCAGGGAGGCAGTTCTTTTTGGGAGGAGAAGAGTTCTTCAGAAGGAAAGAGGTAGCATAGGTGCAGTAAGTGGGAGAACTACTGTGAGCTGGACAGCCACTTCATTTTGTGCCTACCACATCCTTATCAGTTAGGTGTGAATCCTTCTACATCATTTAATATGCATTATGCAGTGTCCAGCTATGGGCTCCCCTCAAAGCAGTCCCACGTCAATGATTTGGATGCAGGTAATTTTGAAGGAACGTAATCCAAAGAAGCATGGTGGGGGTATGGAGAAGTGAGACGGGAGAGGGAAAAACTCAATGAAGGTGTGTTAATGCACGGGTTAGCCCTTTTGGTGATCGGGGATCAATCCCACTGTACCCCTCGAGAGACTGTGTGGACACACCTCAGAATTGTCCAAGGAACGAGTTGGGGGATTTATTCACCACCTCTAGCTCCTCACTGGTTCTATGTTACTCATGGGGGCTATCGCTTCTATAGAGTAAAGTCAAAGAAAGTTGTCAAATAGAGAAACACAGGTGCTTGAGAGGAGACGCTGCCATCGTGTAAGGAAAGTCCACTGAAACTGCAGATCTCTGGAATGGGCTGAGGGGAGAATGGGCAGGACACTGCCAGTGCCTGATACACATCTGTAAGTCTCTATGTAAACAGAATTTGGCGACACATTACTCTGCAAAAATTAAAAATTCAAGACTATGTTTTAACTATGTTTAAAACTCAGGCAACAGGGGCACCTGGGTGGCTCAGTCGGTTGAGCGTCCGACTTTGGCTCAGGTCATGATCTCGCGGTCTGTGAGTTTGAGCCCCGCATCGGGCTCTGTGCTGGCAGCTCAGAGCCTGGAGCCTGCTTTCGATTCTGTGTCTCCCTCTCTCTCTGCCCCTCCCCTGCTCATGCTCTGTCTCTCTCTCTGTCAAAAATAAATAAACATTAAAAAACTCAGACAACAATGTCCACATCCAAATGTGCTATAATTCCAAACAGGAACACATTGGTGACCACAGGGCTACTGCCTTCATTATAGTTCACTAGTCAGTCCTGCAATAACTAGTTTCTATGTTATATTTCCCATCAAGGCACTGTCCTACTATAGTTGTTAGACATGAGTGCCTGAATAGCTAATGTGTATTCATGTAATACTGTCTTCAAGTAGGCTTTAAAAATTACCCTTAAAACTAGGGGCACCTGGGTGGCTCAGTCAGTTAAGGATCAGACTTCAGCTCAGGTCATGATCTCACAGTTTGTGAGTTTGAGTTCCTGCATTAGGCTCTGTGCTAACAGCTCTGTGCTAACAGCCTGCTTCGGATTCTGTGCCTCCCTCTCTCTCTGTCCTTCCCCCACTTGTGCTCTGTCTCTCTCTCTCTCTCTCTCAAAAATAAATAAACATTTAAAAAAGTTTTTTAATCACCCTTAAAATTAAAAATGGATTTCATTGGTTAAAAACAAAATATTTAAAAAGAAAATCGGAGTGGGATGAGTTTGATCAGGACCAAGATATCAAATATCCCATCTTAGACCAATTCTTCAAAGCATCAGCCTCACTGACTGACAAAAGCAATATACTACAAATGCTCATGCAAAGACACTCCAAGGCAAGAGAGGAGGATGAGGGGCTTCTGGGGGGCTCAGTCGGTTAAGTGTCCGACTTCAGCCTAGCTCATGATCTCACCGTTCCCAAGTTCGAGCCTTGAATCGGGCTCTGTACTGAGAGCTCAGAGCTTGGAGCCTGTTTCAGATTGTGTCTCCCTCTCTCTCTCTGCCCCTCCCAACTCATGCTTTGTCTCTATCACTCAAAAATAAACACTAAAAAAAAAAAAAAATAGAAAAAAAAGAGAGGAGGAGGACATTTAGTTGTTTTGAGAAGCCACCTTTTATGGCAATAAAAATTACCTGAGTCCTAAATACATTTTGTGTAGTAAATTTTGCAAATTAGTTTTATAGACCCTGCCAAGCTACAATGCCATTTTGAGACTAAACACAGTGGAGCATGAAAACAAGGCTTTCCGTTTCATTCCACGGAAAACGAACAGCTTCATGTTTTTGTAAAAACATATGCAAAGAAGTCTGGTGATGAAAATGCGCTCCCAGTGCCGCCCACAAATAACACATCGCACACCAAGGAGAAGGACATACTATTAAGGAAAAGCTTAGAAAGCCTCAAGCCATTATTAGTACGACCTATCAGGAATGGAGCGGCAAGCAATGGGCACTTTGAAAGAGCAACAGACACCACTGCCTGATCACCCCACCCAGAGAGAAATTTGCAAATGCACAAATCACACTAAAAATGCAAGCTCCTTAAGGGCAGAGCCCTGGTCTAGCTTATCACAGAGTAAGTCCTCAATAGTTATTGAATGTATGAATGAATCCAAGTTGCTTACTGTTTTGAAGATTAAGGTTATGTAGGATCTTTACAAACCAGCATGGCCAGAGAACAGACGTGCTCATTTTATAGTAAATAATGATGATGGTGGTGGAGGTGGCTAACACTTGCCGAAGATTTACCATGTGCCGACACTGGGCTGACCATTTCCTATGAATTGTTTCATGTTCATCTGACAGTGACCCCCCCCCCCAAATAAGTTTTATTATCTCCATTTTATAGGCAAGAAACTGAAGCTTAGAGACGTTAAATGACTCACACAAAGCTTAAAAAGCTTAAAAGGTTGCACAAAGAATAATGACAGAGCACGAATCCAAACCCAGACCCACACTTTCTGTACCATGCTTCCTCTGACAATATATGCAGTCAGAATAGCTATTATAAGGAAGATTAAAACACACACACACACACACACACACACACACACACCATGAAATATTGGCAAAAATATAGTAGTGACATTCAAATGGTAAGAAAATAATGATTGGGGTGGGGGCAGTGAGGAAGTAGTGGGTTCCATCAAGTTGTTTCTGTGCCAGGGTCCGGTGTCACATTGTCACCAGCTAGATCCCCAAGACCTGGCATTTACTGCTCACTTGCTTGTGCCCATCAAACTTTGTCCCACATTTTTCCTGAAGCTCTTCTTTACAGCTTATCTCTGAACCCAGGCAAAAGACCCACGGGTATAGCATCCCATGATAGAAACCAAAACTACTCCTCAAGCAATAACAACTGCCTGGATGAGGAGCTCCGGCAGGCTCAGGCCAATTTGAACTTAACCCCCAATTCACACCTGCACAGATGGACCATGGAGTGACCCATGGAGTCTGAGAGACCAACAGTTGCCTTTACCTCATTGTTATACTAAAATCTCCGCACCCCCTCCCAGAAGAGTGTAAGACTCATTTACATAACATACAATGTATGTATAGGCACGTTTAAAGCACATGAGCAACTTAGGCCCGCCTCTACATATGATGACAAAATTCCCCTTTCTAAATATTTATCCTAACCCTAAATTAAAGGAAGCCGTTCACTCCTGCTCAGGGAGTCACAACTTTGGAAGTTACTCCCTGTGATCTCATTTGCTGCAAATAAAGTTTCCTTTGTGTGACAACTCCACCTGGTGTAGTTTCTAGTTGTGACTCACCAAGGAGCAAATTCAGTGTGGTTACAATATGATACACACATCAAGCATTAGCCATTATCAAGAAGACAGCATCTTAAAATGCACTGTATGTATATACCATCTCAATGATGCTGAGGTGCAGACCTCACATGGAACCCTCATTAGACTTTTTTGGATTATTGTAATAATATGGGCAGTGAGATCTAGAATTTACTTTTTCCTTTTCAGGACAGAGCAAGATGCTGATGTGACCATTTCAAGTGAGAAAATAAACTACTCTCTATCCGGTTAAAGAAAACCTATTATTAGGTAAATACTTCTTTTATTTAAATGAACTCAATTTATTTTTATTTATTTATTTTTTTTATAATGTTGAAACTCTTCTTTTATTTATTTTTGGGACAGAGAGAGACAGAGCATGAACAGGGGAGGGGCAGAGAGAGAGGGAGACACAGAATCGGAAGCAGGCTCCAGGCTCTGGGCCATCATCAGCCCAAAGCCCGACGCGGGGCTCGAACTCACGGACCGCGAGATCGTGACCTGGCTGAAGTCGGACGCTTAACCGACTGCGCCACCCAGGCGCCCCTAAATGAACTCAATTTAAATTTAATCCTTTAACTGGTACTTTTACAAACCTGAGCAGGCTGAAGCTGCATTGCCATATTGAGATTATGTTTCATATTGAGAATTTATTTATTTAAATGCTTATTTATTTATTTTGAAAGAGCGAGAGAGAGCACAAACAGGGGAGGGGGAGAGAGAGAATCCCAAGCAGGCCCCACACTGTCAACACAGAGTCCTACTCAGGGCTCCATCTCACGAACAGTAAGATCATGACCTGAGTCAAAATCAAGAGTTGGAGGCCTAACCGACTGAGCCACCCAGGCGCCCCTATATTGAGAATTTAAAGTATTGAGTGCTTTATCTTAAGGTAAAGTGTTAACAATAACAACAAGTTAAAATGTTAGCAAATGACATCCAACTTAAGTCACAGCTCTATGTTAAAATGTAATACTTCTTATTTGAAATTTTGCAAGATATGTGACACATTAAGATTCTAAGAGATCAGATTTTTTAAATAGTACCATTGAACACTTTATAGAGTTACAAAGTATATCTGAAAAGAGTTTTTTTTTTGTTTTGTTTTGTTTTGTTTTGCTGAGCATTGAAGGTAAAATCTAGCAGAGGAACTCCTCACTGACCCCCTTGAAATGGAATCAGTTGAAGAATGTGAGCAGTTGTTAGTTATTATTAGTCACATAACTGAAACAGAAAATTCTTGTTACTTTTCTTGCAAGCTTCTGGAACGGTTTCACTGAAGTGTCAGAAGACTGCCAGACAAGTTGCTTAAAGACTGTTACTATTTGCAAGGAATGTCTCTGTGTGAATGGAGGCCACCTGATGCTGTGCAACAATTACAAAATCCAGAAACAGGTTGCTGAAGCTAACAGAAACCTGGAACGGATATCCCTAACCACCAACCTCTGAATTCTGAATGCACCTGTCAAGGCGCATTCATTGTCCCTATGGATTGATTCTATATTTTCATTTTTAATAATTTAAAAATTATGAATATTTCAAGCACAGTTCACAGTACAGAGCACAATATGAAAAATAAGTTCTCACCACGCAAGTTTAGCAAATATTAGCATTTCACCACATTCAATTCTTTTTTAAATTACATATATTACTACAATTACAGAATCTTCTGGGTCCCCTCTCTCACCAGAGGTAACCACTATCCTGAAGTTGGTATGTATCCCTCCTGTCCATTTGAATATTTTAACCACAGATGTATATATCCCTAAACATATATTATGTGTCATATTGATTTTTATTTTTAACATTTACATAAATCGTATACTATACACATCCTTCTACAACATGCATTGTTTTTACTCACCAGAATCTTTACTTATTTAGTTTTATTTCATTCTTTTTTTAAAAAAAAAATTGAGGTCTGGGGTACCTCTGGGTGGCTCAGTTGGTTAAGTGTGTGACTCTTGATCTCAGCTCAGGTCTTGATCTCAGGGTCATGGGTTCGAGCCTGTGCATGGAGTCTGCTTGAAAAAAAAAAAAAAACAAGTTTGAAAAATTGAGGTCTGTCTTCGTCAGTTCTGGCTACCATGACAAGAATTTCATAGACTGAGTGGCTTAAACAACAGACATTTATTTCTCATAGTTCTGGAGTCTGGTAAGTCTGAGATCAGAATGCCAGCATGGGTGGGTTTTGCTGAGGACCCTCCTCTTGGTTTCTTCACACAGGTGGGGGGTGGGGCAGGGGAGGAGAGAGAGAGAGAGAGAGAGAGAGAGAGAGAGAGAGAGAGAGAGAGAAGAAACAAGCCATCTTGTGTCTCTATTTATAAGGGCACTAATCGCATCATGAGGGCTCCACCCTCATGACCTCATTTCCTCCCAAAGTCCCTGGCTCCAAATACCATCACACTGGGGATTAGGGTTTCATCATAAGGACTTTTTTTGTTCGGGGCGGGGGGGAAAGGGGTTACACAAACATTCAGTCCATAGCAAGATATTACATAACACTGCCATGCTCAACTCTAGCAGGTGGCTTAACACTTCCACCCAGATCAAGATGCAGCAGCCACTGTTCTTTGTGCCCCCTCCCAGTTTATACTTCTCAGAGGCAGCCACTAATATGATCTCTACTGCCATAAATTAATTTTGACTGTTTTGAACTTTATATAAATGAAGTCTCTTTGCTCAACATTATGTCTTCAGTCATCCAGTTTGTTGTACATAACAGTTGTTTGTTCTTATCACTGGTATATAATATTCTATTGTATGAATATAACACCATTTATTGGTCTACTCAGCTTTAGCGGGCATCAGGGTGGCTTTCAGTTTTGAGTAATTATGAATAGTGCTGCTATGCATACTTTTGTACATTTCTTTTTTAGTTGGACATATTCACTAATTTCTCTTGGATGTGTACTAGGAGTGAAATTACAGGGTGATAGCATGGGCATACTATTCAGAGTTGAGTAGTTGTAGCAGAGATCATATGGCCCCAAAAAAGTAAAAAAAATGTTCAGTATCATTTAGTTAATGAAAACTTGTCATGTGTCAGACATTGTTCTCAGCAATGGGGGTGTGTTGTGGGTAAGAAAACAGACCAACATCCTGTGCTTGTGGAGCTGGCATTCTTCTGTTTTAATAATATCATGAATTAATAATCAGACATTATCTATAGGGTCTCTTGGCTATCCATTGGTGAGAGTTTTCTATTTTCTTTCTGAAAATCTGAGCAGCGGTAACCTGTCATGTGGTAAGCAGGGTAGACAAATAACTAAGTTTTGGCCTGAAAGGGTGGGATATTCCAAGGATCTCCTGGCACAAAAGGTCCAGTTCCTGCCATATTAAACAGCATCCTCAAGTGGAAATTACAAATCCCTTCTCACCACCGCCTCCCATCTCTGTGGAGTATTTCTTGCAGGGTGCCTGTACAGGATGCTTTGCACTTGTAGACTGGGCTGGACCAGCTCTGACCCCAGCCAGCTCAGCTTTGCAAGTCAGCAGTGGTCACTCCCAGCTGCAAGGTCAATGTGCAGTAATCCACAGCCTAGAGCTATTTCCTTGGAAGGAATGATTGGTTTTAAGTAAGTTCAAACTTTTAATATGCCTCCCAAGAAGTTAACTATTCAGAAAACATCCTCCTCCTCTCCCCTCCCCCAAAATCAAAAAAAGAGAACTTCAAAAAATAGCAAACATCTGACCTCCATGAAAGTTAAAGGAAGAAAAAAAAGAAACTCTCAAAATATCTTTTAAAATATCTTTTAAGATTTTGAAGCTATATCCATGTAAGTTACTTTTACTCATAGGAAGTGTGTGAGTGACATTATCCAAGTATGGAAAACCAGGAAGTAAAAGATGATTCAGAAAACGTTGTTTTCAGGGCACCTGGGTGGCTCAGTCTGTCAAATGTCCGACTTCCACTCAGGTCATGATCTCACAGTTCGAGAGTTTGAACCCCATGCATCGGGGTCTGTGCTGACAGCTCAGAGCCTGGAGCCTGCTTCGGATTCTGTGTCTCCCTCTCTCTCTGCCCCTCCCCCTCTTGTGCTCTGTCTGTCTCTCTCAAAAATAAACATTAAAAAAATAATTTAAAAAAAAAGAGAAAGAAAACATTGCTTTCAATCCTCGTAATAAACGCCTTACTCTGAATGTGCAGAAAGAAGTGCACATTTAGTAGAAAATTTCTTTCTCCCTGCCCTCATTAAATAAATGCTGAACAAACATTAAAAAAAAAATAGAGATTTGAGGGGCACCTGGATGGCTCTGTCGGTTAAGCATCTGACTTTGGCTCGGGTCATGGTCCCACAGTTCGTGAGTTCGAGCCCCATGTTGGGCTCTGTGCTGACAGCTCAGAGCCTGGGAAAGTGGTTTGAATTCTGTGTCTCCCTCTCTCTCTCTCTACCCCTCCCCAGCTTGTGCTCTCTCTCAAAAATAAATAAGTGAACTGGGGTGCCTGGGTGGCTCAGTCGGTTAAGCATCTGACTTCGGCTCAGGTCATGATCTCATGGTCCGTGAGTTCGAGCCCCACGTCGGGCTCTGTGCTGACAGCTCAGAGCCTGGAGCCTGCTTCAGATTCTGTGTCTCCCTCTCTCTCTCTCTGCTCCTCCCCCGTTCATGCTCTGTCTCTCTCTGTCTCAAAAAAAAAAAATTAAAAAAAATTAAAAAAATAAATAAGTGAACATTTTTAAAAAAATAGAGGTTGGAGCGGGCCCCAAAGTCTTGGTGTTCCCTTGCCTGATCCATTGTTTCCTCTACCTAGTTCAACTCCGCGAGGGAGGCTATTCTTTTTGACTAAATTCCCATTTGTGGAATAGATACGTGAGTATGGTGCTCACTCAGCAGAATTCCTGGCACAGCACACAGTAGGGCCTTACTAAACAATTGTTGATATTACTATGGTTATTGTGATGATAGCTAAAGGGAACTATTGATATTGACTAGACCAGCCCCCATATATTATAGACTAGAAGAAAGTCAGAAAACTGAGTAGCACCACTGTCCATCCCCCCAGTTCCACAGGCCAAGAAACTACAACTGTCCTTAGTACCTCTACTTCCCTCATCCCTGACCAACCAGAGGCCACTCTGTCTCCTCCAGTTCCCTTCACTTCACCCCAAGACCATCATCCTAGTCCAAGCTCTTGTCGCCTCCTGTATACCACTGCAGAATTTCTAGCTGTCCCCTTCACCTACTGGGCCCTTCACCAGGATAGTGATCCTTTTAAAAATTTAAAAAATTATTGTTACAGAAGGACGTGTGTGCTATAAAATTTTTAAATTTTTAAATAAATTAATTTTGAAAATTTAAGACTTTAAATTTCTATCCCCAGAGATTACCACCATTCATACTTTGGTGTATGTTTGTCTCACCTTGATAACATTTGTCAGAATTATAATTTTACATTTATTTGTATGCTTTTAAAAAGTGTTTATTCATTTTGAGAGAGACAACAAGCAGAGGAGGGGCAGAGAGAGAGGGAGAGAGACAATCCCAGGTAGGCTCCTGCTGTCAGCGAGGAGCCCAATGTGGGCCTCAATCTCATAAACCGTGAGATCATGACCTGGGCCGAGATCAAGAGTCAGACGCTTAACCGACTAAGCTACCCAGGAACGCCTGTAAGATTTTTAAAACAATGTCTATCTTCCCTAAAGGTGGTAAGATTTTCTGAGGACAAGGACTTTGGTCTGGTTTGCCCCACGTGTATACAGCCCCAGTTCCTAGTGGAGTGGGGGAACATGTTGGTAACTTAAATATTCATTGAGTGAATAAATAAACAAATGAAGTCCCTTTAAAAGTAAACAATAACTTAGTAGGCATATTCTGGGGTGTATGGGCCACTCATATCAGCCTTGTTTCTTAGTGGGTTAGCTCTCCAGAGTCGTGTTTGTAATAGATAACTCCACCCCATGATAATTGTGGACATGTGGTGGACATGTGACTCAAGCTAAGCCAATGAGATTGTTTTTCCTGGGAACTGGGATCTGGACTCCAGAGGCAGCCAGTGAGTCTCAGGTGTGTCTGGAATTGAGGGAGTGGTAGATACTTGGGCACTGGGGGGCCCTTGCTACGTGGGTGAAGAAGCAGAGAAACATGGTCTGCAGATAGAGAAGAATAAAATAGAACACACAGTACTAAGCAGAGATAAGAGATGGAGAAAATGAGCATGTTCTCAAAGATTTGCTACTTCCTGGTTCTGAGAAGCCCTGATGTCTGTGGCTAGGAGCAACCACTGTATATGGGAAATAAAGAACCCTTTTCTTTTTTTAGCTGAACTAGTTCAATTTCTAGTATTTGTAAACCAGAGTCTTAACTAAGATATGCGCTATTCATATATTAGGCAGTAACATTAATGAAAGTGATCATAGTAATCTGCCTAGGGCAACACCTTGTTGACAGTCCAAATCCCAGCCAGATTCGCCTAGGTGCGAAAATCCAGTCTACTAAATAAAGTCTACTCTGCCTGCTCTAGCCTATTGGGTAAGCAATGAATCAACAATGGGGTTATCTTCTGCTTCAGACAGAGAAGGCAGGACATAAGCTGGAGCCAGACCTGAGTTTGAGTCTTGAATCTTTCACTTGAAATAGACATGTGAGTTCAAAAAGGATGAACAGTATTTTATGACATTTCTGAATACAAAACTGAAAAAAAAAATTGGGGGTCAAACCAAAACCAGACTCCTATTTTTTGTTTTTTTGTGGCTTCGGACTATTTAAAGAAACCGCCTTTGAATTTCCCAAGTGACTTTTTTTTTTTTTCTGTTCTTTTGGTCATCCAGTGGCCAACTTAGGGTTTGTCAGCTTCTGGAAAATTCAGGGGATTTTGAAAAAGAAAATCTTTGGTGGTTTATGGTCAAATGGAACTACGCAGACTGATCTTTTATACAAGATGATGCTAGTGACCCCAACCAGGCAGGAATACACTTGAAGGCATGCTCACTAGTTGAGATAGATATATGAAACCATCCATACTCTCAAACTGAGGCTCTTAAAACAAAATGCCCTGGTCTGGGGACCAGATATCTGGGGTTATAGAATAATACTTTTTCCCCCCTCTGTGAATCAAATTATGTCCTTGTCCTCTTTGGCCGTGCAAGTTATTGGATTTCCCTCTGGTATTCCAGGGGCATGATCATTTGCTAAGTTTGGAACTTGAAAGTGGTTCTATCAAAAAATTCTGCTGCGTAAGAACCCTCACCAGAGTCAAGGCTAAGACAGGATGCTGAGACTCTCAGTGACGCCATGTAAATAAGCCTGTTGAGATTTCACTGATATACTTACTGTGTTGGGTGACAGGGAGAGGTGGCTTCCCCTACCTGCTGGTTTGGCAAGCAGGAGGGGCCTTTGTTATTGAACAGTGGGGCTGAACCGATAGGGCAATTCTGGCACCTCATCCCGGTCCCATTCCACAGCAACCAAAGAAAGGAGAAGTGTGGCCAGCAATTTACCTTTGTCTGGAGAGTATAGAAGTTGGCCTCAGTGTCTACTTCAAATTCAGGAGAGACCATCCTTAAGATACTCCCCAAACATAAGACTATTAGGGCTGATCTGAAAGAGTTAGAGAGAGAGAGAGAGAGAGAGAGAGAGAGAGAGAGAAAGGAAGGAAGGAAGGAAGGAAGGAAGAAAAGAAATAGAGAAGCAGGAATGCCCTGGATGTGTATAGTCCATATATTGGCAGGTCATTCATACCTGGCCAGAGGTCAGCTGAGGACTGACTGTAAGGGATCCCTTAGGGCCAGCTGCTGGAGTTAAAGGTGCTAAAACCACTTTGGCCAGGAGGGGGCCCCAAATTTCACTCAAATTTACACATCCCTGGGTAAGAGTCCACTTCTACCTCACTTTACTGTAGTAGTTTTACACCATCGGATGGCATGGAAGGGACCAGAAAGATCATCAGAGACCCAGAGGTGGGAAGTGATGTCAGTGTCACAAGGCTGGATGGGTTGTGGTTGAGCCGGACTAGAAACCAGGTTGTATAAGCCTTGCTCCAGAACTCTGTTCAGCTCTTCTTAGACATCACTTTTATCATCAGCACCTACAGTTATCTGTTAAGAGCTCAGAAATGTCAAAAGACAACTATTTCTTGAGTGCCTGGAATGTACGTAGACTTGCGTTGGATGGGGTGTGTATGGCAGGTGGCCAGGGTGCAATGGTGGGGGCAGGGAGGGAAAAGGTGGTGCCAGAGTCTGGAGAAGTCCTCCAGACCCTCACAGGCTTCTTGCCGGTTTGGGAGGCACAGCCTAAGCACAGCCTAAATTAACGAGCAATAAAAGGTGTTGATCGGTGCTCAATACAGTAGCAGTGGAGCTGTCATAGGGCAATGTATGATTAGTAACCAAATGCGTGGTTAGCAACTGCCATAAACTTTCTGAAAAGGAGAGGGAGCGGTACTGGGCCTTTGTTTAGCACTGAACTGTTTTCAGTGCCTTCCTGTGGTTGTCTCCCTTGGGGTGGTCATGAAGACTACATGGCAGAGGAAGCAGGGTGGGCTCTGGGGAGGGATTTCCAGGGAGACACACATGTTCCCTGCCCTTGAGCGGCATGCTGCCTCCATGGGGGTTGAGGCAGCCAGTGTGATGCTTGTGTGAATGGAGCATCGGAATAAGGGACTCGGGGTTTAAGGGAGAGCACCATTCTGGATCTGCATGGATTTGTCAGTGCACTGAGCGTGCTCCTTCAACAAACTGTTCTTGCCTGTGAACAGGCTCCTAAGCGCGGGGGAGGAGAAAGATTGCTGGCCTGGGACTACCTAGCTTTGTGGCAAGGGGCGACTTGCTTAGTTTTTCTCTGCCTTAGCTTGCTCTTCTGTAAAATTAGAGGGATAAAGAGCTTCTTGGATTCCTCCCAAGTGGAAGATTCTTTGTTCTCAAATACTTACAATGATCTGTTTTTTTGAAAAATCAGATGTTTAGGTATCAGTTTGCATCTTTATTTTGGGTCCTCTTTTATCCTTACTTATCCTAAACTTTTATTTGGTATTTTTATAATTTTATGGTGAACTCACACAATGTCCTTGGATTGAAGTCATCCCCAGTTCATGGATGGAAGTGGCAAAATAGGGGTTTACCGAATCTTCTCCAGTGCTGCTAGCTCCTCAAGCAGATGCTGTCAACGCAGACCAGCCAATGTACCTTGTATGTGCCAGGCATGCTGGGGTATTGAACAGGTGGGACACAGTCCCTTCTCCAAGCGGCCTTTGTCCAGTCTCAGTCATTTCTGGGGGGTTCCAGGCACTCAGTAAAAGCGTGCTGAAGAAAAACGCCTAAAGCATTTTGGGGCTCCTTCTTTGTTGGGAAACAGATCTGTGTGAGTTTGAAATTACCCTGGCAAGAAGAGAGAGTTGTACCATTTTACACTCACAGCCTCTTGAACATACAGCCCCAGGAGGGAAAAAAGATTCCCCCCTGCCCCCCGCAGGTGTAACTTACTTCTGCCCAACTAATAATTCCTAGAGATCTCGGCACCATGGGGTTGGGGTGGGTACCGCCACTCAGTTGCTCCCTTTAATTGGGGTAATTCGGGAGCACAAGGGGAAATTGGGAGTACTCACGTTGTGCGTAAAGACCTCGAATTTAAGGGGCGCCTGGGAGGCTCAGTCGGTTAAGCGGCCGACTTCGGCTCAGGTCATGGTCTCACGGTCCGTGAGCTCGAGCCCCGCGTCGGGCTCTGTGCTGACCGCTCAGAGCCTGGAGCCTGTTTCAGATTCTGTGTCTCCCTCTCTCTGACCCTCCCCAGTTCATGCTGTCTCTCTCTCTGTCTCAAAAATAAATAAACGTTAAAAAAAAAAAAAGACCTTGAATTTAAGAAATGTCAGGTTGTACGGGGTTTCTTAGACTGGCAAAAGGCCAATGCCTTGTAGGCACACAAGTCATTAGGACACATTTGAACACAAAGTCATTAGGACAGTGGGGAAGCATGGAGCCTTCCCTCTGTCCTCCAGATCCCTTGTGTTTAGAGTTTTGTTCAGTGTGGATCTTAGTGCAGAAAAAAGATGGTGAGTGGGAAGCCATTAATGCCTCTTTGGTGAGCTGACTGCTCTGATTCAAAAGGGGACCCAGAACAAGCCAACTGCCTTTCTCTTCTTTCCCTCCAACAGTTGAACACCAGCTCTCCTCACCAGGGGCTTCTCAGGCTCAATTAGCACTTCCAGAATGCCTTGAGGTTCACAGAGGAAGAGTGGCTGGGTGCCATTATGAATCCTTTTACAGTGAACCCACAGGCTGTCTTCCTTCATCATCACAGGCCCTCCTGGGTTCCCAGATCCCAGTCCTTCCTTTGAGGGGAGCTCAGGGCTGAGGGCCTATCCAGGTGTACCTTCCATCCCCATGGGGAACGAGTCTTGCTCAGAACAGTGACACCTTGCCTCCTGGCTTTCCTATCACTGAGCATCACTGCCAGATCACCTTCTCCTCGGACACCTGCTCTAGCATCCACAAGGCTTTCACCATCTCCGATAGAGAAGCCCTGGGCCTAGTGTCAAGACTAGTCACAGTCTGGATGTCCCACACCCATCCTTCTCTCGATCTCCTTCTCCTGTGCCTCGCCCCCTTCCCTTACCCTTGCACCTGGTGGACACTGTCCTTCTGGTCTTCTGCCTGTCTCAGCTGGTTCAGGCTTCAGGTTACACATGTTACTTCTCCTCACTCCATCTTTTCTTCTTCCCCTGCTCATTCATTCCACAGATTCTTTTTTTTTTTTTTTAAGAGTTAAAAAAAAATGATTTATTATTGAGAGACAGAGACAGAGCATGAGCATGGTGGGGTGGGGCAGGGAGAGAGGAGGAGACACAGAATCCAAAACAGGCTCCAGGCTCTGAGCTGTCAGCACAAAGCCTGACGCGGGGCCTGAACCCACAAACTGGGGGATCATGACCTGAGCTGAAGTCAGATGCTTAACCAACTGAGCCACCCAGGCGCCCCTCGCTCCACAGATTCTTGTACAGTGACTAGTACTACGTACATGGCACCATGCTTGGCTATCTGAGGAATGCACAGGAGTATAAGATGGCTTACAGCCAGTCCCTGTGCACAGGGTGCTTTCAGAGGGGAAAAAAAAGCATATTGTGGACAAACACACATGTCAAGACAGCTCAGGGCAAGTGCTGCTGGCCTAGAGGAGTTCAGAGGAGGTGTTCCAAACTCTGCTATGATGTTCCAATGGTGTTCTGTGGTGTTCCGAACTCTGCCCATCCTCCAGGGCTCAGCACAGAGACAGCCTCCTCCATGAAGCTCCCCTTGACTGCTCTACGCCTCCATTTCCTGATGTCCTAATGTACATTTTATTATATACAGGCTTAATGATATCCCTGTTTCTCAACTCTTTGAGGGAAAGGATAAGCATATTTCAATTAGATTCAGTTTTCAGTTCCACAGACATTAATTGAATTCTTTCACACTCTCTTCCATCTCTTAATGTCTTATAAATGAGCATAGAATAGGTGCATAGTCAGTTTATTATTCTTTTTTTTTTTTCAACGTTTATTTATTTTTGGGACAGAGAGAGACAGAGCATGAACGGGGGAGGGGCAGAGAGAGAGGGAGACACAGAATCAGAAACAGGCTCCAGGCTCCGAGCCATCAGCCCAGAGCCTGATGCGGGGCTCGAACTCACGGACCGCGAGATCGTGACCTGGCTGAAGTCGGACGCTTAACCGACTGCGCCACCCAGGCGCCCCTATTATTCATTTTTTAAATATCAAAAATCCATACCAGTTAATTATGAAAAATAAAGAACCCCAAACAGGTCACAGGAGTAACTACTGCTTAGAGTTTGGAGCATATACAGGCAGGAATCTTAAAAGACCATTTACCATTTAGTTTGGCACCCACGTTCAACCAATGAGAACATTAAGGTGATTCTAATACCTGCATGAAGTGATTTGCTCAAGGTTAAGTATTTAGATAGTGTCATCCCTTGGTGTTCTAGCATCCTTCAGCGAGAAGGATGGAGGAATGTGGGGTACTCTGTACCAGGCAAATGTGTGAATAATCTTAGATTGGCACATGGGTTCTGACAGTGCAGGGAAGAAACTGTTAATACAATAAGGTCATAAAACTCTTGGCCCTCATTTCAGACGTTTCACATTGGTCTATGCTCACAAAGCTTTATTGTGTTTGTGAAACAATAGAATTAATTGTGAAAACACCACCTCTTTAAATATTTGAAACTAGAATGAAAAAGAATATTGAAATCGACCGGGGGAGGGGAGTAAATTGTCCACGGATGGACAAGTGCGCAAGTCAGAGAAGTGGTGAGAAAGGGGCCAGTGATGAGCAGGGGTGAAGGGTCGGGGGCCAATCTGGTGCATTTTCCCTCCTGTGTGCTCCCTTCCCTCCTGGCCCGCCTGGGGAGGGTTCCAGGGGGAGCCCTGGGCTTAAGGCCGGGGTGTTATGCAGTCTTGTAAGCTCACTGGTAAATGATGTCACGGGTTAGTTACGCGGGCCCAGATCGATGGACGACTCAGGCATTGGATCGATCACATTTCCGGGGAGAATTCACCCTTTGTGACCCGCAAGGGTGGGGGGGGGGGTCAGGTGATTTATCAAAAGAGGCTCTGGCTTGAAGGATTTAATGCCGGCCCTTTCCCTATTCCGGTCCCCTCCTCGGGGAGCCTGGGCAGTAACAGCGGGGTAATAAACTACTTTTCATTACAAGGTTCTGGGGATATGAGTGGGAGGGGGACGTAAAGGTGGGGACAAAAAGGCACAAATCCGCTCCAAGACGGAAAGCCAGGATGGGGGCGCGCTGGGTTCACTTCCCCCGCCCCTCCTCCCTCCAAAGACACCTCGAGTTTCTGCACCCGGCGAAGTAGCCCGGTGGCGGGTCAGGCCGCTGGCTGCGCTCAGGCTCGGTGGGGGCGCGCCGGCGCTCCCAGGCCTCTGGGGCCGGGCTGCAGCCCCCTCCTAGTCGCCCCGAGCCCCTCCCCCGGGCCCGGAGCCCCTCCCCGCGCTCTTCCCCTCTCTCCCCTCCCCTCCCTTCCCTTCCCTGCCGGCCCGGCCCTGCCTCCGCCTCCTGCGCCCACAGCCTCAGCCAGCGCCGAGCCCCCCGGAGCCCGAGCGCGGTGAAGGGGCGCCGCCAGCCCCTCCCCAGCGCGCTGACAGCAGGCTCCGGGGCCCCCGCCCCGTCCCCTCGCCGGCGGGACACACCCCCGCCCCTCCTCCGCTCCGCCAGTTCCCGCCGGACCCACCGGGCGGCGGACGGCGGAGAGAGCGGGCGGGCGAGGCGGAGAGCAGCGGCGGCGGCGGCGGCGGCGGCGGCGGCGGCGCGGGAGGGAAGGGGCGCGCGGCAGGCCCACGGGGAGCCGCCCGGGGCGCAAGGAGCCCGCGTGCCCTCCCGGACCGTCCCTGTCCCGGGGCCGTACCTGTGGGCGCCAGGAGCCCCGGCGGCGACGCGGGGGCCGGAGTGTTGGGTGGCCCCGGGACCCGAGAAGCGGGGCAAGAAGCGGGAGCCGGACCGGGATGAGAAGGTGACGCCGCTGGAGGGCGCCACTCTCTTTGTGGGGGGGAAGATGCTGGCCTACTGCGTGCAGGACGCCACGGTGGTGGATGTGGAGAAGCGGAGGAACCCCTCCAAGCACTACGTGAGTACTGCCCCTACCGACCCCTGCGGGGGGTTGGCCGGAGACACCCCCCCTCCCGAGGACCCCCGGGGGGCCCCCTCGCCCTCACCCGCTCAGTCCCGGAGCTGAGTGCCCACAGGGCAGCCCTCGGCTGTGGAGTTTCTTAGCAGGGCTGTGATCTCCAGGGAAGCCTTCTCTGTCCTTTCTCCACTCCCCCCGCCCCCCCGTTTTCTTTTTTTGGCATTGGAATTGGCAAGTGGCTGCCCTTGTCTGTTACAACGGTGAAGTCATCTGTCCGCCTGAGCTTTGATGGATTGTGGGGGGAGCTTTCGTCAAGCCCTAGCTGAGTAGCTCCGTTGGGAAAGAGCATCTCCTGGCCCTCCCTGGGGGCTTTTGGGTCGCTCACGCTCACGCCGCCCCGTGAGTCTTTCTGAGGCTTGTCCTGGGGAAGGAAGCCTCGTGCTGACCTCCCACGTTTGCTCTGGTCTCTGCCTCCCTAGGCCTGGGTCTGGGGGCAGAGGGAAGCCGCCGCGCCCCCTGCCCCACCTCCACCCTCAGCCCTGAGCTTTGATTTCCTTCTTAAAGTCATTGTGTCCGTCGGTGTGAGGAGAATTGTGGCTTTTCCTTTTATCCCTTCTCTGGACGTGACCCTTAACCGGGTTCATTTCCTCTTAAGTGATGCTCCGTCTCCAGACACGAGGAGGCAAATGTTTGCTGTGGTCTCCAAGGAACGGCCGGCTGCCCCTCCCCCTTCCTTCCCCACAATTAATGAGAAGGGGCTAAGGTTGACTGAGCCGAGCTGAGCCCCGGGTCTGTGTGACACGTCCCCCTTTCATCTCAGCCGGTCCTGTCTTGCCATCCTTCGCACCTTAGGAAGTAAACATGGTGTCCTTGATGGCTGAGGACGCCTGTCTGAACCGCTTTGCTTCTGTACTTGAGAAAGAAGAGACAGCCAGGCACGCAAAGCAGAAGGGCTGCATCTTATTTGCAAATTAGGCACTTAAAGGAGGATTTAGAATGCTCAAAGCATTAATTTTAACAATTAAAACAGGCTGTAGGTTGCTGCCCTAGACTGCACATTGCTCTCTGAGAAATGGCTTTTATTTCTCTCTTGGAACAGGACTAAGGTTTGTGTCAACGTCAGCCTCGGGCTACTCTTTCTGTCTGTATCACCAATAGCTCTGAACTTTGGGGCTTTTTTTTTTTTTTTTTTTTTAAGAATCGAATAAATGGGCCTGGGCTCAGATTGGAGAGGAGGTAAACTAAGGAGTCTGGTTCCTGACCAGACAGAGAGGTGGGTGCCCATGGTGGGGGGGGGGGGGAGTTGTTCCTTGCTTGACTCAGCAAGCATCTTCATTTCAAGAAAGCTCCTTTTAGAGGACTTGGGTTACTATGTGGTCACCCTGCTCCAGGTACAGATGTCCATTTGCACATCCCAGCACTTAGTATCAAGGTGGCCTTCCTAACCATTTTTTTTCAGACGTTGCAGGCTAAGTTTTAGGGGTTCTCTTTTCTAGTCCTCAGTTAAGGCAGGCCCTGCATTCAACAGATGGCACTCTCTGCTCTGAGACCCACGCTGGTGCTTTTTCTCTGCTCTCGATTTTATGTGAAACATCTGATCTTAGCTCTGACCAGTGATGTCCAAGATTACAGATGTTGAATGTACTGGCAACAAGCCAGAAAGGTTGCTAAAACAACTGGGTACCCACTGCAGACGGCAGTGAAAGGTGGTTAATGCTGGGGCTGGGGGAGGGTCCTGTTCAAAGCCTGGCTTAGCCACTAACTAGCTATGTGACTTTGGGCAAGCTATTTAACTTCTGTGGGACTCAGCGTTCCTCATTTTTAAAGTGAGGATAATAATAGTACTATTTCATAGGGTGGTCTGGAGAATTAAATGAGATCATCCATGAAAAGCACTTAGCACAGTTCCTGGCAGGTAACAAGCCCTCACTAAATGATAGCTTACTATTGGTGAGATTCTGACTAAGAAAGCACTTTTGAAAAGTAGCTATTAATGGTCTGGCAAAAAAGAGGGAAAGAGTTCGGGTTTTCAGATTGATAATAACTTGTTCTATGTGAAAAACACAAAAGAAGTCCTGTCTGATTCCCTTGAAATGATCATTTCCTCTCTTTTTGTAGACAGCGTTTCCCAGGACATCTCTGCTTCCCATGTAAGAATCGACATTATGTTTGGGACAGGGAGTGATGTCACTGAACAGCTGGGGCCATACAGGGCTCTAAAATAAGGTTGTAGAGAACAATTAAAGGAGAAAGTGTTATATGTTGTCGAATTGTGGAGCTGGCAGGACTCATCAGGCTCACCACCCCCCCACCCCCCGCATTTTACAGAAGAGGAAATGGAGGGAAATGGAGACGGGATAAAGTCACTTGCAACACAACCATTCACAACACCTGGGTTTAACTGGCATTTTGAACATGGCGTGGGTTTTGTTCATCCAAGTACCCTTAAGTCTGGTTGGAGTTGACTAGCAAATCAAGTATCTGGTGATAGTAAGAGGTTCCTACGTATTTGGGGCATTAATGGGGCATAACATAAGGAGAGGGGACCCAATAATAGAAAGTGTCAGCTGGGCTCATAGCGGCAGGAGGAGCAGGTTGGGGGAGCTTGTGCCTCTGAAGCTTAGGATCTCCTCCCCTCATGGTGCTTGTACGGTGGATACCACACACCAGAAGGTCAAGTGTCCTGGGTAAGGTACTCTGGTGTGGGTAGCTGGCAGGATGCGCTGAGCCCAAGTCGCAGATGTTCTGGAAGCCCTCTGCACTGGAGAAGCATACCCCCTTCCCGCCTCTCCTCCACTGATGGTGAATTCTTATTCTGTGGCTTGGCACATTGCAGAGCAGAGAGTTTTTATGGGATGTGCACGTTAGCTGGAGCTGGCTGATGAGAAGCCTGGGGCCCAAGCAGGAGGGGCTCTGCTGGCTGCAGAACACTGGGAACACAGTGGAAAGTTTTTCTCAGGACATCCAGCAAAGGGTGTGCTTGTCTCCAGGACAAGGGGGAGCTGCCTAAACACTGAGGGTCTTGTGCTTTTAGTCTGTTTATGAAAAGACAGGCAAGTGGCTTCTATTGTTTGGATGGTGCTGTCAGCCCTTGCTTCCTTCCTCTCTGCCAAGCCCCTGCTTGGGTGGGGTTCAGGGAAAGTGGGCACCTGCCACTTAGACCAGGCTCCCTGCCGTGGAGTTGGGCTCCTCGCTTGACTTTTATGAGTTGCCCCTGGGGAGATCTTAGGTCAAGTGACTTTGGCCTCAGACCGCTTGTCTTTCAAATGGTCCTGATGATGCTGGATGCAACCTGCAGATACCTCCATAGACACATTTTCCATAAGAATTCTAGTTCAGGTTTACCATAATTCTTTGCACTCACATGCACGTGTAGGTGTGTGTCAAGTCATATGGCACTGGAGAGAAGCTCGTTTATCTAGAACAAAGTATTTGTTTGGATTTGGGAGGCATTGTGCTTTTACAGTGGTTTCCTTTCCTGATTGTTTATTTCAGACAAATATCAGTCATGAATGTTTTGATCCTCTACAGGACTCTTTAGGGAATGCGAATAATAGCCATTGTTAGCAGTTACCATCAGCGGTGCCAAACACTTAACATTCATGATTTCGTGTGATTCCTACAGTTCATCAGATGTACCCTAATGCACCCTAACCTGGGTATGTTCTTTGATTTCTTTCGAGAGGTGGGTTAACTTGGAAAGGTTAGAGATTGCCCAGAGTCTTCCAGTTAGTATAAGGCAGATCTGGGTAAACAGGTTAGCTTACCTGCTAAGGAGGATATGAACCTAAAATGGGGCCCTTTCATCAACTAAAGTCAGGGTGGGGAGACCAGGCTCGGGCTTGCATGTCACTGAGAGAGCAGTGCGTGGTGGTCTCGAGGACTGCTTCACTGTATGTCCCGTGGGACATTCACCTCATGCCACAGAGTTCGTGAAAGCAGTGGAGGTGAGTTTGTGAAAGCAATGGAGGGCGAGCATGGTGAGGCAGGGAGAATGGAGTGGATCCAGGATGATATCTGGTCCCCACTGATGCAGGAGGTGATGAATTAAGGATCAACACTGTGGAAATAGTACATCCTCTTGTGTGTTTAGATCATCACAGAATTTGGTCTTGGTCCTGGGAGTACATTTTTAGGAATTGGCTCTAGACCCATTCATTTCTCTGCCCTTCATTTTTTCTCTAAGCCCTTAGAGTGTGGATCCAGTGTTATAGGAGGAAGAATGTGCAGCTGTAGAAAGGGTCTTCTGAAGGCCAGTTCCATTACCAAATGAGTGTTGTTGGGTAGATCGGGGTTTGAATCCCACCTCTGGCCCTTCCTAGCTGTGCCACTCTGGGCTTCAGTTTCCTCGCTTGTAACCTCACAGGACTTTTGGAGAATTGATTTGAGATAATTCTGGGTAAAGCATTCTACTTAATACCTGGTCCCTACCATGCTCATTCAACATATTCTAGTTTCCATCTGGTGTTCCTTCCGTTTCATGATCACCAAAACGCTAGAGTACATGTAAGACCTGGTAGGTGAAGCTCAGAGAAAAGGAAAGGCTGAGGCAAAAATGGAAAGACCAGCTGCTCATAGTGTGATGGGAAGTTGGGCTACATGCCCCATGGAAAACACCCAACACACAACAGAAACAGATAAACAAGGAGCAGCTGTTCAGACCTGGAGGGCTTCCTGGAGCAGATCTAGTAATGGCTGCTATAAGTTGGGAAGGGGAAGGGAAGGGACATGGGTTAAGGAAGAGGAGTAGAGAGGTCATCCAGTAAGGGCAAGGTCAAACAGGACCCTAGCCCCAAGGTCAGTACTACACATGGGTTACTCTTGCCTGCTTTCTTTTTCTCTTTTTGTCTCTGTCTTTCCCTCTTACACAAACACATACACATACACATACACACAAGAACAGTTTTTTTCTCCTTTTCCAAGGAGGCGAGTGAGTGATCCAGGGGTGATTCACGGGTCTGACAAAGCTTCCTGCTCATGGAACAACCAACCACATCCTACTGGCCTTTGGAACATGGAGCACAACCAGCCATTTATCATGGCCCTTTTGGGGCCTGAGTGCGGGTTTGGAGGGGGTGAGGACAGATCAGGATTGGAATCACCATGTGTGGTGGCAGGCAGAGGGGAAGTGAAGGGAAGGGAAAAATAAACCTATTTGATGTTAGAGGAGACTTACTCCAGCTCCAGAAACATAAGTGCCAGCTGCTGCATTTTCCAAAGAGATATTCCAGGGCCAGCATGAGTTAATGGCCAGTGGAGGCCATGAATTAGAGGAGTGTTAGGACCTAGGACTTTGGGATTGCATGGCAGTCCCCTGGAAATTGCCTTCTAATTTCCTCATCCTGAGTCACTGACCAGACTAGTTCTTGGCCAGAAAAAGTCTAACAGGCAACCCTGTTCCCTTTTGCCTCTTAATTAAACAAAATCAAACAAATAATAGAGTTATACATATGGTAGTTACACTTACTCCTCTTGAGTTCTGAGAATCCAGGAAAAATCATAATGGATTAGGACAGGGATCCAGGGAACAGGAAGGACAAGGGGTGTGTGTGGGAAATGAGGTGGAGCTCTGGCTTTGGAAACAGGTTCTGAGCCAGGGCCAGGGCTGTTCTCTGCCATGACAATTGCCAAAAATAATGGAAGCGTCCAGTAGGGCTATCAGCATTTCAAGAGGTGATTCCCAGAGCTGCATGTGACTTCTCGCCTGGGCCAGGCTGCCGCCGCCTGGAGTGGAGTCAGCCACAGGAAAGCAGGTGAACGGAGAGGTCAGGGGTCTGGACGTGTGCACAGGAGGGCCTGAGGGCAAACCACAGGAAGGCCCCTTTCGTGCCCGCGAGTAACCTCTAGACAAGGCACCACTTTGGCAACAAGTGCTGAGCTGAGTCCAGTGAGGGTGTCAAGATGCACAGTGAGGAGAGAAGGGGAAGACTCAGTATGTGAGTACTGACTATGTGCCAGGCAGTGTAAAAGGTATTTTTTAGAGGGCCTTTTGTTTGAACTATGTGACAACATATGAGGTAGGGAGGTGTTTCTTATCCCGACTTTGCAGATGTAGAAATTGAGGCTTGTGGTGTTTTTGTGACTCTCAGAGTAATTGAGTGGCAAGGCTGGGATTCTACCCTGGTCTCTGACACTGAAGTCTGTGAGGTTGTCGCTGTCTTCCCCTTCAGAGCTGGGTCAGTGAGGGAGGGCTATGAAAATAGCCAAGGGGTTCAGGTCATGTGCATCTGGAAGGCTGCGTTGTGGGAGAGCACCTGGGCTCTGCAGGCCCCAGGCTGGAAGCCTGTCTCCACCACTGGCTACCATGGGACCCAGTACAAGCTACTTCTTTCTCTGAACCTGTTTCCTCATCTGTAAAAAAACATAAAATGTGGGGGAAATAGGACCTAGCTCGTTGGGTGGTGGTGAAGATTCAATGGGTTCATATATGTGAAGAGCTTAGAACAGTCCCTGGCACGTGTTAAGCACAACATAGGTCATAGCTTTAATAACGAGGAAATCCTAAAGCTTTTCAGGAGGGAGAGTGCTCTCTGTGAACTGGAGTTTTCAGGGAAGCCGGGCTGGGACAGGCAGGCTCATCCTGGGCTTTGAGGAGTAATTAGGATTTGGATGGGAAGGAGTAGGGTTTAGGTGGGAAAAGCAGGGAAGGGCATTCCAAGGAAGGGAAAAGCAAAGGTCCTGGAGGTGGAATCTGCCAGGAAAACAAGGGCAAAACCCATGTGGGGGAGGAGGATAAGGAGAAAGGTCAGGGGTAGCTTCTGAGAGCCTCAAATGCCAGTTGAGGGAACTCAGTTTGTTGTGTAGACACCTCCACACAGTATTCCTTGGGAGAATCATTCCTCTGCTTCTTAGGACTGGAGCCGACTGTCACTGTGGGGTCCTTCGGGTGGGCCCCAGAGCTGGGTTGTTCTGGCAGCCACGGCTGGGACGGAGGTGAGAACCGGAGCCCTTTTTCTGGTTCTGCATTGGTTCTTTAGTTGACGGGCCAGAGCCCAGCCCTCTCTGTTTATAGCTCTTACTCGGAGGGGTCAGGCTGCCTTATAAAAGTTGATTGCACCCCAGAGGTCTTGGGTGGGGTAGAGAGGATGCAGCTGGGAGTGAGGCAGGGGCTGCTTCGGGCCTCATCGGTGGAGGGCCCCGGCGGGCTGGGCCTGGTGCCGCAGCAGTGTGCTCGGTGGGGTGATTTCCATCCACACTCCCCAGTACCCCAGTAGCAAGAGAAAGGAAACTCCTATCCTTTTGGTTTTTAAAATAATATTGGGGCTCTTGGGTGGCTCAGTCGGTTGGGCGGCCGACTTTGGCTCAGGTCATGATCTCACAGCTCGTGAATTCAAGCCCTGCGTCGGCCTCTGTGCTGACAGCTCAGAGCGTGGAGCCTGCTTCGGATTCTGTATCCCCCTCTCTCTCTGCCCCTCCCCTGCTCGCATTCTCGTTCTCTCTCTCTGTCTGTCTCTCTCTCTCTCAAAAATAAATAAACATTAAAAAAAATCAAAAAATATTTAGCTTTTTTTCTTTTTTACTTATTTTTTTTGTAAAGATTTTTTTATGTTTGAGAGAGAGTGCGTGCACCCACGTGGAGGTGTGCATGTGCGGGAGGGGGGCAGAGAGAGAGAGGGAGACAGCGAATTGGAAGCTGGCTCCAGGCTCTGAGCTGTCAGCACAGAGCCCAACATAGGGCTCGAACCCACGAGCAGTGAGATCATGACCTGAGCCGAAGTGGGACGCTTGATCGACTGAGCCACCCAGGTGCCCCATATTTTTACTTATTCTTTTTTAAGTAAACTCTACCCCTAATGTGGGGCTCGAATTCAAAATCCCGAGATCAAGAATCTCTTGCTGTATCAACTGAGCCAGCCAGCACCCCAGGAAACCCCTATCTCTATAGGGCTTGGGGGCTAGCTTTAAACAGCTTGCTGGGAGCCTGGGTTGTCACCCCAAACATTCACACTAATGTTGCCTTCTGCTTCAACATGTCTCTGAACTGGTTTTAGTTTTAAATACAATGCTTCAGATTACCTCTTCATTTATTTAAACCCCTGCCACACTGTCAGATATTCCAGTAAGCCTGATTCTTTAGGGAAAATGGAATAATAACAATAACAGCTAACATTTCTGAGTGCTTTCTACGTGCTACGAGTTTTACATGGAAACTCTCAAAACAGCCCCCCAAAGCGTGTAGTTACCTCTGGCCTCCACATCGTGCAGGTGAGGACACTGAGGCCCAGAGAGCTTAAATAAATTGCCAAACACCATGCTGCTAATAGGCTGCATATGGAGAGGAGCCTGCTGGCTCCAGATCTGCCCTGTCCCCACAGCCTCACAGCCCCTCAGTCACACGTTCCACCTGGGGAGACCAGGCCCTGAGGAGATTCCACCTGAGGCCTGGCTGCTTGGCTTCTCCACATGTGAGACCTTCCACAGGTCACCGTCCCCTTCTAGATCTCCAATTGCCCTTCTAGTAAATGGGGTGATTGCTTCCTTGCTGGCCTGCCTTGCAGAGGGGAGGGTGGGTGTGAAAGCTGCTTGGGGAAGTGCTGAGCCCAGAGACTGTGTGAAGGGTTCCCGAGTCCCTCAGTCGAGCTTCTCATGTGTGTGGGGCTAGGGATGCTTTACAAAGGGGAGCTGTTCCTGACCTCCAGGGAATTTTCATACAAGGTTTCCTGGCCCTGCTCTGTCCCGTGAGAAGCCTCGTAGCCTGGGTGGACTGAGGATCACCTTAGGCCCTCATTGAAGACATCTTCTAGAAAAGTGCCTCTGGGAACTACACTTTGCTTCTTTCCATGCCTGTCATTTTTGTGAATGGGAAGAGACAGAGCTATTTCCAGTCACATCTCTGCTATTACCTGAGGGGAGGAAGTGACGTCAGGCGCTGAGTTAGCAAAGGGGAAACAGCTGGCCGTCCTGCCCCTCCGCTTGGCTCTTTCTCTGGCCGTTTGCTGTCATTTCCCTTTGGCGGGTGAGGAAGCCACCCTCCCCAAGCCAGGGTGGAGGGACATGTGGGATGGGGACAGAGTCCCTTCCTCTGTGTGTGTCAGTGCAGCATAAATTATGCAGGGGCCCCCAGTCTGTCTCTGGGATCCCTGGAGCCTGGTGGAACTGGATCACTGCTAACTTTGGGGAGTGAGGAGTAGGGAATCACGAGCTAGCAGGGTCTACCGGGTGGGGTAAGGGATTGAGTGGGTGTGGGCCAGTCTGTACTTTGGCCTGTCGCTAGTGGTCCCGGGCAGAGAGCCCTTGCTGTTTCCCTTTATTCTGGGAATATTTTCTCTTGGTAATAAAGGAGACCTTGGCCTGTATTACGTAGACATCATCATCATCCAGCTACCATGCATTGAATTCCTGGTTTATGCCAGGCACTGCCAGGCCTTTTGTTTATAATCTCTGGTCCCCACCCAGCCCTGAAGGCATGCATTTTTAACCCCATACTACTCCTGTGGAAACTACCGTGCAGAAAGCATAGGTTGCATCATTATTAGCCTTGCACAAAGCCAGGCGTGTTTGACCCCTTGCCCCCAGCCTGTGCCTGTTTCACACTGTCACCGTGCTTTACACACTTGGTCCCTCTCCAGGGCTGGCCCCAGGGGTAGTGGGGCCTTCTGCCCACCGAGCATGCTGTCCTCCTGTGGAAGGGTTCTTTGTTGAGAAAGCCTGCCTTGCCGCTTTTGCCCACCTAAGGGTTCTGAGTGTGAAGGGATTGTCCCTGCTTGAAGCGGCTGCTTTGCAAAGTCTTTCACGGTAGGCCCCGTTCTGACCCAGCTTTGTTCTGTTTCCTGATGGCCCAGACCCAAAGGGCTATTTTAAGGGACTCGCCTGTGTGGGAGAATTTCTCTTTGTAACAACATCGAAGGCAGCCTAGCTGGCCTGGCATGGTGCTGGCAGCAGGGCTCTGACAGAGTGAAACTCTCCCCTGAATTCGGCCCCTGGGCTGGAATTGATTCATCGAGCTCTCAGCTAGGTGCCTGGCACCTGGAAGGGACACACAGTCACTTGTCAGTGGGGGCAGGGCTTCCGGAGGTGACTACCCAGAGGTTTCTGCTGCTCTGAGCCCTGGTGGGTTGGCAAACTGGTCCTTCTCTCAGAGTTCAGGTCTATAATAGGACAATGTCCGAACTTTGGTTCAAGCCAGGATTAATTATTTACTTTAGTCATCGCTCATGGGCAGCTGGAGAAGGGCAGCCTCATTTCTCCATGATTTCTGGATGTAGCAGCTCCCAGGCAGGGGAAGTAGGGGAGTTGAGTAAGAGTGTGAGTGGAGCCCCTTCTAGGTACAGGCACTGGGCTGGGGCTTCCCCTCCATCCACTGTGTCCTTTAATCCCCACAAACCCTGAGCACTGACCCTGTTTTGTAGACGAGGAAACCAAGGCTCGGAGAGACGCCCCACCTTGCCCTCTATCGCATGGCAGTAAATGGCAAACGTGGGGTTTGAACCCAGGTCTCTCCAGCAACAAAGCCTATGATGGTTCCAGTGTGCTCCCTGGAGATTGGATGGATTGCCCCCAGTGGTTGGGTGTCTAATTAGGAGTTCTCTTTTTATTCCAGCCCGCAGCTGGAAGCATCCATACATGCCAAAACTAGGTGCATTTGGTCTTTCCCTGCCTCCTCTGTGTCTGTATTTCGCCCTCTGCCATGTGCATCCATAAAGGTCATGGCCATGATTTGAGCTCTGCTGGGGTATGGAACGCTGCAGCCTGGCCCTGAGGCTTAAGAAGGGGAGCAGACCCAGAGGGAGTGTGCACAGTGTGGGTTCCCTTGGGAGGCTGAGGACCTGTGGCTTTGTACATGGCTTTGTCTCCTGAGGATTTTGAGGCTGGGGGGGTCTAGGGAGTGTATCACGTGCGATGAAACTTAAAGGGTCAGGATGAAACCCTTGGGTCCTCTGCCCACTCTGACCTCCCACTGAGCCCCTCCATCAACACATGATATGGTTGGGATAAGATAACAAACCTCTCACTACTGAGATTGAACCCCTGGCAGGGTCTGGCTTCTATTTTGGGATTTAAATTTTTATTCCCCTTGAGCTCTTGTCCAGAGCCACTTTTGAAGGCCTGGCCTTTCAGATGCTCCAGATGATGGGGGCTCTGCATCCTGTCCTTGCGGATGGTGGCATTGTGGCCACAGCACTGTGTTTTGGAGTAGGGGGACATTTAATTCTGGACACTTGCCGCCTGCTGCTTACTCAGGCTAGACGGGGCTCTGGCAGCCCTGAGAAGGCCTCAGAGGCCAGTAGTTGGAATTTGAGAACAAGAGGGTGGGGGCAAGGGCACCGATGGCCTTGGCCACATGAGCTCCAGCTCGGAAGCCTCTTACTAGCTTTTCTCACTTCGTCAAGTTTCTTCATGTCTGTAGACCTCAGTTTTCTAATCTGTAAAATGGGAATGACAATGCTACCTAGCCCATATGATTGTTACTCTCTACTGTGCCAGACATAAGGTAGCTGTTCAGTAAATGGCAGTTATTGTTACCATTATTATCATGGTCTTCCTTCATGGTTTTACTCCGTTTCTGCCACCTCCCAGAAGCTTCCCTGATGCCACCTGTTATAACATTTCCTGCCTATGAATTTTTATGATGTTTATCGTTTTTACCACTTGTATGGCACTTACCAAGAATGGCCTTGGTTGGTCAGCTTTTGGCAGGCCCATGTCTGGTGTGCCTGATTGATGGAAAAGCTCCTCCGGGGATGGACCTCGATGTGCTACCTACTCGGTCATTCAATTAGCCATTCGTCAACATTTCAGCGTTGATTGTGTCCCTACCGCTGGGAACACAGGAGGGCAGATAAAAATCGCTGCCCTTTTTGAGTTGACATTCTGACAGGGGAAGGAAGACAATGAACAAACCTATTTTAGGTAAAATACACAGTGTGTTAGATGGGGAATAAATGTGGTACAGAAACCTGGGGTGGGGGGAGGGGGACCAGAGATGGTGGTGGTAGTTGTGTTATTTCATAGAGGGTGGCTGGGGACGTGCCCACTGCACAGTGACTTTTGAGTAAGGTCTGTGGGAGGTGAGGCAGTAAGGTGTACAGATACTTGGGGGAGAGTTGTTGAGGGTGAGGCAATAGCCAGTGCTAAGGCCCTGAGGTAGGACTCTACTTGGCCTTTCCAGAGAAAAGGCTGGGCAGGCCACGTGGAAGAGGTGAGGGGGAGAGCAGTGGGCAGTGAGGTCAGACAGGTAAAGGGGCCAAGGAGGGCCTTGCATCCCTCTTGGAAATGAGCATGGTGCTTGCTCAGGACTTGTTGAAGACTGAAACTGGCCCCCAAACTGCAGAGAGGTTGCTCTGGGGACTGTGTTTGAGTTGGACCCTGACCTTCTAAGAAAGACTCTCTGGGGAAGTGCAGCAGTGTCATGGATGGGAGCTCCAACACCCCAAAGGCAGCGCACTTGTTAGGGCGTTTCACTGACTGAACATTAGTTTTGTACCTACTGTGCACAAGGCACCGAGCTGAAAGCAGTTCCTTCAGCTGGAAGCCAGGGGGTGGGGGCTCCTGCTAAGGCAGCAAGCAGCACAGTCCTTTCCTCTTTAACACCTCCTCCCCATGCTAGCAGAAGGTCTGGGTCACAGCAGGTCTTTGATCAATGGGATAAATACATGGACAAACGCTTCATTCTGTTAAAGCCCCTTCCTCCTACCCCACTCCTTTTTTTTTTTTTTAAAAGAACCATAGCTTTTAACTTACAATTATAGAAGTGGCTTTTTTGAAGTTCAAAGTATATGTTCCTATTGATATAATTTTGTAAATGGTGTCAAAATTCTCAGGCTAGTCCACCAAAACCTTTCTCATCCATGAAGTCCATGGAAGATGTCTCCGGTTCACCTACATGTGGGCTAGCCTGGGAAGCTAAACTCTATGTGTCATGTCCAGGAAAACTGTCTTCCAGTGTTCACAGTTCACAGGCTAAATGGGGTTGATGACAATGACAGTGGTGACGATGATAATGATGATGATGATTTTAATAATGGTGGCACTGATTGTGTGCCAGCCTATCTTCTAGGCACTTTACTCATTTAATCCTTATAGCAATCCGAGGAGAAGAGCACTGTTATATTTCTATCACTATTGATAAGAAAATGGAGACCAAAGATCATAGGCTAGGGAGAAGCAGAGCAGGGCCCCAGAGTCCTTTGGGAAACCTTACTTCCTGGCCTTTCAGGGAATCCTGCCAGCCAGCCTTGCCACAGCCAGCCCTGGTTGGCCATTTGTAGAAGACCTTATATGGAGGACTTTGTCATTAGGTGTAAGAATGGAGTTAACAAGTGTCAGAGTCAGGGAACCAAAGTTGGGGGTGGCCAGCAGGAGTGGCCCCTCTTTGTTCCCAAGACAGGAAAAACCATTTGTCCCTGGAACCTGACACTGCAGGGAGTGGGTTTGCAGGGGGTGTGGTTATCTTCCTGGGCCATTTACAAGTCCAGCACATGGGGGTGGGGAACACTGTGTGTTGGTGGAGGCCAGATTAGAGTGTCTGGCAAGATGTTTCTGACACCTAGACCATTCTGCTCTCTGCAAAGCCCAGCAGGTGGCTGGGCTGGTGCTTTAGCTAGGAGGAGGGGCACCTCCCCACCCTGCCCCGTTGAGTTTATTGTTGGAAGGAGGTGGGTCCTAACCAGTCTGCTCCCTGCTTCTGGGCCTCAAAATAAACAGCAGCTGTTGGCTACATCACCTCCGTCAGCTACCAGTCTGTCAACAGTGGCTGGCTCTCTCTTGGCCCTGCCCCTTCTGGGTATAATGGCCCGGGACACTGGGGGACCATGGGCTTTGCCCTACAGAGCCTGCCTTGCTAGCCAGCTGGTGTGGCCTCTTGCCCAGCACTGGCCTCTTGGCCACCCACTGGCACTGTCCCCTCCTGCCCTGCAGTGAGGTAGGTCCTCATGGTGGCCATAGACTCAAGCTTGAGTCTGACATCAGTTCAGCTCCTGGCTTGGCCACTCAGCTGGTGACCTTGGATAACTCTGAGCCTCTATTTCCTTCTCTGTAAATCAGGTAATAGTATGTCTGTCACAGTAGAGGATTATGACCAGTGCTACACAGGCAGCTAGAGTGAAGTCACTGAAGCCAGTCTGCCACGTTTGAATCCCACCTTTGCCAATCAAGAGCTCTGTGCCTTTGGGGGAGGTGCTGAAGCTCTCCACGCCTCAGTTTTCTCATCTGTACAACGTGGATAATAAAAGCATCTCTCAGGCTGGTAGTGAGGATTAAGTAGGTTAATACATATAAAGCCTTCAAAAGGGTGCCAGGCACAGAGGAAGAGCTTGATGAATGGAATAGCGTGTGCTCCCACTGGCAGATAAAGCAGGACATCTCCTAAAAGAATCATTCACGTGTACATATCCAAGAGCTGACAGAATGACTCTCCTCCTAACCTGACTTCTATGTGGCTGTGCTAATTTGCTTGGCTTTGTTTCTAGCCCGCATTCAGAACTTACACTTGAGGGGCTGGGAGTGGTGGTAGAACTGGTTATAAAGCAGGATGGAGGCATGAAAACAGAGAGCTGGGATTTCTATTCTATTTGGCAGTGGTTCTGCTGATGTAATGTAAGAAATGGAAAGATCATGTCTGTGGCCAAGGACTGCCTTCAGCTGTGGGCAGATCCCTCTCTGGGGTTGACTAGTTATCTCTGCTCATGTGCGAGCCCCAAGATGTTCTTCCATATGATCTCTGCAACCTCCCCATGGGCCAGCTTGCTTTGGCTTCCCCCTGGCTCCATACTCTGGGAAACTCTTGTTATCTTTGGCTTTCTCTTGAATTTGTCCTTCCTTTTGGAAAGATTATGCTGGGAACCCCCATTAGAGTATCTAGACCACAAAGTCATCATTCTGCAAAAGAAAAAACAAAAGCACTCGATCCCAGTTGTGTTGGGCTACAGTGCCAGGCGTCGTAGTGGAGACACCAACCCCCCAGTAAAGAGACCCCCACCCAGCATGGAGCATTTGCACTGTCTCCCCAGGAGCCTGATCCTTTAAGAGAGGTGCCCTGCCTGGGCATGGGGTCCTGTCTTCTCCATGCTGCCTTTGTCAATTCTTGTCTAAGGAGAGAGGTCAGCTGCAGTTTCATTGCCAACATCTGGGGATGTCATCTTCTAATAGACAGTGAAGAGAATGGGTAGGAGGAAAGGAAAGTAGAGGAACGTAGAAAGTCATTGAGAGCAAGAGCTTCAGAACCAGATCGCCTAAGTTCAAATTTTAGCTCTGCCATTTATTTTAGCTCTGCCAAGCTCTGCCTTGGGCAAGTCACTTAACTCCCCTGCTTCAGTTTCCTGTTCTGTGATATGGGGATAGTAACAGTGCCTTCCTCATTGCTGGGAGGATTCCATGAGATCATGATGATGAAAGCACTTAGAACCATGCCCTGGAGAGAGTTAGTGCTACCCGGAGTGTCACTGTTGTCATCTGAGAGGGCACAGCAGGTGGAGTCTGCGTCCCATCAGCCCAGAACCTCTGGGACCTGCTGGATATATATTTAGAACCTGTGAGAGGCCCATGGTGTTTGTGACAGAGGCATCTTGGCTGGAGCTTGTGGTGTGTTCTAGAGAAAGGGGAGTGTGAAGATTCACATCAGCAGGTGATTGAATGCCGACTCCCACATTTCCTAGCTGAGTGTCTGTGAATGAGTAGCTCCACCCCTCAGCTCAGTTTCCTCAGCCAACGGTGTCCATGCCCTCCCTGTAGGGTCACTAATGAGAACCCGACACAGCATAAGGTATCCAATGGTCACTCCCCATGGTGGCCGCTTGTACTGTCTCAAGGCTTAGCAAGGGGACCGGGAGGATGGTCAGTCCAGGCTGAGTTTTCTGGCTGGGAACCTTATATTGCACTCTTCGCTGCATCTCCTCCGTGATGAGCAGCTCTGGGTGTTTATGGCCGCACGGCTGCCCTTGCAGAGTACTTTCTGCTGGTACCAGGTTGCTGAGCTCACAACCTTAATCTCTGCCGCTGAGGGACCCTCGAGGAAGCAGTATGGGTCTCCTGCCTGTTCCATAGATGAGGAAAGGCTCAGAAAGGCACATGGCGGGGCGCCTGAGTGGCTCAGTCGGTTAGGCGGCCAACTTCCGCTCAGGTCATGATTTCGCGGTCCGTGAGTTCGAGCCCTGCATCGGGCTCTGTGGTGACAGCTCAGAGCCTGGAGCCTGTTTCAGATTCTGTGTCTCCCTCTCTCTGCCCCTCCTTTGTTCATGCTCTGTCTCTCTCTGTCTCAAAAATAAATGTTGAAAAAAAAAAAAAGAAAGAAAGGCACATGGCTTCTGTGAGTGCCCCACCCTGTACCCCCTGGGCTCACCTGAGTTCACCTGCCACTGATTCCTGTAGTTTCGAGGACCCTGATGGTTCCCCACCTCACCTCTTTGTATGAGGGCTTTTCTCCAGCCTGCGGTACCATGGAAGCTTGCTCGACCCCAACAGGTACATTTGAGGAAGGGCGGGGGAAGGGATGGGGGCGAGTTATCATCCCAGGGGGTTGCCCTCAAGCTGTGGGGGCAGGAGTTGATGTCTCCACTGCCTGCCCTTCCCTGGGAGGATTCTGAGGTGAGTTCCAGCCAGAACATCAGGAGATCCCCAGCAGTACGAAGCCTCAGATGCCCACAGCAGTAACCTACTCATTAGCACAACCTTTATTGGCCTTTGTCCTTTCCTCCTCTCGCTTTCTGTTCCTCCTCACCTGGGGCTTCTGGAAACCTCTCCCTAACAGGCAGGCTGCACTCATGGCCTTGTCTTAGAGTCTGCTTTGAACCGAAACTAGGATAGCAAACTTCTGCTATAGCACGTGGTGGAGCTAGGACCGGACACCTCTGTCTGTGACTCAGTCCCCCAGGCCATGCTGTGTTTCTGGAGATTTCTGGGCCTCTTTTATAGAGGAGTCAGAAAAGGTCCTTGTTTGATGCAGGTCTTTTTAGCTAATAAGAGGGCAGTTTTGGGGCGCCTGGGTGGCTCAGTCAGTTAAGCCTTCCACTTCAGCTCAGGTCATGATCTTACGGTTTGTGGGTTTGAGCCCCGCATCAGGCTCTGTGCTGCCAGCTCAGAGCCTGGAGCCTGCTTCGGTTTCTGTGTCTCCCTCTCTCTATGCCCCTCCCCCACTCGCACTCTGTTTCTCTCTCTCTAAAATAAATAAACATTAAAAAAAAATTTTTAAAAAGGGCAGTTTCTGGAGTGAGTCAGAGTGGACAGGGCTGAAGAATACTTACCAGTACAACAGCTTCATCAGAGAGGGAGCTCAGTGCAAACACCGGGGAGAGAAGCTTGGCCTTGGAAACGTGGGAATCTGACCTTATATGGACTTGCCCCAGGAAAGAAAGAAACAAGGGACTTAGGGATAAATAGAAATCAAATATCTTTATCCATAAAGGTGAGGCTGGGAGGGGCAGTGTAAGCATCTGAGGAAACAAGGTTGGGGGCCTTTGTGCCAGGTGCCACGGGACACGTGTGAGCAGGACACTCTGGGGTTTGTTGTCAAATTCCTGTTTGTATCTGGCTGGTTGGATCTGTTGTAGTCTGGCTACTTGGCAGGGATTTGGACATTATGAACATTAAAACCTCTTGTGACAGTATTCAAAATTTTGGCAAGACTGGTTCAGAAGAATAAAGGGAGATAAGGAGTGTGTGTGTGCGCATGTGTGTGTGTTTGAGTGTGGAGTGCATGTGTACTTGGAGATGTGTAGTGTGTGTGTGTGTGTGTGTGTGTGTGTGTGTGTGTTGGCAGATGTTTGTGTATATAGGTGTATGTGTGTGTTTACGAGTGTGTTTGGGCATGGTATGTTTTGTGCGTTGTACAGGCTGTTGGATCATTGTTCATCGGGCATATTCCTGGGCCATCTTTTATCCTTGAGAGGTCCTTGTGGTCAGGTTAGGGGATCTAAGAATACTTAGATGGCATAAAATCGTCCCATAGATCATCACATACACCTTCCAGTAGCTACCTTTCATCCTTTTCTCCAGTGCCTCTTCTGTCAGACAGGTTCCCACAGACCTCCCCTCCTTCTCACAAAAGAAGGATCGGGTTACTCCCATTTTATAGGTAAGGAGACGGGGAATCAGGGTAAGTCACTTACTCAAAGGTGATACAGGTTAGTGGCAGAGCTGAGATCTGGCCAGCTTCTTAACTCCCACCTTCTCCTGCCTCTTTGACCTGAGAAGGGTGACCTGGGAGCTGGGATTCTGCTGTGGCTCTGGCTGTGCAGGAGAGGCCTTCCTATCCCTCTGGGAAACTTGCTCTGGAAACCTCCCTTCCAGCTTCCGTGGAGGCCGTGAGGAAGAAGCATGGGGGGCAGGAAGGCTGGCCACGGGGCTGCATGGCTGGTGGAGGCGTGCCGGGGGACCCAGCTCTGGGAACAAGTTGTTGTGGCTGCAGCAGGGTGGAGATGGAGGAGGTCCTGCAAAAAACCAGGGAAGGAGGGAGGAAGCGAGAGAAGTCCCTGAGGTCACTCCCCTGGGCCTCAGAGACAGGGTGCTGTGGAAAGTGTACTCAGATAAGGAAACTTACACCTACATTTAATCCCTCAAGAGCCAATCTCTCTCCTGTTTGCAGTAAGGAGGTAACACATCCAGATGTGTGGACATATGGGGCATTGCAAACCTGTCAGTGTTATCTGTTACGTGATTTACCCTCTAACAGGGATGGGCAGGGGCTGGATTCCTGGAAGGAATAGAAGATAGAGATTTCGTCAGTGCGAGTTCTTGGCAGACAGAGGCAGTGGGGCCACTGGGATTGCCTGGCCGTTCTCATCCACGAGAGCTCACGTCAGTACAGTGGGAAATCCCACGGAATCTGCAGTCCCAGATGTGAGTCTGTGTGGGGGACATTTGGGATTTACTCACAGGGCTCAATATTCTTTGGTCCCTGAGTGGGTGGGAGAGGGCCCCCTTGTACCCAGCCAGCTGCATGACTCCAATCAGCTCTTGGGAAGCAGATAGTTCCGGCCAGCAGAGAACCTTAAAGGGCCACCTCTGCCCCACCCGCATATCCCCAGCATCAGCCAGGGTGGACCCTGGGAAGCAGGTGGACTCATGCAAGGCAGCCTGAGCAGCACAAATTTTCAAAAGCCATTATCTGATAACTTCCCAGCCCCAACGCTGTTGGTATGAGGTGTTATCTAATACGGTGTTAACCCTTGTGGATATGTTTGGCTCTCTGCTGACTTGGATTAGGATGTGGAATACCACAGTAGTTACAGGTGAGTCAGAGCCCCTACAAGCCATGTGACTTTGGGGAAATTATTTAATCTCCCAGGCCTCAGTTGCCTCATCTGTAAAATGAGGATAATAAAAGTAGCACACATTCCTAGAGTTGGTGGCAGTTATAGAAGCGGTATTAATGGCAACATCACAGGCAACAGTGGGAGCTTGGCGTCCTGGCTGAGCTCCCTGGGTGATGGTGGCAGACAGCACCCCATTGGTGCTGTTAGCCCCCCTCCCTTTTGGGGACAGCTTTATTGAGATAAAATTCTCATACCATACAACTGACCCATTTAAAGTGTATAATTTAGTGGCTTTCAGCATATTCATAGGGTTGTGCAACCACCACCACAGTCAATTTCAGAACATTTTCGTGACCGCCAAAAGCAAGAATTCTTTAGCCATCACCTACAAACCCCCCTCCTCCAGTTGGTCCCCAGCACTCAGAAACCACAAATTTATTTTCTCTCCTTGTGGATTTGCCTGTTCCGTGTGGTCTTTGGTGATGGGCATCTTTCACTAGCATAATGGTTTCAAGGTTCATCCACTGTCAGCCCTTTGGATGGCTTGTAGGGCGAGCTTGGTTCATTCCCCGTGGTGGCTGAGGAGCCCTGGGCATAAACCCTCACGGTGGCCTTGGCAGGGCTGGCCCATGGTCCTGAGTGCAGCTTCCACTGGAGCATTTCCTCTCCCCACCCTGTGTAGCATGTGGATTTTCTCCCCGCCATAGCACCTTGAAACTGGCTGAGGCTGGGTCTTGTAGGAAAATGTTGAACTTGCTTGTGGTTTATTCCCGTTACTTCCTCTGGCCTGGTCAGTGACTTGGGGGAAGGGTGGAAACTGTGCAAAGCCTTTACTGATCCCAGAGTCCCCCAGAGACTCTCTTTCCGGGAGGGGATGGGGAGAGAGGATAAAAGAATCTTTATTTGTTTTTAATGTTGACTAACTCCCCAGCCCCCTTACCAAGTTCTGGTGAAAGTTGCCGGGTTCCTGGTCAGCTTCTTCCCTCGAGAAGCAGGGTCATGGGACTTCTCTCTTGGGGACAGCTGACGGGGAAGTTGCCAGAGTCCTCTGGAGGAGGGCTCTGCATGTGGAGCCAGATTGTGTTTGTCTCCTCTAGCTAGAGCTGGACCACTGCACAACTGGTGAGTCTGTGAGGGGATGTTGAGCTGCAAGTAATAAAATCGCACCTGAAACTCTCCTAAACCATATGGAAATGTATCATCTTACCTTCAATGCAGTTCCCATGCAGATAGCAAGAAATTATAATTTCTAAAACCTATCCCCCATTAATGAACATTTGGGTTGTGTCCAACTTTTTTTTTTCTTTTTTGCTATTGTAAACAGTGCTGCCCTAAACATGCATATACATTTTTTTTGGGAATTGCGGCTACTATTTTTGGAGGATAAATTATTGAAGAGACATTGATGGGTAAGAGAATCTGGGGTTTATGTTGGGTAGGTCAGTCCACATTTAATCCATTCTCCTATTCCATCTGTATCTAAATCCTTACAATGAGAAGTGATGTTTATAATGAAGGCCCTCGTGGATTCCTGATGTTTGTGGAATCAATTCAAAAATATTGTTATTATCTTGCATTTTTTTCCAACCTATGGTTGGGTATCAGGCTAAAATAATATTTAAAAACAAAAGATGCAACATAAAGGACTTTCTAAGCATAATATTTGGTATATTCTATACCCTTGAGTGTAGTTAGTGGTTTTGTTCAGAGATTATGTGCTTCCCCGTTGGAAAGTACGGGATGAAAAGTCTTAACAATACCAAGTGTTGGTTAGACTATGGGGAAGTGGGAATGCAGTTATGCTGCTGGTGGAATTGTTACTTGGTTCAACCACTTGGGAAAAGAATTTAGCAATATTTAAATTACTAAGTTTAGTAATTTAATAAAGTTGAAAGTGTGCATATCCTGTGACCTAGTAGTTCCACTGCTAGGTGGATACCCTAGACTCAGGGTCTAGAGAAACTCTCCCAAATGCACACAGAAAGACATGTGCGAGGATTTTTATTGCTGTGTATTTATAAGAGTGAAAATTGGCATAACAGTCAGGACGGGATGGGTTACGCTACCAGAACAAACAGCCCTGAAGTTTTATTTCTTGCTTATACTCCCTGTCCTTTGGAAGGAATAGGGATCTCTGCTCATTGTAGGCAATTCGGGTCTGAGGCTGACAAAGGCTTCAGAGTGTTTGCACAGTCTCTCGGGCAGGGAAAGGGAGTGCAGCAGTGTCTGGCAGTGGCTACTATTATTATCATTATTATTATTTAAGTATATTTGTATTTTGAGAGTGAGAGAGTGAATGCAGCGGAGGGGCAGAGAGAGAGGGAGAGAGAATCCCAAGCAGGCTCCGCATCATCAGTGCAGAGCCCAAGGCAGGGCTTGAACCCATGAGCCATGAGATCATGACCCAAGCCGAAATCAAGAGGTGGATGCTTAACCGACTGAGCCACCCAGACACCCCAGTGGCAATTGAATACTTCTCTCCGTGGAACATTATTAAGCCACAAAAAGGAAAGGAGCACTAATTCGTACTTCAGCGTGGATGAACCTGGAAAACAGTATGCTAATTGAAAGAAGCCAGACACAAGAGACCACGTAGTGTGTGATTCTACTAATATGAAATGCCCAGAGTAGACAAATCCAGAGAAACAGAAAGTAGATCAGTAGTCTTCAGAGGTTGGGGGTAAAGGGGAATGAGATGTGACTGCTAATGGTTATGCAGTTTCTTTTTGGGATGATGAAGGTATTCGGCAAGTAGGTAGTGGCGATGGTCACATAACTCTGCGAATGTACTAAAAATACCGAATTATACACTTTCAAATGGTGAATTTAATGGTATATGGATTATATACTTCAGTTTAAAAAAAAATACATCTGCAAGCAACACATTTTACTGGCCAAAAAATCTGGTCACACCCAGCTTCAAGTTGTCCTACTATGTGCCTGGGATGAGACCTGGAATATTCTGTGAATTTCGACTGGAAATTTGGAATAACACAAATACAGGAGAAGAGGATAGATAAAGAAGTATGTGTGCAGGAGTCTTTCCTTACCTGGAGTTTCTCTTGCTGTGGATTCAGTTACTTGAAGTTAACTGTAGGAGATGGAGATGATCCTCCTTCCTACATAAGATCAGAAGGTCAGTAAGTATTGTAACATCACGTCACAATGAGTACCTCATTCACCTCACTTCATCTCACCATGTAAGCATTTTCTCATCTCACATCATCATGAGAAGAAGGGTGAGTACAGTACAATAAGATATTTTCAGAGAGAGACCACATTCACATAACTTTTACAGGCGAACCTTGGAGATATTGTAGGTTTGGTTCCAGACCACAGCAATAAGCAAAGATCTCAATAAAGTGAGTCAAATGAGTGTTTGGGTTTTCCAGTGCATGTAAAAGTTACATTGACATTATATTGTAGTCTATTAAGTGTGCAATAGCATTATGTCTAAAAAAAAAAACCAATGTATATACCTTAATTTAAAAATATTGCTAAAAAATGCTAAACATCATCCAAGCTTTTAGCGAGCATAATCACTGATCACAGATAATATCACATAACAAATTTAATAATAATAATAATAATAATGAAAAGTTTAAAATATTGTGAGAATTACCAAAATGTGACACAGAGACACGAAGTGAGCAAATGCTATTGGAAGGCTCCAGGCCCTGAGCTGTCAGCACAGAGCCCGACGCGGGTCTCACACTCATGAACCATGATATGACCTGAACTGAAGTCAGACGCTTAGCCGACTAAGCCACCCAGGCACCCCCTAAAAATTTTCCAAGTAAAAACACAATAATACAATTTCAAAATTTAAAAAGTAAGTTAATAAAAATTAAAAATATAAAAAGAAAGCTCAGGACCAGGTGTCTTGGTTCTTTGGTACAGAAGTCTGGCCTAATTCTGAGTTTGGAAAGGTTTCAAAAAAGGCAGGAGCATCTGAGCGTAGGTTTGATTACAGCACAGAATTTGATTGAGTGACCCTTGAAATAGCAGAGGTGGTAATTAGATGCAAATTCACCCTTTGAGTGAGCCCCAACTGGGAATGGAGCTTACCTGTTCAATGCCTTGGTGGAGTTTATTGTACATTAGGAAGACTGTAGTGTCAAGAGGGTTCTGGTTGCTTCCTTTGGAGTGGACCTCACTGCTGCTGCGCCTGGCTTTCTTCACACTACTTCAGCCACCATTCCAGCCCAGGCCTTCAGCCCTGGACCCTAGGAGCTCCCAAATGGCTTATAGTCCCAACTCCTAATCATCCTGGCCCATGCCACAGTTAACATCTCTTGGTATTGCTTTGGTTGGGTCACTTTCTTGTTTAAAAACCCTCAGTGGCGGGGTGTCTGGGTGGCTCAGTCCGACTTAGGCTCAGATCGTGATCTCACGGTTCGTGGGTTTGAGCCCCTGTTTGAGCTGACAGCTCAGAGCCTGGAGCCTGCTTCAGATTCTGTGTCTCCCCCTCTCTCTGCCCCTGCCCTGCTCATGCTGCCTCTCTCTCTGTGTGTCAAAAATAAACATTAAAAAAATTATTAAAAAAAAAAAAAACCCTCAGTGGCTCCATATTGCTTGACAAATTAGCCTCTGCTAGGAAATTAGGGCTTTAGTGGGATGGAAGGACTGGATGGGGTAGTGGGGATTAACACCAAGACTGAGTCCTTATCCTTGTAGAACCACAGGGTAAGAGAGAGGCCCCCACATGGGTGGCTAAATAGTATGATGTGAATTCTCTGTGGAGATACAAAAGCAGATGTGTGCATGAGTGAATGTGCATGTGTATGCACCCGTGAGCGTGTGTTTGTCTGTTTCAATGGATGGCTTACTATGTGCCTGGCACTGTTGAGTGCTTTTTGAAAACTGTCTCATTTAGTCCCTACAACCACTGTGTGAAGTAGATATTAACTCATCCCCATCAAACCAAAGAAGAAAGAGTCTTAGCCAGGGTGTTAGAGCCCACGATTCGTGGGGCTGGGAGTCAGAGCCAGGCACCCTTGTCTTCCGGGCTTGTGCTCTTAATCCTTGGGTTACTAAAGGAGGAAGGAGGGATAGACAAGGTCTCCCTGGGGAGGCAGCGATAGAGCAGGCGACAGCTGATGGGGAGCAGAGAGGAGCCCCAGTGTGAGAACTTGGGGCATGGGGAGAGACTGGGGTATGAGTAAAGCTGGGCTGAGGTACAGGGCTGGAATGTCCTGCTGCGAGTTCAGACTTCCCTGCAAGCACGTGGAGGCCCTGGAGGTGTTGCTTGACACGACCCAGGGTGTGTTTAAAGATGCAGCCCCACACGAGGTGCAACGGATCGATTAGACTCCAGAGACGGGAGAAACCTGGAAGACCAGTTGGGAGGTGATGGCAGTGTGGTGCAGCTTCGGCTGACGTGTGGCTCAGGTTCTCAACTCAGCAAGGAGGGTCAAAATTACCTTGGAACATCTCTTAAATTGCCCATCCAGTTCAGTGTCGAGGGCGCTTTGTATGCGAATCTGTGCAGCATGAGAACCACCAAACTGGCATAAAAGAGAAATAAAAGACAAGTCAGTCTCGGTGTCCGGCGTCCAGACCAGTCCACCTGCAGTGTAACAGGGGAGGATGGGGTGCTAGCTGTGCGGCTGCTTCAAGACCTACTCCGTTATGCTCCAAGATTAAGCCTCTGTAACCTGCAGCCTCACTAGGGGATTTGTAGTCAGGAGGATGGACCCAGAGAGTGAAGTTAGCACCAGAAGGATGTGATTCCACTGCAGCTACAAGGGGAAATTTGGCTCCCTGGCGCTTGTCTGTGCTGGTTTTCTGCTACTTCTCATCATCTCTCTTACCTCCTTCGACAACCCTTTCCTACTTCCCAAAGATGTTTTCCCAAGCTCTGTCCAATAACCCATCTTTGTGCTTCCATTTCTTCTCTCTGAGCTCTGGTTCTGGACCTTCTTTTCCACTTAATCTCTGACCACTGGGCAGACTTGTGTCTCTAGCAGGAACTTCTGTCCCCAGCCAGCCAGCATCTTCTCACTAAGGACAGTTCCTCCCTCCCTCCCTCCCCACTTTCCTCTACTCCCTGACTCCCTGGTATTTAAATTAACAGCACTACCATTTTTTCGAGTCGAGTCGCTAGAGTCAAAACCCAGGAGTGACTTTTGACTTCTCCTCCCCCTGATGTTCATTTGTATTGTGTGTTCTGTTGATGAGTGGTTTCCACATCTGCTGGGAAGCTGGCGATGAAATCCCTCCTTAGGGCTCGCCTGCCCTAAGCCTGGAGGCTGATTCCATATTCAGTGAGCTTGGCATGGGAGTGGGACCCAAAGTTCATGTCTTTTTCAAAGTTTCCAAGAGCTTCTGAAGATGAGCCCAGTGCTGGGGGGTGAGTGCCCAGCGCCTGCTTCCGCCCAGTCTCGTGGGTCCATTAGGTTGTCCTCTCCACTTTGCACCCCTCTCCCCATCACAACAATCCCAGGCCACGTGGCAGCCTAGACGGGCTTCTGCAGGGCACCACAGACATCCTGGACCAGAGCAATCACCTTTGGGTCACTCAGCATCTCTCTCTGCACCTTTTCCCTGGCAGTTTTTACTGCCTGGGACATGTTCCTCACGTGTTAAAACCCCTCACGGCTCATCTCAGATGTGTCTTATAAAGGGCCTTCCAGACCCATCCGAGGCAGACAGGCTTCCTCCACTCCTACCTTGTAATGATTATTGGTGTATGTGTTTGTTTCCTTGGCAAGGTTAATTGAGCAGGCATGTGTGAGGCACCGTCCCAGACATGCGGGATGAGGAGAGGATAGCCAGGGTCCTCTTCTTGAGTCCCAGGCAACTTACTAGATGACAAGCTCCTTAAGACCAGGGCTGTGGTGGACCTTGAGTGTAACACTCCATCAGTGTTTGCTGATCTTGCCCTGTCTGTGTCCTTTCCCTCCCCAAAGAGTACATCCCATGCTAGTTTTTCAGATTCCAGGTGTAGCAAGTTAATTTCATCATATTTTTCAATTTGTGACATATTATCGCTATTGCAAAGCCCATCTCCTGTTTTATTTTTATTTTTCTCCTTCATTCCTAATCCCCACTCCTTTTTTCCCCCTTATACATCCATCCAGCCTGTTTAATATAAACCCGTGTATCCTTAGAAAATAGGTTGTGTTGGTTGTGTCTGTGGTTTGTAATCTACATGTGTATTGTGCCATTGATTTTATTTGAGAAATTCCCTTTTTACTCCATACTATGATTATGAGATCTGTTTCCATTGTTGTATGCCTCTGCTGTATTGCTTCTGACTGCTGCCTAGTGTTCCGTGCTTGCCTCTACCACATGTTACTTATTTGCTTCCCCTCTGAATGGACACTGAGGTTGCCTCCAACACTCCCCAGTGCAGGCATTGCTGCAGCCCTTACAAATGACAGACACTTCCCCAGCGTGTGTACCCAGAAGTGGGATTGCTAGAGCACAGGGTAGGCACACACAAACTGAGTTTAAGCAAATACTACCATATTGCTTCCAGAACATCTATACCGTTTATACACCTACCAGCAATGAACCAGGGTTCTCATCCTTCTACCACCCTCATCAACACTTGGTATTATCCAGAAGTCTTAGTCATTTCCCTTTATCCCTTCCGGAGAGGACCTTCGAGGCTGTTGACGCTTCTCTCCAAGGACCCGTCCAACCTAAGTTGGAAGACAGTGAATATTAATGTCTTTGTATCATTCCTTCCTGGCCTGGCTTCCTTGACTGGAATGAAAGTTCTTTTTATAATTCCCTACCCAGTTCTCACTAATGGGACTGGAAACCTAAAACCTTCCTTCATTATCTTAAGAACTCAGCCAACTTTTCAAAACTAAACCTCCTTTGTTTTTCAACTTAATCTGAAGTAAGCCCCTCTTATCTTGTTTCCCCCCCTTTGCTCAAGCCTCGAACCCTCACTGGCCATTCTTGTGTTTTACTCCAGGAATGGCCCTTGAAAGGCATTACTTCACCTGCATCTGCAGTTGGGGCTGGGGCTGCAGACCTTCCCCGGATGTTACGCCCATCACAGAAGCCAGGTTTGGGATTTAGCTCTGTTTAAATTGTGGCCTGTAGCCTTGTTGGCAAACGGAAATAAGTTGGGCTTGTTTGTTGGGGATAATTATAGGAAAAAGCATCCAATGTAATACTATCCAAATTTTGGCTTGAACTGTTCAACTGCTAATGAATCATAACTATTCCGTGACACCTATGCTGTGGGATGGACTGTTACTGAAGTCTTACACCTTGCCTCGTTCCAGCACGGCATAAATGTGGCTTGAGGTCCTATGTTAGATTCATGTTACCTGTTTGCTTGACTTCTCCAATTCCACTGTGAGCTCTGGGAGGGAAGCAATGAGGGCCTTCCTTGTCTTTCTTCTTGGTGGGGTCTGTCCCCCCTCTCCACCCTCCCCTGCCTTCCTCCACGGAGCTTTGCACTTAGCAGGTGCTCAGTAAATACTTGTTGGGGGGCTGACACAGGATTACATGTTAATCCATCATCTTCAAAGGCTAGAACCAGACCTATTTAAAAAAACAAACAATCCTTCCTTTTAAAAGTGGCATTACCTTCTTACCCTCACATGTGTTCATTTTAGTCTCATTTATTGCTTTTCGGGATGGGGGTTCTTGGGAGAGTAACCCGGAGAGCCTCTTTAACTTAAAAGAGACATAATAAATTATGCCCTTTAGAGAAGACTGGTTGCCTGTGTGTGTCCCAGAAGTGGGTTGGGAGCACAACATTCTAGATGGTTCCTCTGCTCTCCCCCTACCCCCACCTACAGGGCTGGCTGCCCATAGCCATGTGTGGTATCCTACAGATCGCCATTAAATAAACAGTTCCTTGAAAACACAACATAAGAAAAAAAGTACTGTCTATGTATTGTATCAAGAGAGCTAAATATTATGGAAAAGGCCAAATATTTCCACTGTGTTAAGAAAATAAGAACCCGGCAGCATGGAACTTCCCACTCAGTGGGCAAAAGATGTGGTGGAGACTTCAAAAGGGGGAAGAACTATCTAGACAGCATGAGCTGTAACGGGTGACTGCACCACTGAGGAAAGAAAGTGCGTGTGTATTCCATATGCAGCGGCAGATGCTGTGACGGGACCCTTCACCTGGGAAGTAAATTAATGCAGGGGTATATGCATGGCTCACCCAAGCAACGGTCCAACTGTGACTTGGGCTGGTGGGGAGCTGGGGACGGGGGAGGAAGTGCAGGGCAGAAACACTCTTTGTTCTCACAAGACCCAACAGGCAGAGTCGCAGGAAGAGACACTTCATCCTCTGCCTTAAATGAAGATAGACACTTGCATTGAATAGCCCAGTGGCTGCAGCAGTGGCCCTGCCCTTGGGCTCCGGGCAGCCTCTCAGCCCCGGAGGGGCCCCCTGCCCCTGAAGCGGAATATCTGAATGATGAGATGCATTCTGGCTTCTCCAACCTACCTCTCTTGGCCAGGTTGAGCTCTCCAAGCTGGGAAAGCTGGAAGGCCAGGCAGCCTGACTTTAATTGGAGACCAGGAATCATCTTGCTTTTATTAAAATGTTAGGCTGGGTTATCTCAGGGCCTCCCCCCAGGGAGGGTGATGCTTCAAAGCTGACCAAGTTCTGAGCTGCTGGCCTGCTGGCTTTAATGAGCTGGGGGAAGCTCTTTTGAGGAGTGGCAGTAAAATCGCTCACCGGACTTGCAACGTGAGAATGTTGTTCTTAGACCTGAGAATGTTGTCCATGAATCATCAGGAAGAACTCCCAGGTGTGGAGAATGGCCTCTTGTTCCTTCAGCGGTCTTGGGACCTGGTGCTGTCCCTACCTCGCTAGCTCTCTGTCCTTAGCACTAACTTCCCCTCGCTACTGACTGTGACTACCTAGGTGAGGTGGTATCAGCCCGGCTGCTCCCGTCTCATTCCAAATGGAGAAACAGAGGTCTGTAGCATCTTGTTGGGAAGACTGCCTTCCCTCACTCCCCAAAGAATTGCCAGTGCCCTTGTGCACTCTGTGGGGCCCAGCCAGGGTGGTGACCACGGTCTCTAGCATGTGTTGAATTCTTTGCCAGGGACTGTGCAAAAACTCTGTACGCATAAGCCTTCACTTAAGCCTCACACCAGACCCTCTACAACACAAGACTGTTACCATCCACTCTTGTTATCTGCATTTTACAGACGAGAAAACAGAGGCTCCAGCGGGCGCAGGAATATTTGCCCACGGTCACATGAGACAGTGTGTGACAGACCTAGACCTAGAATTCAGTCCTGGGCCCATGCTTTTCCACACTGCCCTCTCTCTCCAAGGACTATGCAGAGGTGACCCTCAAAAACCTCACAGTTTAGGGTTAAAGAGAACACTTCCTCGTGTGGAAAGATAATTCTCAGGTCCCGCAGAATTAGGTACCAGAAAATCCGTGTGCCAGGCTCTATGCTACAGGCTTTGTATCCATCACCCCTTTCAGTTTTCATAGCGACTCTGTGAGGTTCATTTTACAAATACAGGACTGAGGCTCAGATTGGTTATGTTGCTTGCCCAGCACCACGCAGCTTATGTATAGGTGGTGAAGCTGGGCTTGAACTCACGTGTCTAATTCCAAAGCACATTGTCTTTGCCCACTCCCACCATAGAGGCTCCATTTTAGTAGAGTGGTCAGGAGGGAAGGGCCTTGAAGGGGGGTAAGAGGTGAGAAGGGAGATAGGAAGCAGTGAGCATTCTGGGCTGGGGGAAGCAGAAGATGAGGGCCCAAGGAACTGCAGGCATTCTGTCCGCCCCTCCCCTGAGTAAGTGAGTGAGTGGCCCAGGCTTCATTTGCCACCGCCCCAAATCCATCACTTTCATGATACAGCTGATGACATATAGTAGCTGCTGAGGGCCAAGTTTCCTTGGTTCTAGGGAGGTGATGCCCCCTTCCTGCCCCTCCTCCACCCGCAGCCCCCTGGGTAATTCATTAGATGTGGTCATCTGCAATGGGTGTGGACCTGTCAGGATGACAGATTAGCCACAGGACATCTTTGGAAGGAACAGGATTCATCCCTTGGTCACTTCTGCACTCTCTGCTTCTCCCTACCTCCTGCCCCCCAGCCTCCTCTGAGCAGCATCTCCTGGTTACCCAACGGTGACCATGCAAGCCCCTTGCACTGGATCAGCTGTGCTGGCTTTGTGAAAAGCCTGCCAATGTCCACTTTCTCAAGTGATCTTCTTTCATTCATGCAATGAAAAGGACCCACTGGGTGCCAAGCTCCATGTCAGGTGCCGCAGGTTCCTGAGTGAATCAAAACAATTCTATTCCTGGAGAGGAGATACTTACAGACTGGCTGGGACAACCGGCATTAACGAGGGTGGCCTGTAGCTATCTGCCTGAAATCAGGAACCGCCTGGAAAGGAACAGGATGCTCTGAAGCATGAACAGGAGGCAGCTCAGCAGATTTGGAAGGAGAGAGAAGGGTATTCCAGGCAGAAGGAGCAGCATTTGGCAAAGGCTCAGTGGTGGGAGGGAGCCAGGTGTTTTGGGATCTTTGCCACAACCCCATGAAGGCAGCTCCCTATTCTTATTGTGATATCATTTGATAGGTAGTTAGGGTGGGACGTAGGTATGCCCCTGTCTCCTGAACTTCGGGGCAGGGCCTGCTTTGTGGGTAGACTCTGAACAGAAGTGGGCCTGAGTTGCTGCCAGTTTCCAAAAAGTGGCTGGGGCCCCGGCAGGAATTGTGCTCACTAGAGGAAGAGATCCTGGCACTGTCGGCCAATTCCACCAAAATCCTGGTCTCCTATCTGTTTCCCAAGGCCAGCTGTGTTCCTGGTCTAATTACAGGGAGGATCTTGGGAGCCCACCGGCAGCCTGGGATTGAGCTCTGGGCTCAGCCCCCAGAAAGTACATCACCAAGTAGAGCCTTCTTTAAGAACACTTGAGACACAGCATGGTTGGAGTTCAACATACCTGGCCTTGCATCTGGGTTTCTATCTGTGACCGTAGGCAAGTCATGTGACCTCTGGGACCCAAGGTGCCCTTACCTGCCAAATGGGAGTGACAATATCACTGATGTGCCTTTATGCCTGAAATGCCCAGCCAGGAGTCCAGCACGTGGTGAGCCCCGAGCAAATGTAGGCCTCTTTATTAGCTGGATTTCATGAAACTCTAGGTGTGCAGGGGCGCCTGGGTGGCGCAGTCGGTTAAGCGTCCGACTTCAGCCAGGTCACGATCTCGCGGTCCGTGAGTTCGAGCCCCGCATCTGGCTCTGGGCTGATGGCTCAGAGCCTGGAGCCTGTTTCCGATTCTGTGTCTCCCTCTCTCTCTGCCCCTCCCCCGTTCATGCTCTGTCTCTCTCTGTCCCAAAAATAAATAAACGTTGAAAAAAAAAAATTAAAAAAAAAAAAAAAAAAAGAAACTCTAGGTGTGCAAAACAGGTCAGTTTATGATTTGTTTAATCTACAAGAGGATTTCTTGTTTTGTGAAAAAACTTAATGATTCTCTTGTATCGAGAGCTCCTCTTATACTTTGAAAAATAGAAGTGTTATATGCAACTGTGATTTACCCAGGAGCACTGCTGTTCTCCATACAGAAATAAGCTAAGCATGTCAGTGTTGACCCGAAGAAAAGTCTCTAGGCTTGTGCCACAGGGCTCTGTTCTCTGACTCTGACCAAAAATGTTTGTCAATGACTTGGAATTTTTGATGTCATCCTGCTCACTTTTATAGGTGACACAGGAGGAAGGAGAGAGGGTGCTTCAGACAACAAGCCAGCTTCCAAAACTACCTTGAAGACTGGACTTGAGTAGGCATCAGTATAATGGGTTTTTATCCAAGAAATCAGTGGTTCAAGTTCAGGCAGCAGGAGGTCGGTTTTCATGGAAGCAGGAGTGTGAGGTGTCTGGGTTTGGGTTGTGGGGCAGCTCAGTGGAAGTCAGCAGTATGAGGCACTCTCCACACACCGCGGGCATGCATCCACAGAGTTCACATTTCTTAGAACACGCTCACAGATGTTCAGGGTGTAGGAAGTTTAGAGGGAGGGGAGGTGGGCGGAGCCTACTTCCCTCTATGCTGTCCGGCCAGCCCCGTCTGCACCTGGAAGGGTAGGGCAGGCTCCGGTGCACACTGTGTCCGAGCAGGGTACCAGGAAGGCAGCCTGGATGGTAGGAGACCCAGGACTGGTCACGGGTAGCAGCAGGGGGAAGTAGGAAGGCTAGCCTGGAGCAGAGGAAGCACTGGGAGAGCGGGTGTGAAATGCCCTCCTTTAGGAGAGTTTGCTCTGTTCTCTGTGGCCCAGGGGCAGAGCTAGTGGGTATGGGCAGGGGTGCGCAGGAAGTAGATTTAGATCAACATAAGGAAGAATGTTCTGATGGTCAGATGCCCAGAGATTGAATGAATTGTCTTTCCTGTGACCTCCCCATCACCACTGGATATATGCAAGCATGGGGCAGGGCTCAGTGACCTTTTAGGTTCCTTTTTGGTTCTGAGAGTCTGGTTCTATTGTTCTCTGGTTGGCCAATACTGGTCCTTTCCAATTGTGGTTGAAATTCAGAGAACATTGCTCTTGTTCCCTCAGTTCCTCTGTTGAGACTTCCATTCACATCAAGGGGATATTGTCAGGGCCTGGGGGTGGGGACAGAGTGGCGGTCCCCCTACTAGCAGCCTGTTCTCAGCCTTGCTGAATGTTTGCTTGATACCCCAGACCTCCTCCAGAACCTGAGCGCTTGTAGGCCCAAAGTCACAGAGCCCACGGTGACCGAGCTAGACACAAAGCCCAGCCTCTGAGTTTAAATCACCTCCCCCTCCCAGCTGACCAGCCTGTATGTGGGAAGCTAGGGTTGCCGGCAGCCAGGGCTGAGCTCTGGCCTGCCACAGCATTCCTCCATTAAACCTCCCCCAGCCATGGGAAAGCCCAGAAAACAGAGAATGTTAAAAGTGGAGGGCGATGCCTGTGGCTATATCCCCACCCTGCCCTTTAACTTGTCTTCACATTTTAAAGACGAGGAAACTGAGGCCCAAAGGGGTGAGAGAAGTTGGTCACAGCCACTGACAGAACCAAACACCATGCCTGCCCTCTCTCCCCTCAGCACTCAGAGAAACTGGACGTTTCCTCTGTCCTCTTCAGGATTCTGCAGAAGGACGAGGGCGTGTGGTCCTGGAGGGTCAACGGGTGAGAGGTCGCCAAGGAGAGTGCCATATCGGGCATATTCCACAAGGTTTCAAGCTTTCAGAATAGCCTGACAAGCCTGTGAGTTTCTTCTGAGAGGCTGGGTAGTGGCCACCAGCTGGCAGAGGACAGCATGAGGGAGCACTCTTGGATGGGGGCATCGGGGTGTAGGTAGTGACATGTCTTTTCTCATCACTTCGGTGGTGAGTGAGGCCTTGGCACGCTGACTGGCCTTGCTTGGCTGTCCCAGCGGAGACCTGCCTCCACTACCTCCTTCCCTCAGCTCAGCCTCCCCTGCGGGCTCCTCCCTGCCTCCCTTTCCCCTGGGCTTCCCAGGCTCCCTCAGCTTTCCAGGAGTCAGGGAGGTATAATATAAGGCCCAAGGCTGTGCCACAAGCTGGAAAGAACACAGAGGTTGGAATCCAAGGCTACCACAGCCTGGCTGTGTGACCTTAGGTGAGTCCCTTACCCTCTCAGAACCTTAGCATCGTCTTGTATAAAATGGAGGCACTCCTCGCGCCTGTGCACAGGGTTTGTGTCTGTGTTTTTCCCGGAGCTCGTGTATGTGTGGCCGCCTCCAGCAGAGAGCCTGCTTGGAGTTTGCTAGGATGGCTTCTGTCCCTTCCTCAGGTGCCATGAAACTTGTGGTGCTCTGTGAGTTGGGCAACCAGCACCAGGATCCCAGCCCTTTGAGGGAAGGGGTTAAAACCAGATGGCTAAAAGCCAGGTACAGGAATGGCACCTTCCTAGACAAAGCCAGCACTGCCTTAAGAGTATTTATGCAAAAAAGGATGGATTCTTCTGCACCTTGTTCTTCTCCCTTGATTCAACCAAGTTCCTATGGGCCAACCTAGATGCTCTTGCTCTTGGGGTAGTTGCAAAGAATTTAATTCCGAGGATATCCTGGAACAGTTTGATGGATACTGCCCTGAACATACAACTTAACACACTTTTGTGAGTTTATCCCTAGGATACATTTCTGGCAGGGGAGTTGGTGGGTCACAGAGGTTGCATTTCTCATTTCAATATACATTGGCAAATGGCCCTCCTAGAAGAATTCAGTCTCCTCCTACAGCATATGAGTCATATCTGCTCCTCATAGCTTCATCAGCACTGGGACTCCCCACACTTGAATGTTTTGCCATTCAGCTAAAAAAAAAAAAATAATGTCTTAAAGCTCTAATTTCTTTTTTCATTTACAGATGGGGTTGGGTATATGTTCATGGATGGATTGGCCATTTGTCTTTCTTTTTTGGTAAATGCCCATTTAAAATTTTTCTGTTGGGTGGTTCAACTCATGACTCTGGGCTTAGAGGGTTGTTCCCTGCGGAGGTGGGACGGTCTCTAACAGGGCTTGGCATTTAGATCAGTTTCTACCAGGGTTGTGCGTTGGCAGTGAGTCTCTTTGCCCCCCACCAAGGGGCTGCCCTGGGTTTGCTCTGAGCTTCCTGGTGTGCTCACTGTTAACAGGTGTGGTAGTGAGGCTCTCCACTCCATCCCAATGCTGGGCAGTACATCAGGGCAGAGAGCATGTGATCGAATGGCTGGGCAGGGGGCTTGGTGTTGGACCCGCTGCTTCTGTGTTCGGGGGAGTGGGGTGCATGGCAGGATGCCAGGGAATAATACGTGTGTGTATGCAGATGTATGAGAGCTCCAGAATTTCTGGGGCGGGGCTTGGGCCACTGGGGGTTACGTCTGCATGGGAAGCACCCCATTAGAGAGTATATTCAAAATAAATTCACTGAAGTTGCTTTTGTGCATATAGATATAGTCAACAGAAAAGTTCACTTGTCTCCTACCCAGAGTAAATAACTATAAAAATAAATAAGGAGGATGAAATCAGTAATAAAATAATAATAGATTTACCACTCGTACTCAGAGCCGGCCAAGGGCGGTTGTGGAGGCAGGACTGCACCCTTTGGCAATACCACAGAGGGAAGCCAGCAAATTAAAGGAACGAACTGCTGCACGTTGGATGTTTGCTGCCGGCCAGGCCCGTGCTGAGCACTTTGCAGGCATCTTCCCATTTAATCCTCACTCAGACCGTCCAAAGCAGTTTGCTCAGTTTATAGGCGAGGAAATGGAGGCTCAGAGGAATTAGATAATTTGTGCAAAATCTTACACCAAATAAGAGGCAAAGCTAGCATCTGATACCGGCAGCCGTTGGACACCACACATTGGGCTTCCCTGTCTTTTCTCCCCGGGCCCTGACCCCTTGGTTAAAGCTGGAGGGAGAGTCCACGCATAGGGTGGAAGATGGGGGCTGCGGTGTCTGGCTGAACGCCCCAACCTCCCAGCCCCCCTCTGCAGCCCAGCTGGCATCTCAGAAGACAGGGCTAAGAGGGGCGGGCCCTGATTTGGGGCTCTGGTGTGTGGCCTGGGAGGGCTGGAATCTATAGCTCACGCCTCTCCCTGCATGGGCCTGGGTGTGAGTGAAGATGTGGGGAGGGGGCCTGCTCCCTGGAGGTGGGCTCTGGCCAAGTGAAACAGGCTGAGGTCAGAGGGAGGGGGCCACCCTCCCCCAGGGAATGCCCGGATGACGTGACTTTGGGGGGCGCTGGGGGAGGAGGCCGGCTGTATGTTTCTCGTCTCACCTCCAAGCCTGGGCCAGATGGGGAATCGGTGCGGGAAGCCGCGCCAGATGCAGCCTCTGGCAGGCTTCCCTGGGCGCTGTGCACGGCTCTTCTCCAGCCAGCTTGGCAGGTCCCTCCTCCTCCTCCTCCCTGAGGGGACCTAGGAGCAAATGACATCCTGGAGTTGGCTGTGGCAGGGAAGAGGGTCTCCTCTGGCCTTGCAGCAGGAAGGGGCAGGGAGAAGCGGGTTAGGGGCCCAGAAGATGTGACTTGTACTCCCCTCCCTCGTTTCAAATGGCTCTGGATTCTGAGCCAAGTTTGGGGGAGGGAGGGGAGGTTTATAAGGTTTGCTCTCAGATCCGGACCGGGGGAGTGATTTGAGCAGAAAACAAAGCCTCGGACTTCTAGTGCTTGGTCCCTCTCCTTTTCCAAAAGTTGCTTACACCTCGTCTGCAATGAATGTCTCTACGTGTCAGCCGTTCTTTGCTCTGCCCGGCAGCGAGCAGCACAGCACCCTGTGCACTGCCAGGAACTGGGGTCCCCCCGCTCTCAGCCCTGAGATCTGTTTCAGTCATTCCACTGCATCCTGACTGTGGCCCATCTGGCGTCCCCTGGAGATGTCTGGAGATTTCTCAGCCTCCAAATGTCCCCTCTCCCCTTACTGGACCCCATGCCTTTCCCTACCCTCGTTCTCTCATGACCAGCCTGACCTCACCTTCATGCCCCTCCTCTCCCAGGCCCCCTTCTGCTCCTTCTGGGCTTCTTCACCCTCATCTCTTCCTTCTTAGATCTTCTCCAGGCGCCTTCTTCCCTCCCTCTCCAGCCCCAAACCACTCCAGGTTGCCCACCTGAGAAACACTTTGGCTGTGACCTCTGCTTCTCTGCCCCCCTCCTTTCCTGCTCTCCTCAGCCTTCGCCATTCCCTCGAGCCTCAGAGTCACAGGCTCACCTCCTGGTGCTCACTGCCTTAGGCTTCAGGCACCGGCCACCCCAGTTACTCCTGGCTCTACACGGAGGTCAGGCTGTTGCCTGCCTCCCTCCCCCACCGGCCTTCGTCTATGCCTGTTCTTCTGCTTTACCACACCCTCCACCTCGACCATCCTCACCTTGTCACCCAGCTTACCTTCCACATCTTTCACCCTTCGCCTCACCTCCAGCACCACCATCTTCAGGAAACCATCTCAGCTTGGCGCCCCTGCTCTGAGTGCCCCCGTGATCGTGCCCATCTCTCAATCTAGCTTCTACAGCAAATTTCCCACCAGCACCGCTTTTTCTCATGAGTCTGGGAGCTCCCCTGAGGCCGGGACTGCATTGTATTTGACCCAGTGCAGAGCTCAGCACATGGTCAGCTCTCAACTTCTTTACTGGACGGAACTGAAGTTTATCAGATGAAAGTGACGAGTCTTTATTGAGGATCTACCATGTGCCCAGTATCCTTAGATATTTAGGGAAAACGAGGGAAGTCAGGATAAAATACTTACTTTCAAGGGGATTATGACCCAGTCGGGGACAGTTCTGGGAATGGCTTGGAGGAATGGATACACGTGCAATTGGCAACCTGGGTCTTTGGTACTGAAGTGGGTGCCGTAGCTATTATGTACTCCTAAGGGTTTGGGGAAAAGGGGAGAAGACCCTGCCTGGGCAGAGAGGCTAATAGGCCTGGATTGGGGGGCACGGGGTGGGTGGGACCAGATGGAAGGAGGTTGGACCAAACTCCAAGGTCAGGACTGTGAATAGACAGAGAAACACGTTTCTAGAGAAGGGGACCAGATCTCACCGAGTTCTGCAATGACTCTCCTGTGGACGCTTTCAACATCGGAGTGGGGTTAGCAGATTTTAAGAGCAGTTTCTCTATCCTGGAAGCCGAACAGGAGCTGATGGTATTCCCAGTTTTGCTGCTTGATTGGGAAAGTTTTACCACACACCAGGCTCTGCCGGGGCCAGCGAACTCTCTAGGCAAAGAGAGCAAGATGTTTCTGGCGTCAGTTCTTTCCAGTCATCTGTGAAAGAGAACCTGTTTCTTCTTACCGAGCCTGGGAAACGAGGTACGTTTTAAGCCAGGCACACCTACTATGTGCCAGTGTTGGTGATCTGTAATGTGGAGATCAGAGGCCCAGGATTAGTTTTCTTCAAGACTGAAGGACGTGACATGACCCCTACCTACACAAGCTTGCTGGGTACCAAATGAAGAGGCAGAGGGAACATCAGGGCTGAGGCAGTCCAGGGAGGCTTCTAGGAGGCAGCGGGTCCCAACTAGTTCTTGAAGGAATTAGACACACTGAGAGAATGGAGAGATGTAGCCTGTCTGGCAAGAACTTCTTAACCAAGAGCGACATCTTTTCCTTTCTAATTTTTTTTTTTTTAAACAGCGTTGTGTTGTTTTTGTGTGTGTGTTTTATTATTTTGTTTTTAATTTTTTTTGAGAGGGAGTGTGTGACAGTGGGGGAAGGGCACAGAAAGAGGGAGAGAGAGAATCTCAAGCAGGCTCCACACCCCTAGCGGAACCTGACACGGGGCTAGATCTCATGACTGTGAGATCGTGACCCGAGCTGAAATCAAGAGTTGGAGGCTTAACCGACTGAGCCACCCAGGTGCCCCTCTACCGTTTTTAAAAACAGCTTTATTGAGATATAATTCATATACCATGCAATTCACCAATTTAAAGCATACAGTTCAATGGTTTTTAGTAGATCCACAAATAATGTGCAGCCATCACCACTGTCAATTTTATTTTTTCAAAAAACCAACTCTTGGTTTCGTTGATCTGCTCTACAGTTTTTTTAGATTCTATATTGTTTATTTCTGCTCTGATCTTTATTATTTCTCTTCTTCTGCTGGGTTTAGGCTGCCTTTGCTGTTCTGCTTCTATTTCCTTTAGGTGTGCTGTTAGATTTTGTATTTGGGATTTTTCTTGTTTCTTGAGATAGGCCTGGATTGCAATGTATTTTCCTCTCAGGACTGCCTTCGCTGCCTCCCAAAGCGTTTGGATTGTTGTATTTTCATTTTCGTTTGTTTCCATATATTTTTTGATTTCTTCTCTAATTGCCTGGTTGACCCACTCATTCGTTAGTAGGGTGTTCTTTAACCTCCATGCTTTTGGAGGTTTTCCAGACTTTTTCCTGTGGTTGATTTCAAGCTTCATAGCATTGTGGTCTGAAAGTATGCATGGTATAATTTCAATTCTTGTAAACTTATGAAGGGCTGTTTTGTGACCCAGTATATGATCTATCTTGAAGAATGTTCCATGTGCACTCAAGAAGAAAGTATATTCTGTTGCTTTGGGATGCAGAGTTCTAAATATATCTGTCAAGTCCATCTGATCCAGTGTCTCATTCAGGGCCCTTGTTTCTTTATTGACCGTGTGTCTAGATGATCTATCCATTTCTGTAAGTGGGGTGTTAAAGTCCCCAGCAATTACCACATTCTTATCAATAAGGTTGCTTCTGTTTATGAGTAATTGTTTTATATATTTGGGGGCTCCGGTATTCGGCGCATAGACATTTATAATTGTTAGCTCTTCCTGATGGATAGACCCTGTAACTATTCTATAATGTCCTTCTTCATCTCTTGTTACAGCCTTTAATTTAAAGTCTAGTTTGTCTGATATAAGTATGGCTACTCCAGCTTTCTTTTGGCTTCCAGTAGCATGATAAATAGTTCTCCATCCCCTCACTCTGAATCTAAAGGTGTCCTCAGGTCTAAAATGAGTCTCTTGTAGACAGCAAATAGATGGGTCTTGTTTTTTTATCCATTCTGATACCCTATGTCTTTTGGTTGGCGCATTTAATCCATTTACATTCAGTGTTATTATAGAAAGATACGGGTTTAGAGTCATTGTGATGTCTGTATGTTTTATGCTTGTAGTGATGTCTCTGGTACTTTGTCTCACAGGGTCCCCCTTAGGATCTCTTGTAGGGCTGGTTTAGTGGTGACAAATTCCTTCAGTTTTTGTTTGTTTGGGAAGACCTTTATCTCTCCTTCTATTCTAAATGACAGACTTGCTGGATAAAGGATTCTCGGCTGCATATTTTTGCTGTCTAGCACCCTGAAAATCTCGTGCCAATTCTTTCTGGCCTGCCAAGTTTCAAAAGAGAGATCCGTCACGAGTCTTATAGGTCTCCCTTTATATGTGAGGGCACGTTTACCCCTTGCTGCTTTCAGAATTTTCTCTTTATCCTTGTATTTTGCCAGTTTCACTATGATATGTCGTGCAGAAGATCGATTCAAGTTACGTCTGAAGGGAGTTCTCTGTGCCTCTTGGATTTCCATGCCTTTTTCCTTCCCCAGTTCAGGGAAGTTCTCAGCTATTATTTCTTCAAGTACCCCTTCAGCACCTTTCCCTCTCTCTTCCTCCTCTGGGATACCAATTATGCGTATATTATTTCTTTTTAGTGTATCACTTAGTTCTCTAATTTTCCCCTCATACTCCTGGATTTTTTTCTCTCTCTTTTTCTCAGCTTCCTCTTTTTCCATAACTTTATCTTCTAGTTCACCTATTCTCTCCTCTGCCTCTTCCATCCGAGCCGTGGTGGTTTGCATTTTGTTTTGCATTTCATTTAAAGCGTTTTTCAGCTCCTCGTGACTGTTCCTTAGTCCCTTGATCTCTGTAGCAAGAGATTCTCTGCTGTCCTGTATACTGTTTTCCAGCCCAGCGATTAATTTTATGACTCTTATTCTAAATTCACTTTCTTTTATATTATTTAAATCCTTTTTGATCAGCTCATTAGCTGTTGTTATTTCCTGGAGATTCTTCTGAGGGGAATTCTTCCGCTTGGTCATTTTGGATAGTCCCTGGTGTGGTGAGGGCCTGCAGGGCACTTCCCCTGTGCTGTGGTGTATAACTGGAGTTGGTGGGCGGGGCCGCAGTCAGTCCTGATGTCTGCCCCCAGCCCACCGCTGGGGCCACAGTCAGACTGGTGTGTGCCTTCTCTTCCCCTCTCCTAGGGGCGGGATTCACTGTGGGGTGGCGTGGCCCGTCTGGGCTACTTGCACACTGCCAGGCTTGTGATGCTGGGGATCTGGCGTATTATCTGGGGTGGGAAGGCAAGGTGCACGGCGGCAGGGGGGGCAGGCTTAGCTCGCTTCTCCTTAGGTGATCCACTTCAGGAGGGGCCCTGTGGCAGCCAGAGGGAGTCAGATCCGCTGCCGGAGGTTTGGCTCCGCAGAAGCACAGAGTTGGGTGTTTGCGCGGAGCGAGCAATTTCCCTCACCACTGTCAATTTTAAAACATTTTCATCCTCTTAAAAAGTAACCCTATTTATTAGCAGTCACTTTCTATTTCCCCTAATGCCACTGCTCACAGCCTTGGGCAACCACTAATCTCTTACTGTCTCTATAGATTTGCCTCTTCTGGGCATTGCATAGGAATGGGATCATACAGAACGTGGCCTTTTGTGTCCGCTTCTTTCACTTAGCATAATGTTTTCAAGGTTCGGCCGTGTTGTAGCCTGTGTCAGTACCTTCCTTTTTATAACTGAGTAATGTCCCCTTGTATGACTGTACCGCATCATTTTATTTACCTGTTCGTCAATTCACAGACATTTGGGTTGTTTTCACTTTCTGGTTATTATATAATATATATATATATATATATATATATATATATATATATATATATATTTATGTTTATTTTTGAAGAGACAGAGCATGAGTGGGGGAGAGGCAGAGAGAGAGAGGGAGACACAGAATCTTTGAAGCAGGCTCCGGGCTCTGAGCTGTCAGCACAGAGCCCAACGTGGGGCTTGAACTCACAGACCGGGAGATCATGACCTGAGCCGAAGTCAGATGTTTAACTGACTGAGCCACCCAGGAGCACCCCTAATACATAATATTTTATAATACAATGCCGCTGTGAACGTCTGCATACAAGTTTTTATGTGGATATGAGTTTCATTTCCCCTAAGCAGATACCCTGGAGTAGAATTGCTGGGCCATATGGTGACTGTGTGTTTAACCGTTCGAGGAACTGCCAGACTGTTTTCCACAGTAATGACACTATTTGATATTCCCACCAGCGGTGTGTGGCAGTTACAATTTCTCTACATCCTCGTCAACACTTATTATTCTCTTGTCTGTCTGATTATAGCCATCCTAAGTAGATATGAATTGGTAATTCACCGTGGTTTTGATTTACATTTTCCTGATGGCCGATGATGTTGAACATCTCTTCTTGTGCTTATTGGCCATTTGTATATCTTCTTTGGAGAAAACTCTACTCAGATCCTTTGCCCATTTTTAAGTTGGGTTATTGAGTTGTAAGAGTTCTTTGGGGCGCCTGGGTGGCTCAGTCGGTTGAGCGTCCGACTTCAGCTCAGGTCATGATCTCACAGTTCATGGGTTCGAGCCCTGCATTGGGCCCTGTGCTGACAGCTCAGAGCCTGGAGCCTGCTTTGGATTCTGTGTCTCCTCCTCTCTCTCTGCCCCTCCCCCACTCGCACTCTGTCTCTCTCTCTCAAAAATGAATAAACATTAAAAAAAAATTAGGGGCGCCTGGGTGGCTCAGTCGGTTGAGTGTCCGACTTCGGCTCAGGTCATGATCTCGCGGTCCATGAGTTCGAGCCCTGCGTCGGGCTCTGTGCTGACAGCTCAGAGCCTGGAGCCTGTTTCAGATTCTGTGTCTCCCTCTCTTTCTGACCTTCCCCTGTTCATGCTCTGTCTCTCTCTGTCTCAAAAATGAATAAACATTAAAAAATAAATAAAATAAAAAATAAAAAAATAAAGAAAAAAGTTAAAAAAAAAAAAAGAGTTCTTTATATGCTCCAGATACAAGGCCCTTAGCAGATATATGGTTTGCAAATATTTTATCCTGTTCTCTAGATTGTCTTTTCACTTTGTTGCTGCTGTCCTTTGAAGGACAAAACTTTTAAATCTTGATGAAGTCCAATTTATTTGATTGCTGTTCTGGTGTCATATATTAGAAACCGTTGGCTAGTCCGAGGCCATGAAGATTTGCACCTATATTTTAAGACTTTTATAGTTTTACTGCTCACATGGACATATTTGATTCATTTTGAGTTAACTTTCATATACGAGGGGAGGGTGGATTCCCTTCCAATTTTGGATTGCATCACACTGAGGTCCCACCCACCTCACCAGTTGGTGGGCAGTGCTTTGCTCTTTGCATTCTGGTCTCAACACAAACATCCACTCCTGAGAAAGGCCTTCCCTGACCATGTGTCTAAAGTAGCCACCTCCCCTCTTGTGACTATACTCCATTTTATTGGACCATCAGAAATGATTATATGTGTACCTGATGTTCCCCATGCAAGCTCCATGAAGACAGACTGGCTCACTGCTTGTACGTCCAGCACCTAGGGCAGAGCCTGGCACTCAGCTGGTGCTCAGGCCAAATTTGTTGAGAGCGGAAAACTTTTTATTAAAGGAGCTGTATTCCTAGTGTATTTTGCTAAAAATTTGAGTTTCTGGCCTCATACAGTGGGAGGTTGGAGGGCTGAGTGGGAAGGGATTTTCCAGCAATGTCACAGATAGGAGTTCAGTCATCTCCTGACACAGAAGGAATCATCCCATTCCTTCCTAAGACAGCCCCTTCCATCCTGGGGCCACTCTGGCTGGAAGGTTCTTCCTGACATTAGGAAGGACCTGCTTTCCTATAATTTGCACTTATCACCCACCACCTTCCTTTGGGTACAAATGGAGTTGAACCTCCCATATTCGTAGTTGTTTAAATATATGAAACCAGCTGTCGTATGTCCCTTAAATACTTTTTCTGGGTTCAGCACCTCTAATTCTGTCAGCTGTTTCTCCTAGAGCCGAGAAGGGCTGGGCTCTGACCCCTCAGGCACTGCTGTAGGTTCTGCGGAGGGGAGGATGGTCACTGGCTGCCAAAGAAAGCGAAACACAGCCATAGCTCAGAACAAATGAGCCCCTTGTTTTCTTTTCCCCATTTGAGCTGGTGAATTCCAAAATTGTCGGTGGAACTTTCAGAAAAATCACTGACTACAAACTCTCTCACTAGTGCTCTTGAAGGCAGAGCTGACTGTTCATAGTACAAATTATACCATCATGTTGCTTTCTGTTTAATGAGTATTTCTTTCAGCTAACTCGTTGGTATTTTTGGTACTGCTTCCCCTTAATGGTTGTCAACCTGTAACAACCAGTAGAGTCACCTGGGGAACTTCAAAAACTACCAGTGTCCATCCCACCTTCTAAGATTCTGATTTAAATGATGTGGGATAAGGCCTGGGAGGCAGTGTTTTTAAAGCACTTGGAGGGGATTGTATGTGTGCACAGGGTGCAGACCTTGGCTTCAAGGGCTCAACATTGAACTGAAGTCCCCTGCTGCCCCCTCAAGAAGGACCAAATGTTGGATGTCAGCAGAATATTTAGGAGCCGACATTAGCTAAGACACAATTATTTTATAAGATAGAAATTTTGCTTTAAATTATGAAAGGCATACATGTCCAGAAGAAATAAAACAAGATAGAAATGTATAAAGTGAAATTATTCCATTTCTCTTTTCTTAACCCAAATAACTACTTATCAGTTTGTTGTATTTTTTTCCCAGACTTTTCAAATGTTCCTGTATGTGCACTCACACAAACCCCCCCATACACCCATCTCCCCAAATAAATCTAATCATATTGCATACCTACTGTTTTGTAATCTCTTTTGTTTTCTTTTCTCAGTGTACTGTGGACATTTTTACCAAAATGACCCAGAAAGATCCACCTTCTCTTGAATGGGCGTGTGAATCGTAATTTATTTGACCACTTATAAAATCACTAGACATTCAATATTCCTTATTTTTTCTTTATTTTTGCAACCAGTGCTGCCATAAGCATCTTTATATATATAAACACAACACACATACCACACGCACACATGTGCACACCCATGCATACACACACTTGTGTGGATAAATTATTAGAGGTGAAATTACTCAGTCAAGGGCAATGTAAGTTTGGGATAGAGATTGCCAAAATGCTTTCCAAAACAATTGTTCCACTCTGTTCCCCTCTGTCCCTTTTAACAAAATTCCTAATAACAGCTATGTGCCCTGTGTCAAAAGTTGAGCTTTGCTGAGCACAGCAGAAAGGAAGGTGTGAGTGTGTCAGATGGTGGGGAGGAAACACTGGGGTCATTTCCCCTGCGCACTGTGTGTGGAGGAGGCGACTGGCCTCTGGCCTTGCCCAGCTGCTCTGTTTCCCAGGAAGAGGAAACCAAGCTGTGTGTGTTAACCTTTGCCTTGTTCTCCAGGGTGTGACGAGGGAGTGGGGCACGCTCGCAGGATGTGTGTGTCCAGGTCAGCGGGCCCAGGTCAGTCATTGACTTGAGAGTGTGTGGAGTGAGAATCCTCATTTCTCATCCTTTTCTGGACCCACTGGGCTACATCCAAACCCCGTGAAAGCCCAGGAGGATGACCCTTTTTTTTGGATCAGGAGAGGAAACTTTTGTTTAAGGTTTCCAGGACTCTAGCTCCCGAATGACAACACGCATCTAGACTTTTTCTCAGTTTTCATAGTAGGGTGAGCCTTCTCCCCCTGGTCTGGGCGTACTGCCACCCTTTCTGGGCTCCTGGGCATGAGCCAAGATGTTCACTGCCTATTGCTGCCTCTCCATTGGAGCACCTGCTGTTGCAAGGTGGTCAGACCTGTCTGCTCTGATCAGAGCTGGCTTGGGAGGGTGGTGGCACAGTTGGAGGGAGGAAGGTACAAAGGTTCGACCATGGGCCCTCAGGGACTCTGGAAAGCATGTAGTAGGGACCACGCCCAGGGCTCTAGAAACCCAAAGTGGGTTCCTTTCAAGACCCGGGCTAACTGGTGCCTCCAGAAACTTCTAGGGAAGAGGCAAAAATTCTAAGCGCAAAAGACCATGACAGGCACTATGAAGGAGGAGGTGGAAAAGGGAGATCACATTTACTGAGCAGCTATGGGATCCCAAGCACTGGTTGGTGGTTCTTCTGTTCTCATTAATCTTCACAGGGAAGCAGTTATTAGCACCCCTGTTTTATGGATGGAGAGTGAGGCTCAGAGAGAGTAAGAACTTTTCATCTGAGTTACTTAGAGTAACTCAGATCATGCAAGATAGAGTGCTGGTCCCCAGGCAGGCCTCCTTCCCAGCCTGGTGCATGGGTGACCTCAGTGCTGACTGATAGATCACCCACACATGAAGTAACCCCTTGACAGAGCATTGAACCATGAGGACGAACCCTTGCGACAGGGACTCTGGCTTGTTCCAGCAAGTCTTCTGTAGTTATTGAAGAGGATGACATCTGACTGTGTCGTCAGTGGCACATTGGAAGCTGAGCTTCACGGCCTGCTGCCAGTATAAGCTAGGTAGACCAGTTACCTCTCTAGGTGTCTTCATTTGTGGGCTGAAGATGATAACAACACTCGCCTCCCTGATCGTAAGGATTCAGTGAGATAATCTGACTAAAGTGCTCAGCAAGGCCTAGAATGCTAGGCCTAGAATGCCTATAGAGCAGTAAGTGCTCTATAAAGTGAGCGTGGCAATTAGCGTTCTTCCCAGTGAAACCAATCTAAGAAAAAGGGTCATAAAAACAGAATTATATAGACAGAGCTTGGACAGCTGAACCCTTTTTTTAAGGTCCGTGTAGGGTTTGTAAATCCTGGGAGCTCCTGCTTTAGACACTCATTTTCCCTGCAGGAAATATGAAATAAAGAAGAAAAAAAGCCTCCGACCCAGAGAGGCCTGTCACAGCTCGCCCGTCCTTTCAGCGGGTGCTCCTGAGGATGGCCATTGTTTTCCTGGCTCCAGGCAGCAGTTAATGTTGGCGCTTTCTGCTTTCCCAGGCCAGTGCTGGTTCCGCCACTGCTGTGTATGTGTGTGGGTGTGTGTGTGGGTGTGTGTGTGTGTGTGTGCGCGCGCGCACGCGTGCATTCGCCCTTGTCCATTTGCATCCCTGTTTCCCACTTCCTTTTCCAATTCCTGGTGTCCTGATCCATGTCTCATTGCAAAGGGAAAGATGTTGGTTCATGCCCTCTCTCTTTCTTCCTGGGTGTCTAAATAGCTAATGTTGGTTGGGTGATTGCCATGTGCCAGGCCCTGTGCTGAGCACCTCATGTCCATCATCACATCTGATGAGAAGTTCCCATTATAAACCACACTTAGCTGACTCAGAGAAGCTACGGCACTTGCCCAAGCCCACACAGCAGAGCAGTGTTGGCACTAACATTTAATTCCTTCAAATGCTTTCAAGGCTGTGTTCCTTCTCCGTGGTGCCAACCTTTGGTCCTTTCTGGGCCTCACTTTTTGGCACCCCATGACTCCATTGTGCACTGTTTCCCTGCTTGATTTGTCTGGCTGAGCTGTCAGAGCCTGGAGGTCAGGGACTTTGCCTCATTTTTAGCTTGGCACAAAACCATGTACTAGGTAAGCACTCAGTCAACATTTGCTGATTGTTTTGTCCCTTGACTTACTTAAGGGACACTAAGTGAGCACCTCTTTGGCATAAAATACCATGCTGAGCATTAGGATACCATAATCAGCCTTTGGGAGTTTCCATTCTTATGGGGAGATACAGGATTAGCTCACTGAATCCTCACAACTGCCCAAAGGTGAGGTAACTACTGTATCCCCTTCTTGCAGAGTAGTAAGTGGAGGCACAAGCAATATGGAGGCTTTTTCCAGACCTTCTTGCCTACCCACTGCCCTCCAAGCTAAATATAGTCAAGGCCCATGATCCGTGCTGACAATAGCAGGCACCCACACTGAGTGTGATGGATACCCACAAAACACTCTTGAAGTTGTTTTATATGGTACAGGAGCCTACTGACTGTCTTCTCTCCAAACCCCTTTGAAAAGCCCTTTATCCAGGATGAGGGCCATTTAGTGCACGCCTGCAGTGGCAGTGTCTGTGTTTTGGTGGCTGGTGGATGGGTAGTTCTGGGAGGAGCACATGCCCCTCCTAGCACATGCCCCACCCCTCCCGGAGCCTTCCTGGGGTGGCTGCAGCTGCATTTACTGTGACCGGTCCATAAACATGAGGTCCAGAGGGAGCTTGGAGTAGGGTGGTCTGAGGACTGGAAAGGTTCTACCACCTGGTCGTTAACCCAGTGGTCAATGTGTGCATGTGCATGCTGGGGCGGGGGTCACCCTCCGAGTCCGGGCTTCCAGGTTGTGGCTGTTCCCCCAAATCTGCAGCATCACCATCCTCCCCACCCCAAGAACAAGCACCCACCCTAGAGGAGGGGTTGGAATTTTAATAGGGCCAGACCCTGAGAGTGCTCAGAAACTTTAGCCAAGTGGCCACAGGCTATTGAACTTGATTTTGCCGACTGGGTTTTAGGTTGGCAAAGATGCTTGCACTGAGCCAGATATGTTTGTGTTCTACCCTTGGCCACTGGGAATTTGCTTCTGGGGTTGGGGCAAAATTTGCTGCTAGTGACCTCTTTGGTGCTTCAAACCCCCCGGATTTTCACCCAGTAGATCTACCAGTCAATCTTTATTTCAGTGTGCCCTGAGGACTGAGAGAACTCCACGGTTGCTGGGGAAGATGTTTGCTGCCCTTGCTGCTGGGAGGGACATACTGAGCGTGTTAAATAGACGGGGACACAGCATGTGTCCATTGCTGGGTTGTTCTGAGCCAACAATTACCAAACAAAGGGAGATATAAGAACTGGTTAATTGTGAAAAAAAGACTATGGGCACCACAAGAGATGGACACAGACTTTCTAGGCCAGTGGATCCAGGTCAGATGGTGGATTCTGGGTGCCATCAAGGTGACACCTTTGACACCACGGCCTCCACTGTTTACTCTCGGTTTCTATGGGCCCCAGCAGGGAGGAAAGGGGTCATCGTCCCAGTGTTTGGTGTAGCCACTTGCATTGGGGGCAAAGCCCTGGGGTCTTCTGCCTTGCCAGGTGGTCTGGACCTCAGAGGTCAATCTGGCCTAATTTGGAACTTATGTTCCACTCCTCCCCTCCCTGGGGTAGAATGTCGTACATGGGGCCCTTTGAATAGAAGGTTAGAGCTGATTGGTACCTTAGACAGGCTGGCGCCACCTTCTCGGAGAATTTGGCATGATGAAACCATTCCAGCCAGGAGCCAGAGCAACCATCATGTCCCCAGATGTAAACCCCCCTTTACTGGCTCTGTTCTTTCAGACTTTTGGGGCCAAATCGTTTAGCAGTCAGTTCCAAACGTTAAGCATCCCTCCATCTAGAAGATTTGGAGGGGGTTGAAGAACTGGGTCCTGAGGGGATATTGTGACCTCAGGGGCCCTAAAGAGCAGTGACAACCCACCCAGGGGAACAGGGTGCTGTGTCCTGACCAGAACCACTGTGTTGTTCATTAGAAAAAGCACCCCTTTCCCCACAGCTTCCAGCCAACATACACAGTTTGAGGTGCAGGGTATGGGTTAGATTTCAGCCCCTACTTGTCCCCTTGGCTGGACATCTTTGGATGGTGAACACCGTGTATAGCAGTATTCGCTGGCCTTAGTCTTAGCTAACTGATGGACTATAGTGTGAGCAGGTGAAGGAAGATTGTCACCGAGTTTCCATTTGGCCTTGGGGCAGGGGCAGCTGGCAAGGGTCCAGGGAAAATAAGGTCTTCCTTAGTAAACTGAGCCACAGTGCCGCAAAGATATATGAGTTCTTCCATAGTTCCTAACTCCTTGCCTCTAACTGTACTTTTTGGGGGCACCTGGGTGGCTCAGTCGGTTAAGGGTCCAACTTCAGCTCAAGTCATGATCTCGTGGTTTGTGGGTTAGAGCCCCGCATCGGGCTCTGTGCTGACAGCTCAGAGCCTGGAGCCTGGAGTCTGCTTCAGATTTTGTCCCCTTTTCTCTCTGCCCCTTGCTCACTCGTGGTCTGTCTCTCTCTTTCTCTCTCAAAAATAAATAAATAGTAAGACAAATAAAAAAAAACAACTGTACTTTTTGTCAGCACAGGGAACAATTGGTATTTACTGGCATTTAAAAATTTTTTGTTTAATGTTTGTTTATTTTTGAGAGAAAGAGGGAGAGAGAGAGAGAGAGAGAGAGATGGAGTGTGAGTGGGGAGGGGCAGAAGGAGAGGGAGACACAGAATTCGAAGCAGGCTCCAGGCTCTGAGCTGTCAGCACAGAGCTCACCCGACATGGGGGTCAAACCCATGAACTGCAAGATCATGACCTGAGCAGAAGTCAGACGTTTAACCGATGGAGCCACCTAGGCACCCCTTACTGGCACTTTCTAATTAAACATGGGGCAGGTCCTAGGCCTTCTAAGAACAGTTGGGCCATATCTTTGGGTCATTCATTGGTCGCAGCCTATAGTCCTCCACAGGAACTGGGCTGGGTTTCATTCTCGGTGCTCTGGAGTTGAGCTGTGGGTCTAATTTGCATCATGACTGTTTTGTTGAAACGAGCAAGACTTGGAAGCCGTGGCAGTCTCAGACATTTCTGGGCCTGATGAGCTGAGCAGACAGAAGGTGGTCCGGAGTGGGTGGGCACTCCGGTTGGACCAAGGCATCGTGCCAGGTGTCTGCTGAGAGTTTCCGTCGTTGTGTCTGGGGTAGAGATCCTCCTTGTAGAGGGTAAGGGAGGCAAGTGAACATGAGACTCAGGAGCTTCCTCTCCGAGAAAAGCTGGATGCAGTTGCTGGTCGACAGCAAGGCTTCCAAGATGCCTACCATCTGCCTGAAACAGCCAGTAATGGGGGAAACAGAATCCATGTTTTTTTTTAAATCCAGAAGAAAGGGAAACTCCACCCGGGAAACACAACCCCAAGCAAAGTGTGTGGAAGCAGGATGTTTAATTGCAAACCTTTCTTGAGAACCAGCTGCTAGGTAATGTTATCTCGTCTGCTCCTGCAGCAGAGGAGAGTTTATCTGGGCCCCTGACGCAGGCCCGGTAAACAGAGCTGGCTTTCCCTGATGACCTCTGCCCTGTCCCCCTTCCTCTCCACCTGCTCTTTCTCTGGGGTTTATCTCTAGGGTTTCTAGTGCCACTAGAGCCAGCTCAGGGAGGCTTAAGAAATTCTAATGTGGGCGTGGGGGTGGGGGTGGGGGTGGGAGGGTGTATGGGTTGGGCTGGAATTTTGCATATCCATTGCTCATCTGGAATGATAATCTAAGAGGTTCAAGGTTTGGAAGAAAGCAGACAAGCCTTTGAAATAGGCTGCCCAGATAAAAGAAAGTGGTCTGGAGACTGTCCTTGGATCTCTGGGTTTCTATTTCCAGGGAAGTCTCTGACCATTTCTCTTACTCAGGATTTAGAGCATTTGTCCAGGAAGGAGGCCGGGGGCGCCTGGTAAATCCTAAAAGTTTGGGAGGACCTGGGATGGGGGCTCATTTCTGTACCCCTGCGCCCAAGTCACCTCATGCTCGCTCCGAGCATGGGAAGTGGGAGGCAAGACGTTAGCAGGAGCAATCCTTTGCCCAACAAGGAAAGAAATGTGTTTTGAGGGAAAGCACGGCTGGGTTGCAGCCTGGTGGCTGTGGCTGGCACGGGTCACGTGGACAATCTCTTTCACCCTGCCCTCTTGCTTTTTCTCCAGGGGGCTTGTCTTTGGTGTGGATTCAGGTCAAGGGTTAGAGAGAGATGGCTCCCTGTGAAGGGAAAGGACTTTTCCACAGGGTGGAAGAGATTGGGGGGAGTGTGCTCCCATGTGCTGGTTAGCCCTGGCCTGGGAACTGGGAGGTCTGGGCTCTAGTCCCAGCTCTGGCACTAATAGGTTGAGCACACCTGCCACGGTAACCAGCCTAGTGGGTCAGGCCCAGAGCCCCAAAGCCTGTGCCCATTGAGGAGAAGAGGAACCTGAGGGCCTGAGAGGCTGGGCTGAGGTCTCACAGCCAGTAAGGAAGGTCCTGAGAGTGAAACCCATGTGTGGCTGACTCCAGAACATGTGCCTCTTCCTTGGCAAATCACCATCCCGGGTCTGAGTTTCTTCCTCTGCAGAAGGAGAGACCTCCCAGCCACCAGAGGCTGTGAGCCTATAATTAATTCTTCCTGGGAGGTGAAGGGAAGCCCCTAATTACTGGGGAGGATGGAGCATGGGTCATGTTAAGCCCCAGATAAGCCCTTCCTCCGGGCCCCGCTTGACTGGCCGAGGAGAAAGGCTGCTGTCTAATGGTCTGTAGGCTCTCTCCTGAGAGAGCACTGCCCTTTGGGGCCTCCTTACAGTGCCTCTGCCCAGGCAGAGGTCAGGAAGGCAGCACCTGGCCACATACAGCATCTGCTCCCTGCCTGGGACCTGCGGGAGGGAAGATGTAGCTGGCAGGACTTGGGGGGCAAGGAGCTGGGAGTCAGCCGGGGGGATGGGGTGGGTTATAACCCCAGTGAAAACTTCAGAGCATCCGGCCACAGTCAATGAAGCCAGTTGTGTTATGAGGGTTTCCTCTGCATTCGTCTGGTTTTGTAGCATTCCTAACCACTGACTTCTGTCTGGGCCCCAAGTTCTTCTTTCTCTCAGGCTCTCAGGACTGACATGACTCCCCCATGATCCTCTAGGCTCATCCACTGTGCAAGGGGTACACAGACTTTTCAGGCCACTCAGAAATTTATTAAGAAAGATATCATTCAGTCCTGATTAAGTAGTTTGATTTAAATATCCACACTCCTGGGGAGCCTCGGTGGCTCAGTCGATTGAGTGTTTGACTTCAGCTTAGGTCATGGTCTCACAGTTCATGGGTTTGAGCCCCATGTTGGGCTTTGTGCTGACAGCGCGGAGCCTGCTTCGGATTCTCTGTTTCCCTCTCTCTCTCTGCCCCTCTCTGCCCCTCTCTGCCCCTCTCCCCACTCCTTCTCTCTCAAAAATAAACATTAAAAAAAAAAACACTCCTAAATTTACACATAGGAAGATAGTCCAGTGTGGTAAACAGCATGGTGATTGGACTCAACTGGACCTGAGTCAAATCCTTTGCTCTGTTTTGTACTAGCTGTATGACCTTGGGCAAGTTATGTAGCTTCTCTGAACCTCGGCTTCCTCCTGTACAAACTGGAGAGAGCAATGGTAGCTACCTCATAGATTAAATGAGCTAATGCATATCAATGGTTTTGCTATGCTGGCATGAAGTAACCATTCCCTAAAAATGGTTTCTACCATTTATTATATGAGATATGTGTTTATATATGATATAAAGCAAAGCATAACCCTATCTATTATAATAATAGACGATAGTTTATTTTGGGTTTGTGAAGATAGGAATGGTCTTTCACTTTATGTTCGTTCTTATCAGGATCACACAAAACATGTCATAAATATTCCATGTCACGGGAGCAACACTCACTATTTGCTTTGCTTTATGGCCCTCTCCTTAGTTGCATTTTGGAACGAACCCTGCTCTGAACAAGGCTACCTCTGTAACAGAGCTCAGTGCGGGGGAGAAGGGACTGAGGATTCAGGGCTCATTTGCTTGGATGTTAACTGAGTACCAGACATAAAGCCCCATATCCCTGTGTGCAAAACCCTTGCTGTGGACCAAACATTTGTGTTTTCCCAAATTTGTACATCGAAGCCCTAATCCTCAGTGTGATATTTGAGGTGGGGCCTTTGGGAGGTGATAAGGTTTAGATGAGGATGTGAAGATGGAGTCCCAGGGGTGGGATTAGGGCCTTTGTAAGAAGAGAAAGAGACTAGAGCCCCTTCTCTCCACCACGTAAGGATACGGCAACAAATTGACCATGTGCAAGTCAGGAAGTGGGTATCACCAGTAACCTTGATCTTGGACTTCCAGCCTCCAGAACTGTGAGAAATAAGTGTTTGTTGTGTAAGCCACTCAGTCCATGGTATTTTCTTATAGTAGCCCAAACAAACTAAGACAGCTCTGCTCCAGGCCTCTGGTGAATTCATCTACCCTGATGCCAAGGGATCTAAATTCTACTTCTCTTTGCTAACATTCTTTCCTTCTCATAGTGGCTGAGACCCCTGGCTTCTCTGCCCATTTTGTTGTCGCTGATGGAGTCTCCTCAGACCTACTGAATCAGAATCACTAGGCAGGTGCCCAGAATCTGAGTTTTTATGAAGCTTGCCAGGAGATTCTGATGGGCGCTCTGGCAAGGGACCCACAGCTGTGGACACAGCTGCTCAGTCTCCTCTGAGGGAGGAAGCAAGGTAGATGTCTCACTGTGTCTCCGTGCTGGCCCTTAACCCAAGAGAGGTCATAGCAGGCACTAGAGGGGAAGTTCAGCAGACTAGTCCTGAGGGGGTGAAGGGACTCTGCCTCTCACTGAGGCCTCCCTCAGGAGGGTGTGTCTTTGGTGTGGGTTCAGCAAAAGGGACAGAAATGGTAGGGACAGTAGGCCAGATTATGTGGCAGGGGACTTTCTCTTTCTCCAGCCAGGAGGCCTGCCCACCTCTTGGGCCAGTAGGCCTTCTAGAGTGGCCTGGGGCAGCAGCCTTGGAGAGCCTAACTGAGCATTGGGAAGTGGGGAAGACATTAGGAAGAGGGTCCTGAAACGCCTTCATTTCCGACAAGTTTAAAAATCTTACGTGCACTGACATCTCTCCTGCAAATCTGCCTCTCATCCAGAGGGCAGTTTGATTGTTCAGCGCAGCAAAATATTTTCTTCTTTTTTTTTAATGTTTATTTTTGAGAGAGACAGAGACAGAGTGTGAATGGGGGAGAGACAGAGAGAGAGGGAGACACAGAATCCGAAGCAGGTTCCAGGCTCTGAGCTGTCTGCACAAAGCCTGACGTGGGGCTCAAACTCACTAACCATGAGAACATGACCTGAGCCGAAGTCGGACACTCAACCAACTGAGCCATTCAGGTGCTCCAATGCAGCAAAACGTTTTCTGAGCACCCGCTCTGGTCTGTGCCTGGCCCTGAGTTAAGGCATAGGAATACTGGGATGAATTGCACATCTCTGAATTGCTTATGGTCACCTGAAGTGCTTTTCAGGGTGGGTTTTGAGAATCAACTACAGCAGAAGTGGTTTGTTAAAAGTACAGGTGCCGGGAGACAAAAGCAAAAATGAACTATTGGGACCTCATCAAGATAAAAAAAACTTCTGCACAGCGAAGGAAACTAAAGGGCAAACCTACAGAATGGGAGAAGGTATTTGCAAATGACATATTGGATTAGGGGCTAATGTCCAAAATCTATAAAGAACTTATCAAACTCAACACCCCAAAAATAAATAATCCAGTTAAGAAATGGGCAGAAGTCATGAACAGACATTTCTCCAAAGAAGACATACAAATCGCCAGCAGACACATGAAAAAATGCTCAACCTCACTCATCATCAGGGAAATACAAATCAAAACCACAATGAGATATCACCTCACACATGTCAGAATGGCTAAAATTAACAACTCGGGACACAATAGATGTTGGCGAGGATGTGGAGAAAGGGGAACCCTTTTGCACTACTGGTAGGAATGCAAACTGGTGCAGCCACTCTGGAAAATGGTGTGGAGGTTCCTCAAAAAGTTAAAAAGAGAACTACCCTATGACCCAGCAATTGCACTACTAGGTATTTATCCGAAGGAGACAGGAATGCTGATTCAAAGGGGCACATGCACCCCAGTGTTTATAGCAACACTATCAATAATAGCCAAATTATGAAAAGAGCCAAAGTGTCCATTGACTAATGAACGGATAAAGAAGATTATACAATGGAATATTACTCAGTGATGAAAAAGACTGAAATCTTGCCATTTGCAGCATGGATGGAACTAGGGTGTATCATGCTAAGCCAAATAAGCCAGTCAGAGAAAATATCATATGATTTCATTCATATGTGGAATTTAAGAAACAGAAAAATGTGTAGGGAAAGGGACAGAAAAACAAAATAAGATAAAAAAAAAGAGAGAGAGGCAAACCATAAACACTCTTAATGATAGAGAACAAACTGAGGGTTGCTGGAGGGGAGTTGGTGGGGGGATGAGCTAAATGGGTGATGGGCATTAAGGATGGCATTTGTTGGGATGAGCACTGGGTGTTATATGTAAGTGATGAATCACTAAAGTCTACTCCTGAAATATTACCCTATATGTTAACTAACTTGAATTTAAATAAAATCTTGGGGAAAAAAAAGTATAGATGCCCAATTTTAACAAATGTACCACTCAAGTGGTGGGAGAGAGCAGGGAGTATATGGGAACTCTCTGTACTTTCTGCTCAATTTTGCTATGAACCCAAAACTGCTCTATAAAAATAAAGCCTTAAAAAAATTAAAATGTAGTTGCTTGAGTCCTGAAACCCCTGGTCTACTTATGCAGAATTTCAGAGAGTGGGTCCCCAGCATCTGCAATTTAGAAAGGCCTCTTACAGAATCTGATTCACTGTAAAGTTTGAGAACCAGTGGACATTTTTGACAACTCCAATTTTGTGTTTGTTTTATAAAATACATACAAATGAAATGAAGGAAATTAAAACCACTTGTAATCCTACTCTCCTAAGATAATCATCCTTAGCAGTTTATTGGATATCTTTCTAGGTGTGTGTGTGTGTGTGTGTGTGTGATTTAAATAAACATGTGTAACATCTGTGTGGTACCTGACACTGTGCTAGGTCTTGGGGACAGAGATGAGAAGAATGGTCCTGGCCATGGTGCACCCACAGTCATGTTAAATAATGCCTGGTACAGCTTGAAGCTCAGCCTTAGTCACCCGCTCATTTGTGCTTACCTTTTCCCCACAGGTGTACATCATCAACGTGACCTGGTCCGACTCCACATCCCAGACCATCTACCGGAGGTACAGCAAGTTCTTTGACCTGCAGGTGAGTTGGTCTGAGTTTGGATGGTACCCAGTTCCAGCCACCGTGGCCTGAGTCTCTGCTGGACTGGCCTCTGTCATGTCCTTACTCAGCCGGAGAACCCCTGTCAGAACTCTCAGGGTCAGCATCCAGGTCAGAACAGAGGGACAAATGAGGGAACCTCACCTGTCTAGCTGAGCTTGGCTCAGTCTTTAATGTCGCAGGCAGACACAGGTATTTGTTGGCTTCATCTGATGGTCTTAACAGTCAAGCTTTGTCACCCTCCTTTGCCTGGGGGTTAGGAAACCAGGGTGGAGAGGCAGGAGGATGGCCGTGGGTGCTGTGTGCATGAGCAGACATGTGTCTATAAACATCCAGGGTGAGACACAAGCCACCACATCTTTGCAGGCAAAGAAAAGCAAACACACGGGAGAGACAGAAACAGAAAATAAGCAGTTTCTTGAACTACAGACACAAACTGGGCATACCACTGTGTCTGGCTAGCCGAATAAGGCTCTTGCTGCCATGTTTGTACATGTGTATGATGTGTGTGACTCTCTAATATACACAGGGATGTCTGCACAGGGGGATGGTACTAGGGATCCCACAGCTCCACTGCAGACACCTCCCTTGATGCTACCTAATTTGGTTAGGCCTTTTTGAATTACAAGTGGTAGTTTTACACTCCTACTGGCTCACACTAAAAGGAGATTTGGTTGGAAGGGTATACCACAGAAGGTTGTGTAGTTGGCCAGGTGGTAAAGAGGGGAGTGAGGCAGTGGGCTCCAAGAACACCCAAAACTACAGCTGCTTTCTGTCTGTCTGCTCTCTGCTTCTCTCTGGGCACTGCCCTCAGATTTCTGAGGAACTTGGCTGTCAACAACTCCCGAATTTCATATCTTGTAGTTCCCAACACCTGAGAGACTGTCTCTTACTGACTGTTTCAAGTTGAAAAATCCCAGGGAAGACTCGGATTGGCCTGATTTTGGTCACGTGCCCTCTCTGGACCAATCGGAGTGGCCCGAAGTGGAAGGTCACGTAGCACAGATGTGACCACTAGGGGGCCTATGCCTCTGTAGCAGAGTCAGGCACCAGACAAGGCAGAATTAGTGTGAGTTGAACAGTAACCCTTCCAATACCAGGAAGGGAAAACTGAGAGTTTCTAGATTCTTCCTTAGGGCTATAAGCCTGGTGTAGGCCAATAAAAACACAAAGAAGAGACACCTACTTCTGGTCCTCACAACCAGGCTCTACTCGTTCATTTGCAGACTTTGGTGGTGAGTCACCTTGGAGAGGCCAGGCCTGCATGTTTGCCCTTAAGTACCTGACTATCCCATTGTCCTTATCACTCTACCAATGAGATGAGTCAAAGGTGAGCCAGCTTCCTGTATTACAGTAAATCCTGTCTTAATCCGATAATATGGGATGGAAAGCCACTCCTTACTTTCCTGCCTCTTCTCCTCACCTCCCCCATTGCTGTCCAGTCTCCTTGGGTCCTTCTGGTATAAACTGGTGGGATTTGCTGATACCCCATCAATGGATGTAGTGTGCGGGACAGGAAATGATAAGTTAGTTGGGGAGAAGGAACCCTGAAAGGACTCATTGATGAGCCAGAGGGAGTCTCAGAGCCAACGGAAACTCTCAAATCAGACCTTTTCTTCCCCCACCCTTCTGTTCTGTGCCCCCATCCCCTCCCTAGTTACAGAACCTCACAAGAAAGGAATGCTACTCCCCCTACTTCTTCCTTGCCTGGAGGGCTTATTTCCTGTGTGTTGGGAGGGGACGCACAGCATGGGTCAGCTTGTGTGATGCACTGGCTCTAGACGTGAGCATGGCCAGGCCTGTCCACGTGGGTCATCACTGCCTTGGAGATACAGTTTGGAAAGGGTCCTTCGGAATTTAACCTTTGAGCCAAGCATAACATCTTTGTGAACCCATTTTACAGAACTCATGACATGACTTTTAGTGGCATTCATTTTGGAAAGCCTTTCTTATTTATCAGGGTCACTGATTTTAATATGGCGACTCCTGTAGAGGAAGAAACATGGTAATGCTAACTCCATCTCTCGTCACTGGTGCCCTCGCAATTGGGCTTTCTAGTGAGAGAGTGGCTTCAAGCTTAGGCACTGGGGACGCATTGCCTAGGACTGGTTACTGGCTCCACCACCTTGTAGCTCTGGAAACATTCCTTAACTTTTCTAGGTTCTCTTTCCCATCTGTGGAATGTAGATTTGAATAGTACCCACCCAGTAGGGTTGTTGTGAGGCTTAAATGAGCAAATCTATCCTTGGGAATGGACTATCTCAGGCACACACTGGGACAAGCAGCCCTGAGCAGGAGGCAGGCAGGGGGACACAGGAGCCAAACAACTTGTGCTTGGAGAGAGACAGTGTCTCTTTCATGTGACCCGTGGCATTAATTGAGGAGTCCTCTGGTGGAGCATGGGGGAGCTGGCTCATTCGTGGCATTGTGGACGAGAGTCCACAGATAACCTGGTAACTGCCCATTCTACACTTACCTGAAGCCTTAGGACTATACTGGGCTGGTCATTTATCTCCATCCACATTCACCTCTGTCCCCCACACCAGCCATATGTCTTACTTACAGGCTATCTGCTACTCTTGAGGCCCTGGAATAGGGTCACCAGATAAAATATGAGATGTCCAGTTAATTTTTTTAATGTTTTTTTTTTAATGTTTTAATGTTTATTTATTTTTAACAGAGAGAGAGAGAGAGAGAGAGACAGACAGAGCATGAGTGGGGGAGGGGCAGAGAGAGAGGGAGACACAGAATCCAAAGCAGGCTCCAGGCTCTGAGCTGTCGGCACAGAGCCTGACGTGGGTCTCGAACTCACAGACTACGAGATCATGACCTGAGCCGAAGTCGGACACTCAACCGACTGAGCCACCCAGGCGCCCCTTTAATGTTTATTTACTTTTGACAGAAAGAGAGAGACAGAGCATGAGTGGGGTAGGGGGCAGAGAGAGAGGGAGACACAGAATCCAAAGCAGGCTCCAGGCTCTGAGCTGTCAGCACAGAGCCCGATGCAACACGGGGCTCAAACTTACAGACCGCGAGATCATGACCTGAGCTGAAGTCGGACGCTCAACCAACTGAGCCACCCAGGCGCTCCTCCAGTTAATTTTGAATTTCAGAGGAACAATATTTTTTTTCACTGTAAGTGTGTCCCAAATATTGCATGGGATATACTTATACTAAAAAAGCGATTCATTGTTTATCTGAAATTCACATGTTGTTGTGTGTCCTATGTTTTCACTTGCTTAATCTAACAGCCTTACCCTGACTGTAAATGGTGAGGATGGAAGAATAAAGATGAATAAGGCAGGCTGGCTCAGGGTGAGAGTGGATGGGCCTGTGTTACGCCCTCCTACATATTTGCACTTCTTCAGGATGGAAGTGGCACAAGCTGAGGAATGCTAAGTTGAGAAGGACAAGGTCCCTTCCTTCCAGAAGTCTGGTGGGAAAAGTAGACTTTTAGGCAGTGAAGTCTACTGGAAATGAAATAAACATTGATTTATTGATCCCTTGATTGAGGGACAAGCAGCATGTTATGGATGGAGAGAAAGGAAAGAGCACTCCTCTTGGGAGGAGGGAACAAAACCTATATGGTTTGATTGGGACGGCAGCCTTGAGTGATATAGCCCCATACCCCCACAACAGTTTGGAGGTATTTGGTTGTTTTTTGAAAATTATAGTTATTGGGGTAAAGTATGTCCCTAATTTCTTTGTTAATTTGTTTATTCATTAAACATGCCTGCCTCCTATCCATCTGTCCATCATCCATCCATCCATCATCCATCCATCTAATCTATCCAATCTAAGTGCCTATCTTCTATGTCCCAGGAAGTATGCTGGGCTCTGGGGATTTATTGATGAGCAAAAGCAAAATAAATATATATTTTATAAATATATATATAAATGTGTGTATATATATATATTATATATATATTTTATATATATATATATATATATATATATATATATATATATATATAATTTCATACTATTTCAAATGCTACAAAGAGAAGTACCATAGAGATACTACAGGGAAACATACTCTGGGATCAAAGCAGGCATCCCTGAAGAAGTAAGTGGAAACTGACAGATCAAGGAGTTATTTTATCTTATTTTGGAGATCAGAGATTTTTTCTGCTTCTAATGAAAGACAAAGACTGTCTCCCCAGACAAAGGCATGAATGTACATATATAATTCTAATGACCTTTTTTGGTCATTCATACCCCCCTGATATCCTTCCAAGGGTATCAGGATAAGACCCTCTACTCTGCCCCAAACCCTCTCCTCTCCTCATATCTTCTGCCTTCAGCCTTCAGCCCCAGTGGTTCTGCCTCCACACACCAGGGGCTGTGCACTGAATGTGGCCCCTCTTCCTGCCCCCGGGAAGCACCAGGTATGGAGCCCTTCACCTGTGCTGTTCACTGTGGTAGCCACTAGCCACATGTGGCTATTTACATTTACATTTAAATTAATTAAAAAGTTTGAAATTAAATTTAATTCATTTTTAAATTTTTTTTAAACATTTATTTATTTTTGAGACAGAGAGAGAGAGAGAAAGGGCACAAGTAGGGGAGGGGCAGAGAGAGAGGGAGACACAGAATCCGAAGCAGGTTCTGTCAGCACAGAGCCCGACGTGGGGCTCCAGCTCATGAACCGTGAGATCGTGACCTGAGCCGAAGTCGGATAGTCAACCAACTGAGCCACCCAGCCGTCCCTTGTTTAATTCATTTTTAAGAATCAAATTAGATTTACTTTATTGGTCATACTTGCTGTATTCTTCTTTTATATAAAGTTTATTTAATTTTGAGAGAAAGAGAAAGCAAGCATGCATGCATGTGTGAGAGGGCAAGGGGCAGAGAGAGGGAGAAAGAGAGACAGAGAGAGGGAATGAAAATGAATCTCAAGCAGGCTCCCTGGTGAGCACAGAGCCCACCCTTTGAAATCATGACCTGAGCCAAAATCAAGAGTCGCATGTTTAACCAACTGAGCCACCCAGGTGCCCCATACTTGCTTATATTCTAAGTGTTCAACAGTCACAGTGGCTAGTGGCTACATATTGAGCAGATACATAGAATTTCTATCATGACAGAAGTGTCTTTTGGAATGTGCTGTTTTAGACCATCTGGGGCACACAACAGGCTTGACTGGGTTTTCTGCCTACCCCAGAGGGCTCTGCCACCCTCCCAGCCCCTCCTCAGCTGCCTTCTAAAATCTTTAGGGCCCCGGCAGGAAGAAGGAGACTATGTTCTACCATGATTTGCTCGATCAATAGAGCAATTCAATTCAACAGCTATTCCAAACACTTCTGGAAACCACGTCAGTTGCTAGAGAGGGCTTCTAAGGGCATTTCAGATGTTAGTTGGGAGTAGGGAGAAGAGAGGCTCTTGGTCTCCAAGTAGAAATTGATTTCTTCTAAAAATAATCCACCACTCAGCCTATCTGCCCAGGAAAAGGGACCTGTCCCAGAGGGAGCTGTCTGGGACAAGGCCTGATGTTGAGGCCTGTTTGGCTCTAAAGGGCTTGGATTACTTGGAGGTGCAGCTAAGGGGAGAAGGAGGACAGTAAAGGGCCGCAGATGCTCTTAAGTTGCCTTCTCATTGGTACTGGATCACACTTCCAGCCTCTGTAAAGTTCCTTGCACAACTCCTTCACTGTTAAGTATCCCCCCCACCGAGGAAGGACCGGAAGACTCTCTGAAGCCCCGGCTCCACCGAAGGTTGTTTCACAATCTGACCTACAAGGTGGTGGGCAACAGTAATTGCTCTGCAAACATTGGCTCCGTGCTGCTGCTGGTCCTTTAGTCTGAACTCCGGCCAGTGAGTGCAGAGGGTCAATATTTGATGAGAGGCCGGAGAGGCCCTTAGGCTTCCCCCACACTGCTTGGAAGATGGAGGTAAGAAGGTTCTTTAGGTATGCTCATTTGCTCTAGTGGATTTAACGTGTTTTGAAGAGCTTTAATCTCTCTTCCTTATTCATCTCTCTAGACTTTCCACCCACTTACCCCACCCAGGGTCACACTCACTTTCTAGCTTTCAAATAGCCAGGCTAATGTTGAGCAAACAAAACTATAATCCCCAAATCATTCATTACTGGACTTGGAACGTGTGTTGGGGGCGGGGGGGGCATGTTCTGAGGTCATTTGTGGTGCATTATTGGATCACTGCATTTTTAGAATGAGAATTCTATTCCAGGTCCCTCACTTTGCAGGTAAACATTTGTGTTCATCTTTCTATTTATTAGATTTATAGTTTGGTTTAGGTTTTGTTTAGTTCAGCTTAGTTTAGTGTAGCTTATAGTTTTGCTTTAGTTTGGTTTGACGTTCAGAGCAGGCCTCTGCCGAGGTCAAAGTAAGGTGGTCCTGATGTGTGCCAGGAACCAAGCTGAGGATAGGAAAGGGGAGGGAGGAAGTGTCTCTCCTGCGGGCTCTGTCTTTTAATCATCAAGGCAAGCTCTGTGTTGTTTGAGATCATTGACCCTACACTAAAGGCAAGGCAGCCCAAGCCTGGGGAGATAACACGCCAAGTTCTAAGAACAGTTTCATTCCAAGGATTACAGACTTCCATTGCCTGGCATGGCAGTACAAGTCCCAGCTGTGCGGTGAGCTGTGGGTCATTGTGATTGCTCACACACCCTGGACAGAGGAGAACATCGGCCATGACTGATGTCAGTCCCCAGTCCCAGGAAGGCACAGAGAGCCTCACGTTGTTTGCCGTGGTGACAGTGGGAAACATGGCACAGAGGTCTGCTAAGTAAACTGTGGTATTCTCATACCACGTTGTACAACAGTCAAAACAAATGAGATTGATCTCAGTTCTATGGATGAATAACCAAGAAATGTTAATGAATGACCACTGCAGATTTCAAACAGTACAGTATGATAGCAATTATGCAAAAGCAACAGCAAGACATATCTTTTGCAAGTACATATACAGCCTAAGTATATAAATATTTTTTAAAGATCTGGAAGGATGCACTCCAAATTGATAATAAAGTTATCTCTGGAAGAGGGTTGGGGCATCAATGAGAAGAGGATCTTGGTCAAAGGGGAAACTTAGCCTTAATTGTAATGCTTTACTTTATATAAAAAAAGAATGTATTCATGTATTATTTACGACGTTAATATTTAATAATTAAAAGGATACCTATGGGAGGATTGGGAAAAGTGGGAAGTCTAAAATAAAATAGGTCTCTCGTGGTCATTATACTATAACGTGATAGAAAACACACAGGTTAAAAAAAAATAGACACTAAGAGCTTATCTACCAAAAGAAGGAAAATGACAATAATTATTAAAATCACATTATGTCATATTTCCTGAACCATCCTTCTAAATCATCCCTATGGAATGGAACTGGTTAGAACCCATTACATCAAACCCCAGGGACCTGTCCAAATTATCTTATCAAACCGGAATCTTGTATTCAAACATTGCTCAAAACACATGAACTGTGTATTGGGGCAAGAAGTACTGGGTGGTGGTCCTTGTCACGACCAAACACACTAAGGGCTGCATGGTTGTGGGTGCAAGGATTATGGTCAGGTACTCCAGGGCCAGGGTGACTGGGGTCCAAGACCAGCTCCAGCCCTCATTGTTAGCAATATACTGTTAGTATATAACCTTTGGTGAGTTCTTTAACCTCTCTGCACCCTGGTTTTCTCATCTGTATAATGGGGATAACAAAAATACCTGCCTCATGGAGTAATACTAAGAATGAAACGAGATAATCCGTGTAAAGAACACCCATACACTAGCCCATACACCCATACACGAGAGCATTGAGACTCTCGATGGGGAAGCTGAAAGCTCACTAGTTAGACCCTCAGAAACATAACTCTGAGAGAAAATAGGTAGAGATGCCCATGCCATCTGCAGGCAGATGTCTCTTCCTGTGCCCCACCGATACAGGCTCCACTCTCACCACGTGGTGCAGCCTGCCTCCAGAGGGTAGAGTCAGGTGGCAGTGTTAAGCATTTCCTAGATAAAGCTTTTCACCTCCAAAGAGTGATTACCAATGCTCTTTCTCTCCCAGCAACACTATTAGGAAAACAAGTAATTATTGGTCACTGTTTTTCCTTGCTCTTGGAAAGACGCATCTTTTGGATCCCTGATGGAGCACCGGGGGATTCCAGGGGAACCCTGTGGGGATTCCAGTAGCCTTTGGGAATTCTATGGCTGGCTTCCCTCCCCTCCGGGAGTTGGCTCCTGCTTTAACTACTGCCTTTCATCTTGCCCCTGTGGCCTGAGGGTGAACTCCAGCTTCCTCTCTCTTGATTTCTCTTCTGGCAGGCTGTGCTGTTTGCAGGGGTGGGGTTAGGGGAGTGCTGGGGGTATCTGTTCCCTGGGGAATGTTGGGAGAGGAGGGCCTGGGGAAATGTTACCTGGAGGCCAGCTCAGGATAGAAAGCTGTTTACCTACCACTGGGTTGGAGTCCTGGGGTTACTTGGTACCCTGCCAGTGCCCCCTTCTTGTGCAGTTTCCCTAACCCTGTGGTTTTAGGAATAATCATGTGCACGGAGGCCTCACAGGTCTAGAGCAGATGAAGAGAGGTGGAGGGGAGAGGTGGTGGCCTTGGGGCAGAGTCATGGTGGGTGGGGGATGGTGGGAGACAGCCTCACACATCTTCTATGTGTAAAGGGAAATAAGAAGAGAGAGCTTGGGCTCTGCTGGAACCTGCCATCAGGAGAACTTTCCAGCTGGATACAAATAGAGGAGGGGAGTTTATCTGACTCTCTGCAACAGCCCAGAGTTGCAGGATACTCACCATGCTGTAGGTATGCTTGGAAAACTAATCTCTTCTTGTACCGATGAGTACTGCATCTGCGAGCACCGTGTTTGGTATCTGCATACACTTGCAAAGGTGCTCCTAGCAAATGATGTATAAGTGATCCAGGCACATGCCTCCTAGGATGCTCAGTGGACATAGGCCCTCTCAGATGAGACCCTCTCTTGTGAGTGCACCACGAAGCCAGGAGCCATCTCAGTCTGCCCTTTGCTGATCATTCATACTCCCGCTGTGCCCTGGTGGGATTTTCACCCAGTGGGGAAGCTCCTTTGTAGACATGGGGAAAATTGTAAGAAAAGCTGGAATGTATTCTGGGTGTTAAATCTAGGCATTGTTTCCTTGTCTCTCACTTTCTGGGTGAAGTCTTGTGACTATGGGTGGATGGAGAGTTTAGGAGGCGGCCTGCTCCCCCAGTAACTGTCCTACAGGACTGATGAGAATGTCTCAAGGAGAGAAATCAGCTGTGTGCAAATATCAGAATATGGGAGGTACACGCTTGGCAACCAGTGTTAACCATGTCTGCTGGGGAATTAGGGGTAGAATTGTGGTTTATAACTAGAAGGCCCTTGGAGATCACCTACCAGGATGATACATGTCTGGCACTCACGCTGCCACTTTCCAGCCTCATGCCCACAGCAGACATCATTGATTGGTCATGGCATGTTCCCATCCTTTGCCCATGGCAGTCATTGCTCATCGACCATGAGCCCAGACATGGTCTCAGAGTCCTTCTAAAAATAAACCAAAACCAGATACCTTCAGGAAGAGACTACCTGTCCATTGGCAAAGGCACCTTGAGTGAAAATTATTGGCTACCCTCTGATGTAGTCCTTTTCCTAAACAGATGAGGAAAGAGACCCCAGCAGGGGAAGTGACTTACCCAAATTATAAGGGCAATAAGTGACAGCAGGACTAGTACTCAGGTACCCTAGCTTCTAGGTCATTCTAGCCTCTATCCAGAAGTCCTCTTTCAGTTTTTGGCTGAGGGGGGCAGGAACGCCCTGTTGCATCACCAAGAAATCGCCCGGAGGGAGAGGGGTCACTCACCCTCCCCGGGGACAAGATGCATGTGCAGAGAGCCGAAGACTTCTCTTGAACTCCCAGAACAGTCAGACGGCAGACCTGCCTTCACAGCGTCGGCTGCGTCCTGGTGGAGCTCAGCCCACACGTCCCGCCCACCTCCTCCTACCTCTGTCGGATAACACACCCCAGTTCTGCCAGAGGCAGCATCTGAGTCAGGCTACACCGTCTGCGTGAACACTTGGAGCCGCGCACCCTGTTTTCCTAGCAGAAGGTGTCACGTCAGGGTGTGTTCGGGTGGTACTTCAGAAAGGCCCTGAGTGTAGATGCTGCCTATGTCACCTCCTTCTCCTCTGGCCTCAGGCCTGAAGGTCTGACCTAGAAAACTCGGCTCTGCCCCCACCGGGACCCCCTGTATCCCCTTCGGATAAGCAGCAGGAAAGCTGGCTGGAGAGTGGGTGGGGGACAGTGTCCCCCTCCAAACTGGAGAATGAAGGGAAGGAAGGTCTTTGGTGGTGGCCAGGTGAGTGTCCTGTGAGTGTGGATGTGTGTGCCTGGAGCCTTCAGCTGTGACCAAGTCTCTCCCTTCCCTCAGGAGGGAATTTCAAGTTAATCCTGGCACCTGTGGCAGAGTGCCAGCTACATTCCCAGCACTGGGCTTGGTACAGGGGACCCCCACGGGGAAAAGTCAGCGTCATCCTGGGCAGAAAACCCAGGCCCACAGCTTTGGCCTAACCCAGAGCCGCCAGCTGGTGGAATAATCGGGGTAGGGCAGAAGGCACGGAATGAGCGAGCAACCCAGAGTATAGAGCACTGCCATCAGGCCTGCACACACTTAGGCACCCTGGCAGGCTGGTCAAAGTGCCTCCCGGAGCTGGGCTGGAGGCCTTGGCATACTCACACCCCTTCGCCCCATGGCAACAGTTGGTTTTGCTCTTGACTGGTGTGGAACTAGGCATGTAGGACAGCCAGGGGGAGCTGTCGGAGCCTGGGTTATGGGCTTGTTTGAGGGAAGACTGTTTTTCTCCTTCAGCTGGGTGACCCAGGGGTGCCAGCTGCAGTGACCCCCCCCCCCATCAGCTCCCTGCCGCCCTGGCTGGACCTCAGCCCCCCAAGTGATTTTAGGGGCTGTGATTCCTGCATCTCAGGGATGTTCCCTCAGACCAGGCCATTGTAGGAGTTGCTGGAGAATCAACACTGTTTCCTTTGTATCCTCAATTTAGCTGGAGCTAAGGAAAAAAGGGTTTTAGATTCTTCAGAGACCTCCACAGTTGGGTGACATCAGGCTCTCCAAAAGAGCCTGTGGGATTCTTTTTTTTTTTTTTAAATGTTTATTTATTTTTGAGAGAGAATGCACAAGCAGGGGAGGGGCAGAGAGAGAGAGAGAGAGGACAGGCTGTGCTGACAGAAGCAAGCCGATGCAGGACTCAAACTCACAGAACCATGAGATTATGACCTCAGTCAAAGTCGGATGCTCAACCAACTGAACCACTCAGGTGCCCCGCACTTGTGGGATTCTTGATGCCAAATTCCTCGCTCTCCCAGTGGGGCAGTTTCTCATGGTGATGGAAAGCTCAAGCTTTGCTATCAGACAGGTTTAACGTGGGTGTGCACACCGGCCCCACCTCTTACCAGCCCGGTGATCCCACACAATAACCTAGCCTCCGAGACTCTGCCTTCTCATCTGCCGAATGGCTCTCAGTGCAGAAGCTACCTCAGAGACATGAGATTTCCAGGAGATGAGATCCAGGAAGCCTTCCCCACGGGGTCTGGAGCAACTACAGAGAATTGTCGGGATGGTGGTCATTCCTGATGTTGCCCCTGGCCCCTGTGGAGGAGGGCAGGAGCTCCATGGACCCATGTCTGTCCAACCTGGACTAGGGGAACATCCTCTCAGCCACAGAAGGGTCTTGGGCACCTCTAAGCTGCGGCAAATGAATGCCGTAGGGCTGGCCAGTTGACGGCCCTAAATGCCAGCCTGCGTTGGGCTCCATCTGCTAATTAGGGAGCATTTATCTGGTGCCCAGCAGAACACGGTGGCCAGTTCAGCCACGCTGGAGTCTGAGCTCAGTGCCGGCGGTGGGCTGGGGCGGAGGCTAGGAATAGGGTGGGTGCGGTGGAGCGGGTGTCCCTAGGACTAAATGGACCACATTCGGGTATACCTTAAGGGAAAAAAAAATAGAACAGGAAGCAGGAGGTTCCATATGGGCTGGAGTTAAGATGCACGCAGACAGGGTGGTTCTGGCATGCGACAAGCGGCCATTCTTCCTACTGAGACGGTGCTGGCTGGTCTCCTGAGGGCATCTCTGGTGAAGGCCAGCCTCTCTGGCTCCTCCAGGGGATGGGCTCCATTCTTCGTCGTGGAACCTTGTGAGGAGGAGCCCCAGTAGGAGGGTGGGGGGAAACTCCTCTGTGTGTGCCCCTTGGGGTGCTGGGCCATGCACGCTCCTGCTTCCATCCTGCAGTGACTGGGGCCAAGACAGGGGAGACAGACCACGAGATCTACCCAATGTAGAAGGACTCAAAACCGAGACTCTGTCCATCAATGTATATCTTTCTGGTGCAGCTGGGACACTTCAGGCCAGTTTGGAATACCTGGGTTTCTTGGATGTGTAGTTGAGAACTAAGGTGGATGGAGGTAGAGCCGTAGAACCACCGTCTCTGCAGGTGAGGGAGCCAGGATGCAGACTGGGCCGTCTGGCCGGAATCCACCTGCTGAACCCCTTCTGTCCACTGCCACTTGTAACTTTGATGCGGCCCCTACATGGGCCAGAGCACCACAGAGCCGGCCTAGGAGGCCCTGGCACCTTGGAGAGGAGAGGGGTCCTTTCCCACCTTGTCAGGAAGGCTTCGGCTACCAAGCAGGTGGGCTTAGGCTGGCCGCTGGAGGGAGTGCTGCCCTGACCCTCTGCCCTGCCTGGGGAGGGAGGGTTTACGCTGAGCAGAGAGAGAGAGAGAGAGAGAAATTGTCAGTTTCTGTGCAGATGTTCATTTCCTTCTCTCTGCTCTTGAGTCCTGGATTCTTCCTGTGGTGTTCCCTTCATCTCTCTCTTTCCCCAGTTTCTCTATTTATCTCTATCCCTCCAAGGGTCTCTGAGTCTGTGCCTATGTCTTGGCATGGCTCCGTTCATCCCTGTGGCCTTTCCCAAGAATCTTTTCTGGAGGCATTTTCTCTTACTCTGGTATGTCTTTGTCAGTCTCGGGGTCTCTCTGATCAGTATCTCCCCCTCCACGTTGTCGTCACATCCTGAGCAGGAGTCTGGGAGAAGGGCAGGGCGGGACCTGACCCTGGTCTGTATGGGGGTCACTGACTGCAAGGAGCCAGGGGCTTGACAAGTCTGTACCCTCGAAGGCAAAAGCCCATTGGGGGAGGGAGGCTCCTTCCCCTTTCCAAGGGAGTGTGGGGCCTCATAATTGACCTTTTCCCTGGCATTCCTTTTGGAATCAGGTGACAGTCTTGGTACTCTGGTGGGAGGCCGCTCTGCCTCCGGAGGACACCCTTCATGCCGTCCATTGGCACTCCCCACTCCCAGAAGAGGCGTGACTGCAGTCTCCCTTCCCTGGGCCTGCTGTGCCCAGACCCCATGGCCGCAGGGGGCCAGAGGTGTCTCAGCCCTCACCCAAGCTTCCCTAGAGAGTGGGGCCCAGGGTTCTGTGGATAGGGCTGGGGATGTGGAGGAAGGAGCCTCAGGCTGGCTCTTCCCCTTCTCGTCCAGGGGGACGGAGGGTCCCCTGTGTCTCATCTGTCTGTTCCATCACCTAGTCCCTCCCCTCCCCATGCTAGCTGTTCCTCTAAGGCCATACCTGCCCTGATGCTGTCCCCTCTAGAAATAGCTGGGCAGAACAGGGAGCAGCCCTTATACAGTCAAGTTGGTCCCCAGATATCTCACCAGCTGTCAGTGATCTGGGTAAGGTAGAGCCTTGACATAGGCCTGGGCCAGGGCTTTGCTCTCCCTTGAGCATCTTCTGTCTGTGAGGGGCTGTCCTGTGGTCCAAGTCTCTGTCATCACCTAGGGGTAGGTGAGAGGTGAGCACCTGTTATGGACAAGTCACTGATAAAGGGTGGGGCTGTCTATGAGCCGGCCCATAGGCTGCCCTGCAAGGTGTCTCCAATTATAAGTCACACGTATGCTCGGCCCTCAGCATATACCGAGCCCGGCTCCTATCTAGACCCCTCCCCACATTCTACCCCTGCACCCCTCTCCTTCCTTCTTCCTCCTCTCTTTCTCTGCCTCACCTTCCCCCCCCATGCCATCTTCTTGGCCCTCAGCCAAGCCCTCTTGATTCCTCACCTACATCCATGGTGTTCTTACCAGGACTCCCAGCGCTCCAGTCTGGTCCTTCCAGCTGCTTCTGGAAGCCAGTGCACTGAAGCCAGTTAGCTTTTCTGTTCTGTTGTTTATTTTTAGTTATGAAATTGTTTAATCCTACAGAAAATAAGATAACATAGCAGAGGACCTACCTCCCAGATTTAACAAATGTTTGAGTTTTACATTTGCTTGATACTTTTTTTTTTAATTGCGGTATAATTGACATCAGATACTTTCAAAAAGAAAGATAATGGTGTGGATAGAGGAGGTGCCTGATAAATGCTAGCTTCCCTTCATCCTGTCTTGGGTTCTGCTGAGGTAGGTCCAGGAGACAGGCTGGCTTTCGGCAGACTGAGAAGGTGGTCCAGGCAGGGAGATAGGCATGAGCAAAGGTGTGGAGAGGCAGGACTGCCTCGGGCTCGGGTGAAGGTCAGGGAGATTCCCGCTTCTGTGGAGGGAGAGCCCAGCAGGGAGGCAGGGCCTGCGCACAGGTGCCTGGCCGTCCTCAAGCAGCCAGCCCCTTCTCTCCTTGCACTTCTCTCTGCACCTTGTGTTAGGTGGGCATCTGCCACGTTTATGAGGTCTCCGGGAGGAAGTCATCCCCGGGGGCAGCAGCCGGGGCTGCTGCCTGGACAAGGAACCTACAGCTGGGAGCCAGGGTGAGCTGGAGGACACCCCGCTCTGTGGGGACTTTTTCCTCCTGCATTTCCTGGTTCCCTGACGGAGTGGAGCTCTCCCCGCAGGAAAGCCTCATTAACCAGAGCTGGCTGCAGAGCCTGGGGAACCCGAGGCCGGCCCTGCTTGCTTGCTTCGCTGCATGGGCTGCTTTACCGGGCTCCCCCTAGCAACTGTGCCCCCGTTTTCATTTTTGCTCTGGGGATTTTTCTCTTTTGCCATCTGGGCTCCACCTTGTCCTCCCCTTCCGCAGTGTGAAGGGACATCAGGAAGCCCTTGGCCTGAGGAGAAGTTACAAGAAAAGACTCCTATGGGCTGAATGGCCAACCTCAGTGACCGGGAAGGAAGCCGTCAGGGCAGGGGATGCCGCGTCAGCCCTTGAGGCCATCAGGCTGGGTGGGGAACTTGGACTGCCCAGGTCAGCTGTTAGGAATGCCTGAGCTACCAAAGGGATTCAAACCCAGTTGGGGTCACCCCAAACCTGGCCAGACATGTCCCATATCTAACCCAAGAGTACGTTGGTGCATCCTGTGTGACCTCTCTCAAAGTGCAGCTGGACTCTGCCCCCTTCCCCTCTGTCTGTTCTGTCCCCATCTGAGTCCAGCCCTGTCACCCCTGCCCAGGACACGTGGACAACTAAGCTGGCTTCCTCAGGGGTCTTCCCACTCTCACTCTTGTCTTCCTACCAATAGAGTGATCCTTTTAAAACATAAATTAGATCACATCACACCTCTGTTTATAACCTTCTGAAAGTCTCCCTTTCTTTTGGGAATTAACTCCCAACTCCTTACCCCTGCCCCCAGGCCCTGGGTCGTGGGCCCCCGTCTGTCCTTCCAGACTTGTCTCCTGCACCCTGCTTTGCTGGCTCTAGCTCACTACTCACCCACTTGCTCCTGGGACACCAAGCACAGTGTTGCCTTGGGGCCTTTGCCTTTGCCATTGCCGTTGCCATTGCCTCTGCCTGGAAACTCTTCCCCCAGATCTTCAGGCAGCTGACTCCTGGGCACTCTGGCCTCAACTCACATGACACCTCTAGAAAGGCCTTCCTTGACCACTTCCTCAGACAGCCTGCCAGTCCTGTCACATTGTCACATTCTCTTGTCTTCAGGACACGTATCGCAAGGTGTCATTATCTTGTTTGACTGTCTACTCATTTACTATCTCTTCCCCACTAGAGTGTGAGCTTTGAGAGAGCAGGACCTTGCCAGCTCGTTAGCTTGTTTTCCTTGGGCCCAGGACAGTGCCTGACACATAGCAGGTATTCAGGAAATTGTTGTTGAATAAATACATGAATGCGTGGCAAGCTGGTGCTGAGTTTTGGGAATGGGGTGCCAGGCCTGCACCTCCCTTCTAAAGGCCAGCTCTATGGTTTAGCTCCCATTCCTTCTCCTGTGTGTCTATCTTTGCGTATAGGCTGGGCTTGCTGTGGGAACACTGCTCAAGTTTGGCTGGAATGCTTATAGCAAAGAACAGCGAGGGCTTTCCAATGTTAACGTGCACACAGACTACTTAGATGTTATTGCAATGCAGATTCTGATTCAGTAGGCCTGCCTGGGGCTTGAGATTTTGCGTTTGCACCAAGCTCTCAGGTGACAGTAGGATTGCTTTCTAGATCACACCTTGAGTAGTGAGGGCACAGAGTGTTGGAAGGATACATTTGAAGTCCTTATCTTTCTTTTTCTTCCTTTCTGTCCAAATGTGGTCTTTCTCCCATTTGGTCTCAGCCTTTGTGACCACGTGGGAATTTGGCCTGGGGCATTGGGGCTCTGTATGAGGAACGCTGTTCCAGCACTTGCCAGAAGCTGCCAAGGGTGGTGTGGGCTGCCACAGAGGTGGTTTATTCGCATCCTTGGAAATGTTCCTGTGAGCTTAAAGGTCACGTGTCAGGGGTATAGATGCCTGTGTGGGGAGGAGAAGGCCCCTCCCTGCAATTCAACTTTGTGTCTCTGTGTGCCTTCTACAAACCTGTGGAACTAGGATCTCAAGTTGGGGCTCATTCACCTGTGGTGACTTTTATAGGTCATCTAGCAAGCCTTCAGTCCCCACCCTTGTTAGGCCACCCTTCCTTAGTGCTTGGCATTCTAAATACTGTGTGTATGATTTGGTGGATAGGGTAGGGGGAAGCAGGGGTGACAACTTGGCTTTGGGAGTACTTCATTCATATAGGGGATGTGATGCTTGACTTGATTGGGTGGCAGGGGGGCGGTTCTGCATTTCATATTAAGTCTTCCCTCTTTCAGTCTGGTTCACTGGACCGTGACTGAACTCCTTTGTATTAGTTAGGACAGGCTAATGCTGTGTAACAAGCTCTCGGTGACTCGTTAAAATAGAGGGTTTTTTCCTGCTCATGTCATAGACCCAAACAGGTTCCTGGATGGCTGTGTTCCAGGTAGTCATTCAGGGACCCAGACTCTTGCATCTGGGGATTCCACCCACCGTGGATCTCTGTATCCAGTCAGCAGGGAAGGGAAGAGAGAATGTGGAAAATTATAGGGATATTTTATGTGCTGTCTGGAGAGGATGCACATCATCCCTGCCCATATTCCATTGGTCAGAATTCAGTCACATGACTATACCTCTCAGCAAGGGAGGCTGGGAAATGTGTGCCCAGCTATTAGTCAGATACTATGATGGAAAGTGAGCATTTCAAGGAGCAGTTTTTTACAAGAAGCATACAAGCTTTTGAAAGGAGGCAGGTATATCAACAAATAATCACAATATAGTGGTAAGTACAGTTCTAGAAGTATGACTAAACTACAGAGGCAATCTAGAGGAGGGGGTAAATGAAGGATAAGCCTGTGCAAAGGCCTCAGAGATGTTGACAGCAAGAGATCACATGGGGTGAGGCATTCTGTGCAAAGGCCCAGAACAGCATGGATGCGGAACGGCATCTTATGTCCGGGGAAGATTGCAAGCAGGCCATGCAGTGTATGCAGTGTGTGGGGATGTACAGTGGTAGCAGGGCATATAATTTGAGAGGTCAGTTCAAGCAGAGGTTATGAATAGGTGTGTGTTCCTGGGAGGCAGAGAGCCAACAAATGGCCTGAAGCCAGAGATAAAACCATGGGAAGGGAGATGATAGCAGTGTTGGCAGATGGTGCAACTTAGCACTCTTTTTACTGGAACCTCAAAGAGGCTTCATGTGTTTTGGTCTCTTAAGCTGTGAAGTTTCTAATAGAGGAGGAAGTTGGGGGGTATGGGCAGGTGACCTACCCAAGTCACCAGGTATAGCGGTGCACCTGGCCAGAACTCCTTGGGCCTGCCTGGCTTTTGCTGGGTCCACCTGACAGCCCAGGGTCTTGCTGGGGCCTCCAGCATCTTTGAAGAAGCTTTCAGCACTCTCCCTGAGTTTTAGGATGGCCCAGCCAATATTGGTGCTGACCAAAAACACTCCCAAGCACAGGAGAGGCGAGCTCTTAGGAAGCCGGGGTTCTGTACTGACCAGGGAAAGGCCACAGGAAAGAGCTGGACTCTGCCCTGTGACTCCAGCATTCTCCTTCAGCCTATTCTTTTGTTTTTTCCATTTGCACAAGACTTTGTGGGGGTGGAGAAAGATGAAGGTACACCTGGAAGTACCCTGACCCATTTGTATTCTAACAAAATGGGAAGGAGAAGCTCAGAGAAAGGGATGGAAGAAGGGAAGGAGATTGGATTTTTTATTAGAAGCATCCCACTTGTCTTCTGTCCAAGAGAGAGCCATGTCAAGGGAGTGTGTTGGGGACTAGCTCTGGACTCTCACTGCCTTGAACAGCAGCTGGGGTCTGGGAGCACCAAAGATCTGCCTTGGTCTCATCTCTGCCAAGAACATGTTATCTTTGTACCAAACTTTGGCCAGAATTTGATCCTATGGTGGCTAGGATACTTTGGGGACCACAGTTCTGGGCCATTTAGAGGGATGATCAGGATGAAAAAAATTGAGCATGTGGTTCAGCCAGAAAAAGGTCAGTCAGAAGGGGGAAGTCCACTCTTTTTCCTTCCCTCTTCACCTTCTTCAGGTCCTCTCACTCTTTGTTGATGGTCCTCGGAGGTAGGTGTGGGAGGGGGGAGTGTCAGGCAGCTTGAGGGTACATGAGGGGTTAGAAATCTTGAGAGGGTCTCTGGTGAGGCCAAGGGATAGACAGGGACCCGACCCCCAGAGGGAACAGGGTAATCTCAGACAGTACCCTGCTGGAAAACACACACATCGCAGTGCGCGCGCACACACACACACACACACACACACACACACACACCGGTGTGGGCAGGCTCATCTTAGGCTGGCCTCATCCTCTGTGGGGAGGCGGATTTCTTTGGCAGTCTGTCCCACACACAGATGTGTCTTTCACCACAGCTCCATCCCATGCACTGGCCAGATTTATCTTTCTAGTATTCCCACTTCCACAGGGTTACTCCTGCTCAGCATCTTCCAGGGCTCCCTTTTGCCTGGAAGAGGAACTCCAGGTTCTTCCTCTGGGTCTCAGATGACCCCTCCAGCCCTGCCCCTCACACTGTCCAGTGCTCCCTGTCCCGGCCCTAGCACCCTGCCCCTCCAGCTGCACACTTTCCTGGGGACAAGAGGAAAGCAAGGTCACAAGTAGAGGGGGACAGACACACTGGGGTGCTGGGAGGGGCTGGGGTAAGCTCCAGTTCTACAGAGGAAACCACGCCTCAGGCTCTATCCCCAGGGCAGCTCTACCCCTCCTACCTGAAGCCAGGCTCAGAGCTGACTGCATCCCGCCCTCTGACCCTGCCCCGTCTGCCACCAGCTTGCCAGGTGGTCAGCTGCCCTACCATTATGCTCTTCCCTCTTGGCCAAGGGGAACGTGAGCGATCTCACATTGGGACAAAGCACAAGAGCTTTAAGAAGTGAGGCCTATGAAGTTACAGGTGAAAGACTCTGAAGTCCTTTCAGCCATTGTCAGGGTGGAGTAGCCTGGTTGATGGCCCTAAGCAGCTTCCCAGAAGCAGAAAGGGCTGTAAGGGTAGGGGCGCCTGGATGCCTCAGTCGGCTAAACGTCTGACTCTTGGTTTTGGCTCAGGTTATGATCTCATGCGTTCACAAGATCGAGTCCTGAATTGGGCTGTGCACTGATAGCACAGAGCTTGCTTGGGATTCGCTCTCTCCCTCTCCCTCTTTCTCCCCTGCTCCTGTGCTCACTCTCGCTCTCTCTCTCAGAAAAGAAATAAATAAACTTTTAAAAAGTGTATTTAAAAAATAAAGAGATAGGAAGGTAGCCCTGGAGTCTCTTCACCTGGAAAAAAAGTGACCCCATTTATCAGGCACCTACAGCAAGCCAAGTACCACACTCACCCGTGTTACCACATTGAATCCACACACGACCATGGGCGCCTAGTTTTACTCACCCCTAGAGGGTGGGGTGGGTCCCAGAGGGGTTAAGCGGCTTGGCCAAGGTCACCTAGTTAGGAAGGAATAATTTGGAATTCTGACCCTTCAGAGCTCAAGCATTCCATCAGTAGCTAGAGTATTAGTAATGGTAAAACAGTACTGAGACAGGCGACTGCTTCTGGTTTCCTCTGTGCCTGTTAAAGCGCTTTGCAGATATATTTTCTCTGTTCAACTTTGCTTCAGACAATGAGGAGGAGAAAAATAGGCTTGACCCCTTTCATAGATGAGTAGACTAAGACTCGGAAAAGTTAAGTAGGAATAATTGTGTTTGGCATTTGACAGCACTTTCTCATGTGTCTTCTGTTTGGATCTTCACAACGCCTATGGGGACAGGACAGGTATTTCTACTTCACTTCCATAGTCACCCACAAGCCTCAGCAGGCTGGAACTAGAACCCTCCTCTCTTGACTCCCATCCCATGCTCTTTCTCCCAAAGCTGTGGGTCAGCGTTGTGGGGGGTGGTGCATGGGATGAGCCCACAGGGTAGTTTCAGGGGGAGACAGATGTAGCCACCAGTTTGGACACCTTCTAGGCTTGAGGAGGTTTCCCTGGGATAGCGCCATCCCGTATGTCTTTGCTTTCTTTGCTCTGTGTGCATCCTGCCGCGGGTGTTGGGCTATCTGCCCAGACCCCACCACATTAATGTCAAACATGTCCTAGGCAGCGCCCACGCACCTGATGAGCTGCTGGAAAAGCTGGAGGCCTCCTCCCCAAGCCCAGCCCACGCACACCAGCTGGACAGCTCCCCTAGGGCCCCTAGATGCTCATAGCCAGGCCTGTCTGTCCCCATACTCTCCCTGCTGCCTCCTTGACCTCAGGGCTGGAGCGAGCTTTGCCAGGCACTAGGGACCCAGGCTGATGCCATGACAAGACGGATGATGAAAACAGTAATGATAATGTGCTTGGAGCTCTTAGTCTGTGCCAGACTCTGTGCTAAGCGCTTTACACACGTTGTTTCTTCTTGCCCATCACATCAGGCAGGTTCTGTTACTGTCCTCATTTTACAGATGAGGAAATCGATTTGAATCCAGATCTGACTGGCTATGCACCACTGGTTACTCTTATTCACATTTTTCAAAATGGTGTGTAGGTCCCACTGTGAATTCAGGAAGAGACCTTTGGTGGTGTGTGGGCAAATGCTTTTATCTTTCAACGGTTATATACTGTTTCATTGTGTGTAGGTGTTAGGGGTTGAAGTCTTTCGTGCCCCCCCCAATTCGGATGTTGTAGTCCTAAACCCCAGTGCCTCAAATGTGGCCTTATTTGAAAATAGGGTTGTTGCAAATGTAATTAGTTAGGATGAGGTCATAGTGTGGTAGGGTGGACCCCTAATCCAATGACTGGTGTCCTTGTAAAAAAAAAAATTTGGATCTAGACATGCACACAAGGAGGCTACCATGTCAAGATGAAGACAGAGATTGAACTGATACTTTTGCCAACCCAGGAACACCAAGCATTGCCAACAAATTGCCATCAGAAACTAGAAGAGAAGCATGGACACAGCCTTTAGAAGGAGCCAATCCTGCCGACATCTTGAGCTCAGACTTCCAGCCTCCAGAACTGAGATAGGACATTTTTGTTGTTTAAGCCACTCGTCTCTGGTACTTTGTCACAGCAGCCCTAAGCTAATACATTAGAATACACACACACACATACACACACACACACACATTATATGCTTATGATTTTATAGCTACTCTTGCTTTGGGTGGGGCTTATGATAGCTGAATAATGGCCCCCAAAGATAGCCATATCCGAATCCCCAGAATCTGTGGATGTTACCTTAAATGGTGAAAGGGACTTTGCAGATGTGAGTAAGGATCTTCAGAAACAGAGAATATTCTAGATCATCCAGGTGGTTCCAGTGTAATCACAGGAGTACTTGTAAGAGCGAGGCAGGAGAGTCTGAGAAGGAGCTGTGACTACAGAAGCAGAATTTGGAGTGATATGCTTTGAAGACAAAGGAAGAGGCTGCCAGCCGAGGAATATAGGTGGCCTCTAGAAGCTACAAAAGGCAAGGAAACAGATTATCCCCTGAGACTTTGGGAGGGAAACAGTGCTGCTGACACTTTGATTTTAGTCCCTGAAGACCCATTTCAGACCTTCTGACCTCCAGAACACTAAGAAAATAAATTTGTGCTGTTTGTTCTTGTTGTTGTTGTTTATTTATTTATTTTGAGAGGGACAGAGCATGAGCAGGGTAGGGACAGAGAAAGGGAGAGGGAGAGAAACCCAAGCAGGCTCTGTACTGTCAGCACTGAGTCCGATGTGGGGCTCAATCCCACAAACTGTGAGATCGTGACCTGAGCTGAAATCAAGAGTCGGACACTTAACTGACTGAGCCACCCAGTTGCCCCAAATGTGTGTTGTTTTAAGCCACTAAATAGTGGTAATTTGTTCCGGCAGTGTTAGGAAACTAATATCCAATTTAAATAAGTGTTCAAGTTTTTCCAGAAAGGATCCCAAAGAAAAACACTTAGGTATGGATCCTATGTGGACAAGGGGCTTGTACACACATTTGGGCAACCCTTTCTGTGCTGTCCAGCCTCCAAGGGGGAAATGCATGGCTTTGAGAAGCCCCATGACCTGGGCCTCACTTTTGCCTCAGTCGCTCCTTTGCTGTGTGTTGTTGAGCAAGTTACCTAACTTGTCTGTGTACCTGTCTCCTCATCTATAAAACACAGGGCTAATAATACCTACCCTGTGGGTGGCACATAATAATTGCTCAATATTTGAATTCTTTTTGACTCTCACAACAGCCTGGAGAGGCAGGCAGGGGAGAATCAATTCACTGGACTTTTCTGAGCAGACAGTTCCTGCTAGTCACTTGCCCTGTGTGGTTGGTCACAGTGGGTGTGGAGGCCAGAGCACTTGTGAAACCCCCGGGGCTCCTTAGTCTTGAGATCTCAGCTCTAGGAGGGCAGGAGTCCTCCTAGTGCAGGGTTTGCAGAGTCAGACTTGGAGTCAAGGAAACTTTTCTCAACAGTATGCTCCAATGGTCTTTGTACACAGGATGCCGGTGGCTTCTCGAGAGGCTACCTTAGATTAGGCAAGGCCACATTGACATTTGTGGGCTCCCTGGAGAGACTGATGATTTGCTGTTGCCTTCAGACTGGTGGTCTTTAAATACATGTTCAGAATATCTTCAGCATCTGTGGGAAGCTGGCTGGAGAGAGTGAAGTCCCCCTCCCCCAGCCTCCTCCCCTGTCCTGGATTTTTCATCTCAAACTCATGCCAAACCAAGAAGTTACCAGACCCAGCTTCTATAGATAGCAGTTTAGTATTATTTCTTGAGCAGGCATCTGGGGCATCTCACCTGCCATCCCCACCCCAGAGTCTCCCACTACATGTGGCACCATCCCTGAGTTCTAGAAATGACACCGTCTCTCCATCATGTCCCATTTCCAATGACACTTGAGGATGCCCTAATTGCCCTGTGGAGTAGCACTCCAGGCATCTGCCCTTATCCTGCTCCACTGCCAACTGTGTGGTCATCCCCAAATCACTGGAATAAATGATCAGGGGCCTCCACCCTGGATCCCACCACTTTCTCTGAGATTTCATGGCAGCATTCCCTGGGATTCATGAACAGGGCAGTTCACTCCAATCTGACTGCTTCATCTAGCAATCCTGACACTCCCAATGCCAACCCTTTGTATTTGCCATTCCTGCCTTTTGAAGGCCTTTCTCTCCTTTCTGCAAGGCCTAGCTATACCGTGTCCTCCTCTGAAAGGTCTGCTTTGCTCACCCAGCCATACCGATCTCATCCTGCCCTGAACTTCCATTTTGTGGCTTTATTCATCTCAGCAAGGTGACGCTCATCTATCTAATGGTACTAAGTAAATCTCCTGTGTCCATGTGGCTCTCCCAGCATGCAAACAGATCAGGGACCATGAGTGTAAGTCACTCTTTCTGAAATACACTCATCAGTGCATAGGATGTTATAAGGTAAAGGCTTGACTGGGAAGGGAGGATTTGAGATAGCGAAGGTTTGCATATTTTCCCAAAAATGGTCAAGGAAGATTTCTTTGACTTGTTAAGGACTTTGGAAGCAGGGTTGGGCCCACTCTCAAAGTTGGGGTGTGCTCCAGTGTCCTGTGTTTTGGCTTCAGCATGGCCTGGGCCCATCCTCAGCAACCAAATGCTCCAATGCCAGGCAGCTCCTTACCAGGATGGATGTTTCTGCTCTGCATCCTGCCTCTCTCTCCCTGGATGCTGCTTCTGGGATATGTGAGGTCTGTTCCCTAAAGGCTGTAGTGATTTTGATAAGAGTGGTTTTGATCCCTCCTGTCTACCCACCCTCAATCTGACCTCATCCTGGGAACATTCTGAGCAACTGCCATGCAGCCTCATGCCTGCACAGCCCCTTTCTGTTTATAGAACACGCCTGCCCCAGCATCTTGTCTGGGCTCTCATATCTGCCTCCTGAGTTACATCATCTTCCCCATTGCATAGACGAGGATAAATGCCTTGCAAAGGGTCACTCGGTCAGCTGGTTAAGTTTGGAGCCCAGACTCCAGATTCAAGTGCTGTGCTCAGTGCTCTTTGCGTGGCTGCTCCTGGGTTGATAACGAAAGAATTTCAGTGATTCCTCTCTAGTTCATGTCCATGCCCTGCTGGTTTTCCATGCCATAAAGCCAGGAGATCTTCTCTCTCTCTCTTTTTTTTTTATTGTAAGAAATCCATAATATAAAACTTACAATTTTCTAAATTGTGGTAAAATATACATAACATGAAATTTACCATTTTAACTTCTTTTTTAAAGATTTTTTAAAAAGTTTATTTATTTTAGGGGCACCTGGGTGGCGCAGTCGGTTAAGCGTCCGACTTCAGCCAGGTCACGATCTCGCGGTCCGGGAGTTCGAGCCCCGCATCAGGCTCTGGGCTGATGGCTCAGAGCCTGGAGCCTGTTTCCGATTCTGTGTCTCCCTCTCTCTCTGCCCCTCCCCCGTTCATGCTCTGTCTCTCTCTGTCTTAAAAATAAATAAACGTTGGAAAAAAAATTTTTTTTTAAAAAAGAAAGTTTATTTATTTTGAGCGAGAGAGTAGGGGATGGGCAGAGAGGGATTCAGAGACTTCCAAGCTGGCTTTGCACTGCCAGAGCGGAGCCCAACTTGGGGTCGAACCCATGAACTGTGTGAGATCATGACCTAAGCTGAAACCCAGAGTCAGATGCTTAACTGACGGAGCCACCCAGGTGCCCCCCCCCCCATTTTAACCTTTTTAAGTGTACAGTTTATTGGCATTAAGTACAAACCACATTGGGGTGCAACCCTTGCCACCATCCTTCTCCAGAGCTTTTTCATCCTTTTTTCTCCTTTAAAGGGGCTTAGTTGGGGCTCCTGGGTGGCTCAGTCGGTTAAGCGTCTGACTTCAACTCAGGTCACGATCTCGTGGTCCGTGAGTTCGAGCCCCGCGTCGGGCTCTGGGCTGATGGCTTGGAGCCTGGAGCCTGCTTCGGATTCTGTGTCTCCCTCTCTCTCTGCCCCTCCCCCGTTCATGCTCTGTCTCTCTCTGTCTCAAAAATAAATAAACGTTAAAAAAATTTTTTTTAATAAAAATAATAAAAATTGTATTAAAGAGGCTTAGTTTTTTATACCTTCTGGGGGTTAATTTCTTTTTAATGAGGGTGTTAGAACCTTTCAAAGTCCCAAGGTGTGGATCTCTTGAAGGTTCTCATTGATCTTGTATATATCATCATATTGCTTGTGGACACTAATGGTTTTACTTCTTCCTTCTGAGTCTCTCATTTATTTCTCTTGTGTTAATGCCTTGGCAAGGATCATTAGTACAATAATGGAGAGACGTAGAGATAGTGGCAATGTTCTTGTTTGTCCCAGAGTTTCTTCCCTAGGGATTATTTTGGTAGATAAACATTTTCAGATTAAGGAAGTTTACCCCTATTTCTTACTTGCTAAAAAAAAATCATAAATGGATGTTGAGTTTTATCAAATACTTCATCTACCTATATGAGAATAATCGTTTAGTTTTTATTCTTTTCCTTCCTCCCTCCCTCCCTCCCTCCCTTCCTTCCTTCTTTCCTTCCTTCCTTCCTCTCTCTCTTCTTTCCTTCCTTCCTTCCTTCCTTCCTTCCTTCCTTCCTTCCTTCCACTGAATTTATTCATTCAGACCGTGGTAGTCAAGAGACTGGGTTTGAAGGCAGAATACCTGGCTTTGAATCCCAGTTCCATACCTTGCTAGTTTGGGCAAGTTATTTAATCTCTCTGTGTGTTGGTTTCTTTCTCTGGAAAATAATAACACTTACCTTAAAGAGTTGATATGCGAATTAAAGGAGATAAGCCATGTGAAAATTCTTAGCACAGCGACTAACACAGAGTTCTCAATAAATGTTATTTTTACTATCAAGCATTTATTGAGCACATGCTTTCTACCAGGACCTATGCTAGGTGCTGGGACCTCAGAGGTAGGGTAATCACATGACCCCATTAACCAGTATAGTCCTGGAAGTCCTGTTTTACACCTGTTATCCTGACATAATTATTCCTAGCATTCTCTTCCACTCTCAAAATTGCCAGGTTTGGATGATCAATTATTTGTTCACCAACTTACAGATGAAGAGATCTATGCATTGTGGATGTGGAGGACCTGCTGGGCCTCATTCACAACTGAGCTTCCCAAACGTGTAGCAGAATTATGGTTGTCGTCAAGGTAGAGGTTCTCAGAGCCCCGTAGATGTCACAAGTCTTTTCCGTGTCTTCCTGTTTGTGTTTTTGCCCACAAGAAATCTGCTGCCATCATTATTAGCTTTGTTCCTCTGAATGTAATGTATATTTTTCCTATGGCAGTTTTTTAAGATTTCTCTCTTTATTACTGTTTTTGAGTCGTGTTTATGATATCAATTGGTGTAGTTTCTTTTGTTTCTTATGTTTGAAGTTGGTTGAGTTTCTTGGGTCTCTAAGTTCAAATGAGAAATCACAAAGGAGGGGCTGCCTGGGTGGCTCACTCTGTTAAGTGTCCCACTTCAGCTCAGGTCATGATCTCACAGTTAATGAATTTGAGCCCCGCCTTGGGCTCTGTGCTGACAGCTCAGAGCCTGGAACCTGCTTCGGATTCTGTGTCCCTTTCTCTCTGCCCCTAGCCCGTTCATCCTCTCTCCCTCTCAAAAGTAAATAAACATTTTTAAAAAATTTTTAAAAGGAAATCACAAAGGAAATTTTAAAACTTAGAAATGAATTTAATGAAAGATGTGCAAGACCTCTGCATTGAAAACTACAATACATTGCTGAATGAATGGTAAGATCTAAATAAATGGAAAGATTTACCATGTTCATAGATTAGAAATCTCAATATTGTTAAATAGCTATTCTCCCTAAGTTGCCCTACAGAGTCCATGCAATTCTAATTTTAAAAATTTCAGGGCGGATTTATGTATTTTTTTTTGTAGAAATTAACCAATTTATTCTAAAATGTGTTTGAAAATGCAAAGAATCTAGAATGACCAAAACAATTTTGAAGAAGAAGAAAAAGTTTGATGTCAAGACTTAGCTAAAAACCGATAGTAATCAAGAAAGCATGGTGTTGGTGTCAGGATATATAAATCTGTCACTGGAACAGCAAAGAGAATCCAGCAGTAGTAGACCCACACATATATTGTTAATTGGTTTTTGACAAAGGAGTCAATATAATTTAATGGGTGGAAAGATAGTGTTTTCAACAAGTTTTTCTGGAACGATAGGCTCTCTTTACCCTAAGAATTATGTATTGAAGTTTGATATTAGATTTCATTTGAACAGAGGACCCTGCTGAACCTCCCCCCAAGAGGATTCGCTAGTAATTGTTTTAGAGGTGCTCTCCAGTCCCAAATCCATGGTTTTTATATCTTCATGTGTAAGTTCAGGGTTGTGCTACAATTTTGAGAGCCACGAGACACTAGTGTGATGACCCATGCCCCAGATGGGTAGCCAGCACTGGGCCTGGTACTTTGGGGTGGAGGAACAGAAAGAAAACATGAAAGGAGATTACTTCTAGGATGGCTGTGTGATGAGCTCTCTCCCTAGTGAAACAACCAAAAATGGTGAAAATCTTTTCTTTCTTTTTTTTTTTTTTTTTTAATCTAGGTCTCTGGGGATTATCCTAAACAGACAATTGAAATGGCAAATGGAGAAACATTTATTTAAGAAACTCCAAATTTCAGTAAGAATGGCAAGTGTCTGTGGCATTTGACCCCCAACCGCCCCCAACCCCCACCCAATCTCAGCTGATGTATGCAGCCATCAACACAGGGCTCCCTCTCCCCCCCAGGTCCCAGTCTAGGGCTACTATAGTAATTGTAACTAGTAATTATAACAATTATTAGATTTATAACATATATAAATGTACTATGTATAATAATAATAGTACAAAACAAAGAAAAAGACTGTAGTTATATAGGATTAATGTTTCTTTATCTCACGGGAACTAAGTTATAAACCTAAAGTAGATCCTGATAAGGTAAGATGTATACCATAAGCCCTAGGGAACTATGAAGAAATAACTAAAAAATATAGTGAAAAAAATCATTAAAGGAATTAAAATGTCATACTAGAAAACAGAAGAGCTGTAATGGTTATACTGATATCAGACAAAATGGACTTTAAGACAAACATGTTACTGCATAAATGAGAGAGACATCCCATGTCCATGGACTAGAAGACTTAATATTGCTAAGATGGCAGCACTCCACAAATCCACCTGCAGATTCTGCCCATGTATTCCTGTCACATCCCAGTTGGCTTCTTTGTAGAAATTGACAAGCTGATCCCAAAATTCACATGGAAATTCAAGGGACTACACATAGCCAAAACACTTCTGGAAAAGAAAAAGAAAATTGGAGGAGAGGACTCACATTTCCTGATTTCAAAACTTAATATAGCAAGAGAATAACAAGACAAGCCACAGACTGGGAAAAGATATTTGCAAAAATTTGACGTGACTGTTATGCAAAATATACAAAGAATTCTTAAAACTCAATAAGAATGAAATGCCTGATTAATGGATAGGCAAAGTTCTGAACAGGCACCTCAGCAAAGAAGGTATTTGGGTGACAAATAAGCATATGAAAAGGTGCTCAACATTATATGTCATTAGGGAATTGCAAATTAAAATAATAATGAGATACGACTAGATACCTTAGGATGGTGAAAATCCAAAACATTGACAATACCAAATGCTGGTGAGGATGTGTAGCAATGGAAACCTTTGTTCATTGCTGGAGGAAATACAAAATGGTACAGCCACTTTGAAGACAGTTGGCAATTTTTTACAAAATTAAACATATTCTCACTATACAATTCAGCAATCACCCTCTTTGGTATTTACCCAAATAAATTGAAAACTTTGGTCCACACAAAAACGTGCACAGGGATTTTTATAGCAGCATTGTTCATAATCACGAAAACTTGGAAGGAATGAAGGTGTCCTTCTGTAGGTGAACAGATAAATAAATTGTAGTAATCAGACAGTAGAATATTATTCAGTACTAAAAACCAAAACAAACTATCAAGGCATGAAAAGACATGGAGGGACCTTATATGCATGTCGAAGAAGTAGAAGAAGCCAACCTGAAAAGACTACATACTATATGATCCCAACTATATGACATTCTGGAAAAATTGGAACTATGGAGACAGTACAAAGATGAGTGATTTCCAGAGGTTAGGAGGAAGGGGGTGAATAGGAAGAGCACAGAGGATTTTTAGGGCAGTGAGACTATTCTATATGATAGATCATAATGGATACATGTCATTATACATGTGTCCAAACCCATTGGATGTACAACACCAAGAGCAACCCTACTTTACATTATGGACTTGGGGTGAGAGTAATGTATCAATATAGTTTCATTAGTTGTAACAAATAGACCACTCTGGACTGGGATTTTGATGGTGAGGGAGACCAGGAGTGTGTGGGGTCAAGGGATATAGGAGAACTGTATGTACTTTCTGTTCGATTTTGCTAAAAATCTAAAACTGTTCTGAAGAATGAAGTCCTTTAAAAAGAAAACAACTTGGGGCACCTGGGTGGCTCAGTCAGTTAAGTGTCTGACTCTTGACTTCGGCTCAGGTCATGATCTCACAGTTCTTGAGTTTGAGCCCTGCATCAGGCTCTGCCTTGACAGTGCGGATCCTGCTTGGGATTCTGTCTCTTTCTCTCTCTCTGTTCCTCCCCCACTCATGTGTATGCTTTCCCTCTCTCAAAATAAATAAACTTAAAAAGAAAAAAGAGGGGGCGCCTGGGTGGCTCAGTCAGTTAAGCATCCAACTTCGGCTCAGGTCATGATCTCGTGGTTTGTGAGTTTGAGCCCCGCATCGGGCTCTGTGCTGACAGCTCAGAGTCTGGAGTTCAGCTCAGATTCTGTGTCTCCCTCTCTCTGTGCCCCTCCCCCATTCATGATGTCTCTCTCTCAAAAAATAAACAAACATTAAAAAAAATCAAAAAAGAAAACAACTTAATGCAAAGCTATAGTAATCGAGATGGTATGGGACGGCAAGAAGGATAGATGTATAGATCAAAGGAATTGAATTGAGAGTCCAGGAATAAACCTAAATGCTTATGATGAACTGATTTTCTACAGGGTACCAAAACCATTCAAGGGGAAGTATGCTTCCTCTTGGGCAATGTGATGAACTTGTACCAAAAAAATCACAAAAGTCTGTGTGAAGGACTCTAATAGGGAATGCAAACCAGGAATGCTATTAGAATTCAAAGAAAGGTGGTGGTGACCTGCTTCTGGGATGGTCAAGGAAGGGTTCCCAGAGCAGATGCCTCTTGATAAGGCCATCAGTGAAGGAAGGGAAGGGGAAAGTACATTTCAGGCCACAGAGGATGGGAAATTTAAGAAAAGCCACACGTATTGCTATTTATTGTCCCTCTCTGTCTCTGTGATCCTCTTGCTGTGTCCCCAGCATCTAACCCAGGGACTGGTAAGCCCTCAGTTATTAGAATGGACAAACCAGTTCTAAGGTTTCCTTTGATCCTTCATGGTCCCCGGTGATACTGGGTAGCCTTGCCTCTTTTTGAGGGGAGGTTAAGAAACCCACCACCTCTTGTGGTAATGTCCCCTTTGTTCCTGAACTGGAAATGGTGACAGGATTAAGGCTTGAGGGTTGGAGCCCCAGAGCGGGAGTGGCTGGGAACCCCACCCTCGCGGAAGGGTGAGGAGTCGGCCTCTTGGGTTACTCGTGTGCCCCAGCTGGGCTCGGGCCCACCCTTCTCTCTCCTCAGTGTTTATTGCTGCTCAACCCTGCCCAAGAAGAGCTGCCGAGTCAGCTTCCCTGGCTGGGCCAGCTCTTGGATTTGAGCTGCTCTGTATCTCTCACACTATCCACCCCTTAGATAAACAGCCCAGCATCCTCCACACGCCGCGAAGTTCTGATGTGGCTGCAAAGAGCTGCATTAGCCAGACACCTCTCTCTCTAAGAAGGACCCTGGCAGTGGGCCCTGCTTTTCTTCCAGCTGAGTCAAGCCCTTGCTGGAGTGACAGGGGAATCCACTTCCTGCCTGAAAAGGTGGCCGCAGCGAACTCCAGGCTGGGCGGGGCCTTCCTGCCTCACTGCCCACGCACTCAGTCCTGGGCAGGCCTCTTCACACGAGGCAGCTCCCTCAGCCTTCCATGTGAGTGTTTTATCTGTCAAAGCCAGCCCTGAAACCTGGGTGCTGACCAGGCTACAGACCCACTTTGCCTGGCTTCCTGGGGGGAGGGCATGGGGGGGGTGACATTCAGACTGTATATCACACATGGCCCAGATGTTTATTCCATCGCCCGCCACTCTGCCATACTGCGCCTGCACGGAGATGACGAACCGTGCAGCTTTGCAAGCCCTCAATACCGAGTAAACTCAGCTGGGCCGCCTTTGCTTGGTTTGCTCTGGAGTCTGAACCAGGGGATCTGCTTTCTTTGAAAGGTGACCTGTGGTCAGAGAAAATGTCACCTTCAGCTGGTGTTTCCTTTTTGCCTGGCCGCTGGGCCTTGGGGATGACAGGGAGGGCAGATGCTGAGGCTCTGTGGCTGGGCCCTGCTGGTGGGGTTTGGTGCCAGGTGTGGCTGGACTCAGCTCCTGGGGGCTGGGGAGGAGCGGTGCAGGCCTGCCGGGCACTCATGGCTCTGGAGAGGACCCGTTGACCCAGTACTCTGGGCAGATGGGTTTGTCTTGGCCTCTGGAGGGCCCAGACTAAGCCAGAGTGGGGAAAGAAGAAAATGTGTTAGAGAAGGAGGAGGTGGAGAGAGGCCAGCTGCAAAGCATCCTCCAACAGGCCTTTTGAGGGGAAATTCAAATCTGCGGGGCTGTTATATGACCCCTGCCTTCCAGGAGACACGTGAACCCACTGAGGCAATTCACTGCTCTTTGGCAGGGAAGGCCCAGGGAATGTGACTCTGCCAGGACAAAGCTGGCTTCATCTCTTACAGGAAGCCTTCCCTGACCTCCCCCTTCAGAGCCTACAGGATCCTTTTCATACATCCTCACTGTTCTCTGTCACTCCAGAAATTGCTTGTCTATTTCTAGCACAACAGCAAAACCTCACAAACTTCCGAATGGGGCCCAGGAAACTGCATTTTTAACTAACACCACGCCCCCCCTTCCAAAGTTGGTTCTGGCATCTGCAGACTTTAGACTACACTTTGAGAACCATCTTGCCCCAGTAGAGCCTCTCCAGTAAAAATATAATATGAACCACATGTGTGATTTTAAATTATCTAGTAGCCACTTAAAAACATAAAAGAAAACAGGTGAAATTATTTTAAAAGTATTTTTATTTAACATGATATATCCAAAATATTATCATTTCAATGTACAATCAACACAAAAATTGTTAATAAGACGTTTCACGTTTCTTTTGCACTAAGTCTTTGAAACCTGGTGTATATTCTACATTTACTACACATCTCAGTTTGGATGGGCCGAATTTCAAGCGCTCAGCAGCCACATGTGGCTAGTGACTGTCACATAGGCAGAACAGCTCTAGAGCTGTGTAGTGAGTACGGTCCACGGGCCAGCAGGTCCAGCATTACCTAGGAGCTTGGTAGAAATGCAGGTTTTCAGGCCCCTGCCTGGACCTATTGGATCAGAACCTACCTTTCCACGGGTTGGTGAGTACATCATATGCATGTTGAAGGTGTCATGCCCTGCTCTACACCTAGATTGTGAGCTTCGTAGTGTAAAGACTATAATTTACCTTATCTCTAGCATCTAACAGAGGTCCTGGCATCTAGGAAGCACACAGCAAATGTTTTTGGAGGAAAGGAATGAATGCATGAACCCTGCCTGCCCCCTACTCACTCCCGTTGGCCCCATATACCCTGTGCACTGTGAGAGTCTCAGAATCTTAGGAATCAGAGAACAAGTGTATGTCAGAGCTGACAGGACATTAAAGTTTTTAGAGCCTAACTTCTTCGAGCCCCAACTTGGGTTAATCCCACAGTTTGTTGGGCACGGGCCACCTTCTTTCAGGACAAGAGTGGTTCAGTGAGGGCAGACCACTCCACACCAGGGCGCGTTGCTGGGCCCGCCTTCCTTCTCAGACATCTCTGTACTCTTCCTCAGAAATTCTATAGAGCCATTGCTCGGAGAGACCGTAGGCCTGGCCTCTACATATTAGTTATCCATCAATTTATTCTCAGTCTTCTTCCAGAAAAGATTTAAGGCACCTCTAAATATGCACAGATTCCAACAAAATGAAACAAAAAATAGAAATAGTAGTAAGGAAGTGTGCATAGGCACATGGACAAGGAGGTTTCCTCTAGCACGAATACCTATGGTAAAGTCTGAAACAACCTACATATTCACAGTAGGAGGGTAGATAAATAAACTATGGTGTATCCAAAGACTGAAATTCTAGGTTGCAGTTAGTTATGGTGGTGCTGATATGGAAGTATTCATTGACGTGGAAAAATGTTCACTATAGAGTGTCAGAGTGTTGAGGAGCTTATTTTATTTACATGCATGGAAGAATGTCTGGAAAGGATATATACCCTAAAACATTAATGTCACTTTTTCCAGGGGAGGAATTATGAGTGATTCTCATTCTCCTTTTGATCACCCACTGCTTCTGTAATTTCTGGTTTTTCCCTTCAGTGAACATGAATTTTTATGTGATACTGAAATAAAATGTACTAAACAGAATATGGGTGAGAAAAATGGGAAAAGGAGAAAATGGGAATTCTACTGGGTATTGAATTTGTTTGAAAATGTATCAATTAAGGAAAAAAATCCTAAGTACAGGTTTATGGTGTTGTGTCCCGGTGGGTATATTTCCATGAAGTAGGCACTTATTAGATGTTTGAGAGATAGACTTACAACATTAAGGTTTGAAAACTCATGAGCCAGCTTTTGTTAAATTTCAGTCTGTACTCAGGAAGTGAAAGTTAATAATGGTGCAGTCTCTGTCTTGTTTTGAATCGAATCCGACCATGACCCGCCCTTCACGTGTGGGCTCTAAATAGCCTGCGTGCCTGTGTGTGTTGGATGATGATTGTGCAAGAGAGCATCCTGAAATCATGTGTTAGCGCTGGGTGAGGGTGAGGGGTGGGGTGGATGGGAATGAGCGCAGGTGCATGCACACGTGTGAAATCTAGCACAGGACTACTTTCACCACCTTCATACTGGCACTTTGGTCCAAGCCTCCATCATCAGGCTCCTGTCTGGTATCCTGCTTCCACCCTATGGCTCATTCACCACCGTGAAGTTAAGCTGTCCTCCCCGTGATACGGCCCACCTCTCAGATCTCATTGCCTGTACCTCAGCCCCTGCTCGCTCTACTCCACAGCAGCCACACTGGCCTTTTCAGGCTCTTTTTGCACTTCCCGTTCCCCCTGCTGGAACATTCTCTCCCTTCCTTGTGGCTTGCTTCCCCACCTCCTGCGGTCTCTACCAGATTGCCATCTGATTCCTACGACCTTTCTCAGCACGCCATACCAAGGAACAACTTCTGTTGTGCTCCAACACCTTACCCTGCTTCATTGTTCTTCATAACATTTATCAATACATATTTGTTTGTTTACTGTTTGTCCCCCTCCACTAGAATGTAAACTTCCTGAAAGCAGGGACTTTGTTGCTTTTCTTTCTGGCCATGTTTTTGGTGTTCAGTGCTCTAAGTAGGTACTCAACAAATATCTGAAGGAAGGAATGGACTTCGGATATCATGTGACTGGTCTTCCTCATTTGACCAAGGAGGGGCCTGAAGCCCTACTGAACAAGCTTCCACGCCTTGCCCAGGGTCACACAGCTGGGGCAGCAGGGCTAGATCCTGCCCTGGTCATTCTGCTTCAGCCTGTGCCTTGGAAGGAAGATTAACCACACACACAGGGGCTGTGGCCTCGTCCATCCTGTCTCCTGTGTGTTTTTCCAGTTTATGCAGAATTTCAGCCCAGAATAGCAGAAGAAAAAAATAGTTGTTCCTCCAGAACCCTGGAAACTCTTCTGGTGGGTCTGTCCCTGGAAAAACAGCAGCAATCTCAGGGTGGGAAGGTAGGAAATGGAGGAGGGGGTCTTACAGCGTGGGGGCAACGGGCTGGGTTTGGTTTTATAATTAAAATAACATCTGAGTCTGTTTCCGCAGAGCAGTTCTGGAAGGTGGGTGGTCTGTCTGAAGTATCAGGTGGGGCCTTCCCCTGTCCTGGCCCAAGATGGTTTGAGATGGCCAGTGGCTAAAGGGCTCACCTAGCAGATAACATATGAAAGAAGCTGAGCCCAAGGAAGGCTCTGGAAACCCCACCTGTAGCCTGGCCTGGAAAGCCTGCTGGTCTCTACCCTGGTCTCAAGAGGGGGCATCTTCAGATACTTCTCTCTATGCCCCCACGCCTCCTTGAGATTGTTCAGACACCCCTTTGATGCATAGAGAGCTCTGGCCTCCTCTCTCTCATGCCCCATGTGGTTTATTAATCGTCTGTGAAATAGGAGATTGAGGTGTCACTCATCCGTGTGAGGGCAGTGGGGCCCTGGAGCAGTGGAGTGGAATGGGGAAGGGACTCTGAGGGCTCTTCCAGTCTTCTGAATCCTGTACCTCTGTCTGTCTGGCTTCTCAGATGCAGCTTTTGGATAAGTTTCCCATTGAAGGTGGCCAGAAGGACCCCAAGCAGAGAATCATCCCCTTCCTTCCAGGTAAGCTTTGGATGGCCCCACTGTTGGGATGGGAGGCAACCTGGGGAGAAGTATTTCTTAGGCTGAGAAAAGGCTGGCTACACGGCACTTGGGAGGCTCAGTCGGTGGCATCCAACTCTTGGGCTCAGGTCATGATCTCATGGTTTGTGAGATTGAGCCCTGAGTCAGGGCTTGGGATTCTCTCTCTCCTTCTCTCTCTACCCCTCCCCTGCTCTCTCTCTGTCTCTCTGTCTCTCTCTCAAAATAAATAAATAAACATTAAAAAAAGAAGAAGAAAAGGCTGGCTACTCAGCCAGAAATTCTAGGCAGGGTGGGCCTAGGAATCTTCATACTAATAACTCCCCAGAAGATGGGAAGCCCCTGATTGTGAAGGCCACTGCCACCACAGGGACCTCTCCCACCGTTCCCAGGCCACCTCTATGGGGTCCGGGCCATGCAACTTCTAAGCAATTTCTTAGGCTCTGGGACTTTGGCTTCCTCTTTCCAGAAAGCACAGACAGATCAAGTCTTCTATGAGAGGATGAAGAACTCCAGGCTGAACTCTTTCCACTAATCCCATTGTAATCATAGAGACCCTTAATCTAAGTCCGCTCCCCATGTCCGATCTTGGGTCCTCCTGGCACATTATCCAGCCGAGGTTCTGAGCGCTTACATAATACAACCTGTGAGTTGGCAGAACCAGGATTTGAACCTGGGTCTTTCTGGCCATAAAGGCCATTAACCACTACACCATTTTGGAACATGTTCAAGGTAATTGATTATGTATAATTTAGAGGAAAACTTCCCAGATGTGTCATAATCTACTGTTGCTATGATGTCTTAAATTGGTGTACAATTTATAGCTTACAAAGTGCTTTTTTTGTTATTGTATACAAATGTCCATACTGAGGTATATATTCTGATTTCTGCTTGAGGGATAAAGATGTTAGGGTTCAGAGATGTTAAGTAACTCCTCATAAATGTGGCAGAGCTGAGTCTTCTCCAGTCTGGGCTCTTTGCCCTAAACCTGACCCCAGATCCTCTGCCTTTCCCCAGGCCAGTGAGCAGGGCTGGGTTACAGTGGGCCTCGCCCCTGTTGCTGTTGGGCCCGGCAATGGCAAAGTCAGTGGGACTTTCGCAAGGAGCGGGGTCTCTGTCTCATTACTCTCTGACACCCCGTCAGCCTGTGGTCAGCACCTACTTGGTGACTTGAAAACACATGCAGGGGCACCGCCCTCAGCGAGTTGGTCCTCTCTGAAAGGTGGTCCTCGTACACCCACATCTGCTAAAGCAGCGGAAGGCAAGAACACGCATTGCTGGCAGTCCTGTGAGTCTCGTGCTAAAATTGAAGACAATCACTTTAGCTATGGGGAAGAGCTGCCCTTCCACATCCCACGGTTTGGGCAAGATTGGAACCAGTCAGTGGGGGTATAGAGAATCTCATCCCTAGGCTTCTTCCACGGAGGCAGAGGACTGCTTCTCCATCACTGGCCGAGGAGTGAACGGAGGGGACTTCCATGTTCTACCTGGCTTTGCACTGAGTCCTGAGGGAATTTGGAATGTTCAACACCTAGGCTTGTATGACCTTAGATGCTGCTCCAGTACACTCCTGATGCTCTGCCCCCCCAAGGACCTGGGAGCCCAGCTGGGATGCTGTGGACACAAGTGTCCCAGAGCCAACATGAGGCCAGGGCGGCACCCTGGTATCAGAGGTGGGCTTGGCCTTGGGGCATGAAAGCTGCTTATTTCCTCGAGAGGGATGGGCTTTTTCTCCCACTGGTGGCCAGTTCTCCAGGGAAATATCACCTCGTCATCATTTGTCTGCAGTGAGGGGCTCAGCCTATGACAGGCCCTGGGATAAGTTACCTGGGGCTAGGAGCTGGGATAGCCTGGTGAGTCAAGGGAAGATGTGGCTGTGTTGCCTTCATCCAAGGAGACTTCAGGCTACTAAGAGAGATGAGAGAGGCAGAGTCTACTCCCTAATCAAGGAACCAGTGCAGGCAGGAAGTGACCCTCTCTAGCACGGTGCTGTTCTGAGTGTCTGGAGTGTGTCATTGTGAGCTGAGGAAGGCAGCAAAGCACTCCTAAAGGAGGGGGCCCTGGGGTTGACCTCCAAGGACGGTGGCTTAGAGGGGTGGGGGAAGTGCAAGTCTTCTGTCCTGCCGCTACCAGAGTCCAACGTCTGGGGGGGGGGGGGTCACACGGCCTGCCTGACCTTCCCCTCCAGAGTCTGGCTCTGTCAGTTGCCAAATGTGTTAACTTCTGTATATGCCTCAGCTTTGTCATTTGGAGAATAGGGAGGATACTAGCATCTACTTCATGGGGCTGTTGGCGGGATAGAATGAATTCATACGTTTCAGGGGCTCAGAACCGTGGCTAGCCTCTAGCAGGACCCAATTATTGCCAATTCCTGAAACGCACCTAGTGTTTCACACAGCACACTCACACGTGTAGTCTCATTTGCTCCTCCCAGTGAGGTTATTATCCCCATTTTACTGACTAGGGAACTGAGGCTAAGGGAGGCTAACAGACTCACACAGGCCACACAGCAGGAGGTGTAACCAGCACCAGAGCCTCATCTCTGACCTCAGGCCCCATCAGCCACCCCAGGAGGATAACCCACAACTGCTATGGCACTGAGGCTCTCTCTGAACTTCAGTTTCCTCTTAAAAGGATTGTGGTGAGGGTAAAAGAATTCATGGGCAGCACTTTGCACAGAGCCTGTCCCATAGTAACTGCTCAATAAATGGCAGCTGTGAATAAAGAAAGTCTGCTGCCCCCATGGCCACCCCCATCTCCTGGGAAAGGCCAACAGAGGATCCCTTCTGGCCCCCACATGATGGGACCTGTGTGCAGTGGGTGACATTGTAGAGAGGAATGAGGTTGACTGGCCCCCATCCCATCCAAGGGAACTTGTCTTTCCCCTGTTTTGCTGCTTTTCTCCTCTGCCTACAGTGGGGTTTCCTCTCCGATACTTCTCTCTTGTTCACTCACTTTCCAAGACTTTGGCGTGGGCATTGCTGGCCGTGTGGAATCCCATCCTGGGGCTCCCAGGCCCATGCCTCACTCCCCCCTACCCATGAGAAACTACCTAACCCTTTCATGCTCCACTCCCTCACTTGGACAGCAAGGAAAAAGAAGGCAACGCAATCGGAACCAAACTAGGGAGAGCCGCGTGGGCACGAGGGTTCCCAACCTGCCCCAAACCCAAGAGGAGAGGGGAAGAGAGAAGCGCAATGTGGAATGTTTCCTGTCTTAGGTCAGGTTCCTTAAAAGTAGAGACTGAGATGAGGATTCTTACCCGGGTGACTTGGAGGACTGCTCTCAGGTGCACATCCCAAGGCAGTGAGAGAAGCAGGGCAGGGCAGGGGAAGAAGCCCAAGGTGGATGGCACCAGAGTTATCCCAGTGTCGGAGACACCTTCTATACTCCCCATAGGTCATCCATTTTCTGGAGGCCTCCTCTCCCCCAGAGGTCGTGGAGTGTGGGCAAATAGCCCCTGAGGGCTGAGGGCAGGGGACATGCCTTTGGAGAAGGGGCAGCTGTGAGCCCCCAGCGGCGAACACCTACAGCAGTGAGGGATGAGAGCATGTGCTAGTAAGGGGGTTGTGGGCAGGGGCCAACATCTACTGTATTATCTAACACCAGTTAAGTCTCTGTTTCTACGTCCTGCCTTTGGGGAGGCAGCCAAGGTCACCTGCTGACTCCCACAGGCTCAGCCCTGACAGCGTGACTCAGCAGAACCTGAGTCACACACACACCAGCTGCCTTCACTCTTCCAACCCTCAGGAGGCTTAGCAGCCAGCCTCAGGAGCAGCTCTGCCAGCTCTTTTTCAGAGCAAGGAACACCCAGGGGGAGAAAGCAGAGAACACCCATTATCTCCAGAACAGTCTCGATTTTAGCTTCCCAGGTGCCAAGATGTGATGGGCATTTCTGGGGCCTGGGGTCAGGAGGATGTGTCTGGAGCATTAGCTAGCTGCTTTGCTTTGTCGTGCCTGGCCCAGGGGGCTCGTAGAAGTTTGACTGGCTGGTGGAAGTGACAGAGAAAGCAAAGGAATTGAGAGAAGAGAGGGAATCTGTGGCTTCCCATGGTTAACAAGCCCTCATCTGCCAGTCAAATCCTAGCAAAGAATAAAAATAAAAAAAATAAATAAAAAATCCCACACATGAGCCATAAATCTCAGGATCTAGGACACAAGTTTGTGGTGTGTCTGAGTAGTGTATGGCCTGCGTTCAGGGTCAGCCTGTGGGTTTGAAAAGTGGCGAGCGTCTGGGGTTTCCGTGGCCAGAGGCAGAGGCTCCATCCCAGGAGACTGTCCTGCACCATGCTAGAGTTGGGTTAGGGGGAGGGTGGCTGGGAGCAGGGCCCACAAGGTGATGACAGACAGCCAGTGCAATTGCCAGACCAGTGGTCTCACATTTGCGTAGCGATCAAATCCTGGATAAGGCTTTGTAGGGGAACTGTCCACAACCCACTTGTTCCACTGGCTCTAGAACCTGCTTTCTGGACCTAGAAGTGAAGAGCCACTATGCCCTGGCCCATCTGTGTGTTTGTGAGGCCTGCAGAGCCCGCAGGAGGGGCATGGAGAAGTTATGACCTTCATGTGGGACAGGTGGTTCTCCAGCAAGGCATCTCTGGGAAAAAGCCAGGTGGTTTTTCAGGCAGGAAGAGGCAGAGAATTATGCCTGGGCCTGATGCCCTGGGAGTGAGTGAAGGGGTGAAGGGGAAGGAATCCCTCCAGTCATGCCTGGGCCTCCAAACCCCACATTAGGTGAGAAAGAGGGAGATACCCCTAGCTGTTTTCACTGACCTTTGTGGCCTCCCTTTGAGACAAGCCCCTATCTAGTTCTCTCACATTTCTATCATGGGGCCAGACACATAGTGTGTGCTTTATTAAGACTTATTGGTTGGGGGCCCCTGGGTGGCTCAGTCGGTTGAGCATCCAACTCTTGATTTCTTCTCAGGTCATGATCTCACGGTTCGTGAGATTGAGCCCCACATTGGACTGTGGGGAACCTGCTTGGAATTCTCTCTCCCTCTCTCTGCCTGTCCCCTGCTTGTGCTCTGGCTCCCCAAATAAGTAAACTTAAAAAAATAAAACATTTAAGACTCATTGGTTGATCACAAATTGGACATTCTCCCTTATGTATGGATACCTTTTATTGAGCCCCTTCTGTGTGTCTGGCCTTGTGCTGGGCCCTCTTACAACCCTTTTCTCCAGTCCTTATGGTGTGGTATGGGGACATTATCCCATTTTAGAAAGAAGTCAACTCAGTTTCCCCCACTACTTAGCCATTAAGTAGTAGTGCTGTCCTCCTTCCTGCCCTGCCCTGTACCTTTTTTGGGCAGGGAGGAATTGCCCCAGCCAGCCTCAGCTGGAAACTTTCCCCCACCCACTTTGTTGGTTCCATATCCTCCAGACTAGGGACCTGGGAGTTTCTGCCCAAGGACCCAGCACCGCAGCGGTCCCTCCAGCTTCCATTGCTATCTTATGCTTCAAGAGTGCACTACATGGGGCAGAGAGTGACCTGAACCTCATGGGGACTCAGGTGACCTGTAAGTGCTCTCATTCTATTGAGTGTCCTGAGGTCACTGCAGCTGAGTAATTGATTTTTTTCCCACACTTAAACAGCTTAGTTTATTATTATCTTAATACAATTACAAACAGGATAGCCCCAGGCTTTCAGAGCACGGTCTTCATTTAATTATGAGTCTCCCAAGATTACCTATTTGGTTTTCCTAAGTCACAGCATTTTTAAAACTTTGTATTTTGAAACAGACTCACAAGATGTTGCAAAACTACTAGGCACTCCACATTCCTCCCCTCCAATTCCACCACCACACTGCATGGTAGGTGACTCTATTCCCAGTTTAAGGAGAAGTCAAGTCACCTTCTACCATCACACAGCCACCAAGGGGTGTACCAAGTGCCCAGCTTCCTCCAGTGGTAATGTCTTGTGTAAATACAGTGCATTATCAAAGCGAGGAAATTGATATTGGCAGGAGTCAGTTCCCAAAGCTAAAGACGTGAGCAAAGGATTTCTATTGTAAGGGGTTGGTGAGTGCTAGTGGGCAGGCATGCTGGCTGGTCTTTCAGAAGGAGGCAATGGTTGACAATAGTCCCTGAGAAGCTCCACTTCCAGGCCTGACTTCTTGGCATTCCTACCTCCAAGTGGAAAGCAGAAGTGAGTCTTGTTTTACATAAAGGCATATTCCTGAGAATCTCTGCAAATTTAGTTCTGTGGGACAAATCACATCATCTTTCAGTTGTCCTAAATATTATTCTATTTAAAAGAGTCATGGGATCAATCCTTTTGCAAAGCAGAGCACCCCTTCTTTGGAAATAAATTCTTCTTTCCATGGTTTCCATATACTGGGATAACTTCGGGCTCCTTCTGAGGTTGTTGGACACAGAGCAGACCTGGAGCATGGGTATTGGGGCAGCAGCATTGACCCCCAGGAGGAGCAGAAGAACTCTGCTCAGGAATGGCGAAAGATCTGAGATTTGATCACATTTGCAAGCCAAACAGTTAGCTTTCCCTACTTTCGTGGAGGCCAGTAGAAAATATGAGGCTCCCAAGTCAGACAAAAGGCTTTATTATGGCACATTTGCGTCAGATCCCATTGCCTCCAGGCCCTGTGGGGGTGAATTGTGTGCCCAGACGAATGCCTGTGGGCTACATGATAGGAGAGGAAGCCAGATCTCAGGGAGCCCACATCTCTTATAGCGGGCAGTAAGCAAACCTACCCTGTTTTCCTTGGAGACACGCCCTATCTCTGTGTCCCAAGGCTATATGCAAACCTGCTGTTTACTCTGGAGCAAGACACTACCTCTGTCCTCTAATCTGTTTCTTTACAAACACCTTTGAAAAGGTAATCCAGAACAAAAGGCAGTTAGTGCCCTGTTGTTAAGACACGCAGAAATGCAGGAGTGCCAGGGAGATGATCTCACAAGTGTATTGGTTGCTTTCTGGGGTCTCCTGCTTTTTGGAGGGGTGGACAGAAATGATGATCTTTAGGACATTGGGCCAAGTATGGTGGGCTCAGCAGCCTCTCAGGGCAGCCTACTGTTTACATGGAACTTTCTGCCTTGTTTTAAAAGACTGTTGTGGAAAATCCATCTCCTGTTGCCCATCCTGGGTTTGGAGTAGATTTCCTGTGTATCCTGAGTTTGTCAGTCCAAGGAGGCTCCCTGGGAGGAAATGGTCATTACAGAGTGAAGTAGACAGTGTAGCTGCTGATGTAAAAAGCAAACAACTGTGACCAGGGATCAAGGGGCTTCAGAAGCCATGCAGTGGAGCAGAAAGAGGTGAGCTCACTCTGCAGGTTTCCTCCCACTCACAAGCCATCTGTGTCTCTGTGCTGGCTGGGACTGGGCCTCTGAGCTTCTAGAAAGCCCCTTCCTCCTAATAGCTGAGTTAGTCCCACCTATAGCCATCAGTGCTCCTGAGTTGATGGATCCTGGAGAAGCTGGGTAGCTTAGGAATAAAAGTGAGCCATAATCAAAGTAGGCGCCACCAGTCTTATTATCTTCTGAGCTTAGAGGGGTGTATTTTTAGACAGCAGGCATGCTCCGCTCTTTTGTACTGGTTCACCAGTTTACATACCGGCCCCTTAATGAAGAGGCAGTTTGGAGCCACAGTGCAGGAGGGTGCTGGGTGAATTGCAGGCTCAGTCTCTGGGGCCTTCCTCTCCCTGCCCCCCAGGGCCCTGCGCTGCAGATCCGGTGTTTGTTCAAGCACAGAAGGAAGCAGGGGGAAGGGATGTCTTTGGCTAGAGCTGGTCCGTGGCTGTGGCGTGGGGGAGAGCTGGCTCTCTCCCTGGGCTGTAGGCATTTCTGTGTGTCCACACCAGGCGCCAGCCTGAGAAAGCCCTCCCCACAGGGCCTTGGAAGCCAGGAGGGAGGCAGCGTGTCACAGACACTGGCAGACACGGCAGCCCCCGGGGGAGAGTGCCCAAGAGGCTTCTGAGCCTCACTGATGACCTGGGTGGCAGGAAAAGACAAACCTTCTACGTGATAGAGTAGGAAAAATAGGGTCTGTTGGTAATGCCAGGGTTTTAAGAAGATGGACAAGATTACAGGCCTAAGAGGCGCTGTGTACTGTTTTCAACGTGGCTTTCCTCTAACCTCCTCTGGGAGTGCTGGGTCCTCTCTTGCTGTAATTATTGCCCCCACCCCCAAAGTCATTCTCTCACTCTGTAATCTGGAGTGGGTGGTTCTTGGGGCCTGCTGTTGGCAGCTGGTTCTGAACGCTACGAGAAAGAGCTGCATTGTTTGTTCCTGCCATAGGTATTTCTTGAGTACCTACTGTGTTCCAAGGCCTAGCTGGAGGCACTGGTGATGCAGCTGAGAACAAGGTAGACCAATCCCTGCTCTCAGGAAGTTCACCTTCCAGTGGGGGAGTCAGAAAGCAAACAAATAAATGAGTAATTCCCAGTAGTGATAAGTGCCAGGGAGAAAAATAACGAGGTCTTGTGATCTGGGGCATCTGAGGTTAGTGGTCAAAAGGGCCTCTTTGCAGAGGTGACAGGGGCAATGAGGGCTTCGGGCGCCAGGCTAAGGGGACAGCAAGGTCAATGACCCAAGTGCAACTGAAGGCGTGTGTTTAAAGATTAGCAAGAAGCGAATGAGGCATGTGGGGGATGTGGGGGAACGGAGTCACCACAGAGAGCTGGGCAGACAGGAGCTGTGGAAACCAGAAGCTCCAAAGCGTGTCTCTCATGGCAGAGCTACCCAGGAAAGAGACAACTCCATAAGCTTGCATAAACTGTGCGACCCTGACCCACGGCCTCCAGAGTCAGTTTCCTCATCTGTCAAATGGGTTAACGATGCTTTGGCGTGACGTTCCAAGCAGTTAGTGCAGAGCAAGTGCTGTGTGGCTCAAAGGGAGAAGTTCTGGTGCTGTGCACCTGCCATTCCTCCAGACGGCTTTGCAGCAGGACACAGCTGTGGGGTTGCCTCTGCTCTGCACCACACCCCCCCCCCCGCCTACCCTCCCTCCCTGTGCTGATTCAGCCCTACGCATCGCATCTCAGCCCCAGTGGCACCTCTCGCTGCTTCTTGCCCATGGTAACTTGAGGTCATAAGGAGCTGGTTTCTGAGGAGCTGACAACCCAGCTGGCTGATCTGGGATGAAAGGCGGGGAGGGGCCTGAGCAGCCCTGGCCCCTTCACCGTGATGACGCGGCAGGGCCACCAGCTTCACAGGCTCTCAGCTCTAGGGCTGCCAGCTCTCGCCGGGAATAAGGGGCTTTGCAGAGCAGGCCGCCACTGGAAGATGGCTTTCAAAAGTACACATGGATCAGGTCCCTCAGCTGTTCCCCTGTGTCATCCCCACACTTCGAGACCAGGGAAAGGGTCAGGCCGCTTCGTTATAACTTGTCTTCCTCGTCCAGAGAACTCCAGAAGGGAATCAACCTGCTGAATACCCACCCACAGCCTCAGCCCTGAATGGACTGGCACCTCCCTCAGGAGGCCTCTGATCTAAGCAGAAATGTGTGTCTTTCCACGGGCCTGTCAGTCTGTTTAATTTCACGTGCAGTAAAATGTGCCCAGACCCGGGAGTCCACACGCTGGGTTCGGGTGCCTCTCTTGCCAGTCAGTGAGGCACAGGATTGAGGAAGTTAAACCAGAGCAACCGGGGATCACCTTGCGTGTTGGCAGAATCACCAGATGCCAGTGATTTCAGGTGGCTGCGACATTCCTGATCTTTCCCTGTGAAAATAAATCATCTCCTTAGTTGATGCCTAAGTGTTCTTTTATGAGGGTCAGATGCCCTCACTCTGTGCTTAGAGAGGACTGCTGTGCCCTGGGCGGGGGGGAGGGGGGCACTGTCAGTAAACACATACTCACGTCTGGATGACTGAGGGGCCAGTTCCCTGAGCCCAGGTGTGACAGAGGTGAGAACAGGAGGGCAACTGAGGTGGGAGAAGGAAGAAGGTTCTGGGCCCCTGGTGGTGCCGTGAGAAGCCTGACTAATGAGGCCGTGTGAACTTTTCAGTGTGGCTGCCACACAGGCCCAGGCTGTGCCGTTGTCACGGGCCGCGCTGAGGGGTGAGGATTTGTCACGTGTGGTGGGAAGTGTCTGAAAGGTTTTAAGCTGAGGGGCCTAGGCTGGACGATGCTGTGGAGAGAAGTCAGTCTGAGACCTATTTTAGAGGAACATTCGAGAGGCCTTGCTGAGGGCCCGGGGGTGAGGGGGGACGTAGAGAATGATGATGCGCATGGTTCTGTTGAGGGCAACCCTGGCCAAGATGGCCAACCGGTGCTTCCCAGCACCCTCCCCACATCCCCGCCTTGGACTTCGCCCCTGGGAGTGAAAGGGGATGATGTCCTCCCTCCATTCTGAGATAGCTGAAGCCTCAGCGCATGTGAAGGATGTTTTGTGGTGGGGAGTGCCTGCCACCAGCCTCCCTCCCAGGAGCCTCTGGGCACTAGACACTCTGTTTTCTGGGTCTTGGATTCAGTGGGGAGTGTGAGGGGGGTCAGTGGGTGGTGGTGGAGGAGGCAGAACACTGAGGCCCATTGACAGGGAGCTCAAGGCCCCTCCTTCAGAGGTGAGGGGCGCTGGTGGCAGATCTCCACAGTGTCCCTGGCCTGACCCTTCCACCGTTCGCCAAGGTCACCCCAACTGGACCCCGGCCCAGGGATGGAGCCTCAAGCCAGAGCTCTTCCCTGGCAGGAACTGAGCTGACCCTTGGAGCCTCCCCAGGCGCTTATGAACTGACACACCATTCATCCAGAGGCCGCCTGGCTTCGAGCAGTACAGTAGCTCTGGGCTCTGAAAACACGTCCTCTCCTTCACCTGCACTGTTCCAAGGACTGATGTCCACTGAGGGGCCCCCAGATCCCAGGCCGCCTGGCGTCCAGACCACAGTGGGCCAGAGGGACTGGCATGGCCTGAAGGTGGAGTCTGTTCCCCTGAACGCACCTTCACAAGGCAGAGAAGGAAGTGCGTGGGGTGGGTGAGGCTTGTCTGGCAGCTCTAGGTCTCCTCTACCCGTCAGGGGCAGGGTCTGAGGGAGAGGGGCGACTCGTCTGCTTCTCCCTGGGCCAGAGCAGAAGGGCCAGATTTCACCTTAGCGAGAATGAATCGGGGCACATCTCAGGGAAAATTTCCAAAGCTGTGTTGCCAAAAGAAGCCATGTGACTCCGCAGCTCGGCCAGCCCTAGAGCAGCATGGTGGTTCTGACAGACCTGAACCTGGCCTTGGGCTCAGACAGATCGAGATTCACAACTCACACCGGGGCTTTCTACGTGGCACTGGTTGTCTGAACTTGAAACTGCTTTTTTCACGGTGGAGGCAGGTAGGCGTCACCTTTCAGCACTGGAGGCCTCAGAGCTAGATGAACCTGAGTCAGATCCCTGCTCAGCCTCCCAGGAGCTGCCTGACCCTGGGCCAGCTTTACTCAGCATCTCTGCACCTCCTCAGAATCCTCATCTATGAGATTCCCCCGGGGCTATTGAGAGCATTGAATGAAATGTTACCTGTTAAGCACACAGTAAGCACTTAATATGTGGTGATGATTTGGTGAATGGAGCTCGACAAAAAAGGCTGAGCTGTCTCTTGGAGCCTTTCCAGGAGTGAGGTTGTGCACGCAGTCTTGTGCGTTTCAAGGTCTGCCGCTCAGAATTTGGTTCACAGGCGAATAGCACAAACATCATCTGAGAGCTTGTTAGAAATGCAGAGTCTTAGCCCCACCCCAGACACACCAAATCACAGTCTGCTGTGTGCTGGCATGCACAGGAAAGTTTGAGAAGCACTGTTTTAAGGTCCAGTGAACCCTTCCATAGGCTGACTCTGTCCTCAGGACTTCCCTGGTGTATGGCTATCTGTGTAATATAAACCACTGAACCTGCTTCGGTGAATTAATTTCTGACCCAAGCTTCACACAGGTAACTTGGTAAGAGCTATGCAGACCTGAGTTGCCCACCCATTTCTGGCACCCTGTGGGATGGGGGCGTAAGTTACTGCATAGCCTCTGTCCCCCACCACCAGTCTAACCTGGAGGACACTTGGCCCCAGTCACACTCCCTCATCAGCTCTAAGTCAGGACTCTGTAAGCTCCCACTCTTGCAAGACAGGGTGAAATTTGGGGCCAAGAAGATGCTAAGGTTTTTATTTCAGAAGTCTGTCTGGATTGGGGGTGGGCGAGACTGTCCTGTGAATCCCTTGTGGTTTTGAAGATGGCACGGCACAAATATGTCCAAAGTCTGTCTGTCCAGTTATACTGCAGGGTTAGGAGCAGGAAAAGTGCTTGGGTCTCTCTGAAGAAGTCTCTGGCAAAAGGGTTAAGACAAAAACAAACAGACAAACAGGCCCTGGTTTTTAAAAGGAGAATGTTGGGGCGCCTGGGTGGCGCAGTCGGTTAAGCGTCCGACTTCAGCCAGGTCACGATCTCCCGGTCCGTGAGTTCGAGCCCCGCGTCAGGCTCTGGGCTGATGGCTCAGAGCCTGGAGCCTGTTTCCGATTCTGTGTCTCCCTCTCTCTCTGCCCCTCCCCCGTTCATGCTCTGTCTCTCGCTGTCCCAAAAATAAATAAACGTTGAAAAAAAATTAAAAAAAAAAAAAATAAAAGGAGAATGTTTTGCTCTTCTCTATAAAACAATTATTGCAAACCTAAGCTCCACAATAAGGGAGCCAAAGGAGGAGGACTGAGATGAATGAGTGACTGTTAACTTGGTGCCTTCTCTGCTTGGCAAGGTTTGTACTCCCAGCTGCTTCTTTCTGATCTGAAAAATGAATTTGCAACTTTAATAGTTGGTAATTGGTGAAGATGGCTAGTAAGGCCTATGTGGCTGTTCTCTCTTACTAGCAGGTGGCCCAGAGATCACTTTTTGTGGAATTGGCTATAGGGGAAAAGTTGCAAACAGCTTCCTGAGAAATGGTGTGCCGCTTGGAACGTTTAGCAAATTAAACAGTTGGTTATAAAGGAAAGATTCCTCCCTAAGCATTATAGCTACCATTTAAGTACATACTTGTGCCAGATATCGTGCAAAGTGTTTCTGTGCTTATATTGCCTCATTTAATGACAGCTATTCGCTTTACATATGAAGAGTCATGGGCTGGAAGGGGTTTATGACTTGCCCATGGCCACTCAACTAGTAAGATGCAGGGCTGGGATTCAAACCCAGGTCCTTCCACTTCCAAGCTCTTGACCACTCACTATTCTCTATGTCCTGGCTGTGCTTGCTGCAGAGTGAGCTCGACCAAAGATGTACTGCCTGGAGGTTTGCTATATGAAATGTGGGAATACTACCTATACTAGAGTGTTTGCATTTCTTTAAACTATACTTCAAGTTGTGTATGGTTTTATCAATTAGACATTGATCAGCTTTGTCCTTTTTTGGGCACTTAATAAAGTGTCACATTCCTACAGTAAAGGTCTTGCCTAGATTAGATTATTTTCGGCTACTTTTCACTTAACCTACCCAAATTTAGCCAGCCACCTAGTGGCCAAATCTGGAATTGCAGGCATAGTTACCAGAAGGGAATAATTGCAGGCTTTGTAAACACATACCCATAAAGTAACCATGCAGCAACAGTCATCACAGTTTAGTAAACCATGGTTCAACAAGGAACTAAAATTGAGGAAGAAAGAAATCCTACTTTACCTTTGTTTCTCTCTGTGGCCCTAAACCAGAGAGTTTTCATTTGGGGCACCAAATAGAACCTTAGGAAACATCACATGGTTTTACTTGCTCATTCCTAAAACTTGGTGTGAGAGGAATTCTGAGCCTACTTCGCTGTTCCTGACAGCTCTTCCTACAAAATTAGGATGGTCTCCTGTGCATTGTAGTAGATCGCAGTGTATTTATTCAGATATGTTCTCATGGGGGCATAAGAACAAGTCCTAGATCTTTCTGAGCCTGAGTTTCCGCATCTGGGAAATACTAGGATTGGACTTGATACTGTCTGGGTTTTCTCATAGTCCCAATATTTTGCAATCGAATAGCTTTTAAGACCAAAGGGATAAATGTTCAATGATGAAACATCATACAAAAGAGAAAACATTTAGGGAAACAGAGGTCTCGTAGGCCCACCTCACATCCCACTGCATTGACAGAATATGGCTTCCTCTGTATAAGGCCAGCTTTGTGCCCTTCCCCCCACCCCCCCGTTTCCTTTGGAAAGTGCAGAAAGCCCCCTTGTCTTGAATGCTTCCCTGCAAAGGGCTCCTGCTGAAAGACTGCACACACAGCCAAGACTTTGACCTTCACCTTTGAACCCCTGACTTACTTGGTGAGAATGAGTTTTTATCCTTCTCTCTCTAGGTTTTGGTGGGGGTGGGGAGAATCTAGCTAGGGTTAGCAGGAATTCAATGAAAATATAAATAGAAACATGGTCTATAAATAACACTGCCCCCAAAATATCTGGAGACATGAATACCGGCAGACAGCGGACAGTCACAAATCATGACGGCCTGGACAGTGAGTGAGCTTTGTTCATTTGCTTTGGGGTCTCTCGGGATACTCCAGACTTGCCAGTGGGTCCTAGAGAAACCCTGTCTCTTTCTGGGCTCTAGAAACGCCTTCCTTGTTCACTGCCCTCACACCCATATTCTCCTAAACCTGCTTTGTGAGCAGATACATGTAGTGGAGCAAAGTAAAGCTGCCTGGAATCGGACCCTAGCTTTTAGTCTCAGTACTGTGTGACCTGGGGAAATTCAGAACGTATCTCTGGGCTTTCTTCCTCTGTGGTCATGGGGATTTTCAAAACTGGAGTTTTGAAGAACAGGAACCGCGCCTGATTTTATCTTGGTTAAGAGGGTGGAGTCTAGTGCCAATCCCTGTATTGCCGCCTCTAGCTGTTTGGCCTTGGGCAAGTGACTTAACCTGTATACTTCAATCTCCTTGTTAAATCGCGGGATAATGGTATCTGCTTTGTTGAACTGTTGTAAGGAGTAAGTGAGTTAATATTTTCAAAGGGTTTAAACCAGTGCCTAACACATAGTAAACATATATAAATGTTTATTAAATAAAGAAATAGGGGCGCCTGAATGGCTTAGTCGGTTAAACATCCGACTTCAGTTCAGGTCATGATCTCGTGGTTTGTGAGTCCAAGCCCCGCGTCGGACTCTGTGCTGACAGCTCAGAGCCTGGAGCCTGCTTTGGATTCTGTGTCTCCCTCTCTCTCTGCGCCTCCCCCATTCACACTCTGTCTCTCTCAAAAAATGAATAAACAAAAAATAATGGTGATAATAAGGAAGGAAGGAAGGAAGGAAGGAAGGAAGGAAGGAAGGAAGGAAGGAAGGAAGGAAAGAGAGAGAGAGAGAGAGAGAGAGAGAGAAAGGAAGGAAGGAAGGAAGGAAGGAAGGAAGGAAGGAAGGAAGGAAGGAAGAAAGAAAGTGTTACCTGGTACATAGTAGTAGCTGCTTAACAAAGTTGTCAAGTGAATGACTGAATGGGACCAGAACTGCCTATCTTGAGTCAACAAGGGTAATGTAATAAGATTGTGTGTCAGTTCTTTCTAAGCCCAGGATGCTTTAAAATGTAAGTGGGGTTTTTATTCTTACCTGCTGGTGTGGCAGTCTGGCAGGAGTTAGGTACAGTCCCTCCTTGTCCTCATCCATTATTTCTGCCTTGGACATGCTGCATTTTGTTTGCCTGGGAGAAATGCCTGGAGCTCGTGCATCTTGGCAGGTAGAGAACTGCTCGCTCTGATGCATTGCTCTACAGTAGCACCAGCCTCTCTGCGTAGCCTCATCCCCCATACCCTTTTTAGCATGACACCCGCATTTTGCTTAGTGCCGGCGAAGTTCTTTCTAGCAAAGCCAGCTCTTACATAGACCAACGATGGTGTAGCCTTTTGCTATGTGCGTGCCATAAACATAAGAGAAAAAGAAAACAAAGCTCCCTTCTCTCGGAAAGCAGCCTGAATGCTCCAAATATGTCTGATTCAGGTAACCCAGGGGCTCTCTCATGAGCAGTGCTGGGCCTGGGTCAGTGACCTCGTGCTGTGGAACAAATTACATCCTCCCGCCCCCAATTTAGCAGCTTCAAACAATAGCCAACATTTCTTATCTCAGAGTTTCTGTAGGTCAGGAATTCAGGAATGGCTTAACTGCACAGTTTTCATACCACATCTCTTGGGAAGTGACGGTCCAGATGTCAGCACAAAGCGTGACTGGGGACTCACTGGGCAAGACAGCTCACTCACGTGACTGGCAGACTGGTGCTGGCTGCCGGCAGGAGACCTCGGGTCCTTGCCATATGGACCTCTCCATAAGATGCTTGAGTGTCCTTACAACATGGTGGCCAGCTTCCTGCAACATGAATGATCTCAGAGCAAGACAAGAAGGGGGCTGCGATGTCCTTTACAACCTAGTCATGGAAATCACCCTGTCCACGGGGAGGACACCCAGGGTCCTGCTGCTTCACAGATCAGCCCTATACAGTGTGAGAGGGGACCGTGTGAAGTAAGTGACCTGAGGTATGCGTCACCAGGGACCACCTTGGAGGCTGACTACCACAGGCTCCTCTGAAATGGTGTCAATGGTGGCAGCTCTTGTTGTGGGGTTAGGATTGGGGTAGAAATTAGAAGTGGGAAAGACAGCTGAGTACGGGGCCCAGGGGAATATAACCTGTCGGTGCAAAAGCTACACAATCCACCCCAGAACCAGGCTGCTGGACCAGCTGCCCTGCCGAGTCCCAGCCTGGCTGCTAACTCACTGTGTGAAGTTGGGCAAGCCATGGCCCTCCCTGAGCTCAGCCTTGACCCCAGAGAGTAAGGGGTCTGGACATGGTGACCTGATCTCCTGGTTTTAACCCCAGGATCCATTTGGACTGTGGTGGCTGTCAACACTGGTGAGAACACGGGCTTGAGCTTGTGCTATGAGTGTCCCACCAGCGACTAGGCCCAAGTGTGCCGCCCGCCCCCTGCCGTGCCATCCCCGACCCTCAGCGTTAAGGTTTGAGGGAGAAGTGCTTTAGAATGGGCTGATGGTGCCTGTGTTCCCCCCACTTCCCCAGGTAGACACTGTGGTCCTTGGCCTTGACGGTGCAGGAGCTCAGGTGTTTCTCAAACAGTACAACTTGAATGGCTCTGCTTTGCTCTGTGTGGTCCATGTGATCAAACTCCAGTCACCCATTCAGTCTCTTTTAATACCACTTGTAACCTGCACCCGTAACCTCCCAACGCATTCACTTTACTTTAGCTGGATCCTGTTATCTCTGGACCGTTGCTCAGGCTCTTCCCTCCTTCTGGAACATTCTTTCCCCTTCCCTTGCCCTGGCTCATTCCCACTGCGTTTCAGGCCTGTCCTGCCTCCTGTGTATCCCCGTTGTAACAGGTAACACTGCAACGCAATGCCCACACAGACTGCATCCCCTGAGAAGCAGGGACTGTGTCTGCGTGGTGCATCATCACACCCCGGCCCCCAGCACAGCACCTACATTCAGGAAGGCTGGATTGTCGGTGAGTGCGTAAGTGGTGCTGGGTGACCGTGCTCATGGGGTTGGGCTGGGGTTAAGACGTAGCTCTTGGGGGAGCGCCTGGGTGGCTCAGTCAGTTAAGCGTCCGACTTAGCTCAGGTCATGATCTCACAGTTCGTGGGTTTGAGCCCCGCGTGGGGCTCTGTGCTGACAGCTCAGAGTCTGGAGCCTGTTTCAGATTCTGTGTCTCCCTCTCTCTCTGCCCCTCCCCTGTTCACGCTCTGTCTCTGTCTCAAGAATAAATAAACATTAAAAAAAATTTTTTAATAAATAAAAAAAGACGTAGCTCTTGGGGAAGGCAGACCAAGAGGATACACAGAGAAAAGGTACAGAGAAAAGAAGGAATAGAGCAAACTTATTAAGAGCCTAGGCGCTTCCAGGCGGCCTAAAGAAAGAGGCCATGGCACATTAAATTTCAGCTCTGCTGCTTACTCATTTTGTGACCTTGGGCAGGTAACTCAGGTCACTTTTCCAAAAATCAGTTCACCCATCCATAAAATGGGAATGGCAACAGCACCCAGTACCTAGGTCATAGATTGTCATCAGATCAAATAAAAGAATAAATGTAAAATACATAGCACAGTGCTTATCTCATACCAAATACTTGGTGAATGTTACCTATTACTTTTATGACGCTCACTACCCTCGCCGGAGGGCGGGGAACCACAGCAACTGTGTGGGTGGGAGGGTGCTGAAGAGAGTTGACTGGGCTCAGTTCTGCCAACAGAGCCAAAGCTCAAGAAAGGCAGTCTTTGGGGGACTGTGTCCACCCAGAGGGAGCCAGGCAAACTTCCCTCTGGCTGGCACGGCCAGGCCTGTGGTTGTGCGGCTGTTTTCCAATGGGCCTCTACATCCTGGGGATTTTCCTCTGCTACAGACCATCAGAAGTAAACTGTGTCTTTCAGCATCACCCTTGGGACCAGGGCTGCCCCTGCCTGTCCACAGCCTCCTGGGCTGGCTGGGCCTTTCTGTTGTGTCACTGTGCCTTGGAGGCCCAGTACCCCTGGCCTGCCCCCCACCACTGGCCCCTGCTGTGGGCCAGGCCACAGGGAGAGGCTGCCGGAAAGCTCTGCCCAGCGTCCCACCGTCCCCTTTCCTGAGGGCAGCCTCCCCTGGCAGGGAGGAGCTGGGGCTGCTGGGGCTGAATAGGGCCTTTTATTCTCTGGCTCTCACAGGGAGGGTGCTGAGCCACTGCCCACCACGCCCGCCACACCCACATACACACGGTGGGGACAGCTTGGCCCTGATGCTGGGCTCTGAGTTAACCACACTCTCTGGCCCCACTCTGTCTGGGTCCTGGAGGGCGAGCCCATCCCGCCTGTGGCCCCCAGCATGGGCAGGGTGAGCTACACGTGCTAGTCCCCTCAGGGGTGTGTGTCTGTGTGTATGTGACTGTGTAAATGAGAGAGACAGTCTAGAGCGAGAGGGCGTCAACACACACACACACACACACACACACACACACACACACACCCATACATCCATTCAGCAAATGTCAACTGGGGACCACTGTGTGCCAGTCCTTGTGCTGGGCCCTGAGGATACAATAGTAAATGAGACATCATACAAAGAGGTGAGACCATTACACATCGCAGTGAATTCTGGGGAGGAGACAGTGGAGGGCTGGGAGAGAGGCAGAGAGACCCAGTACTGCTGAGGCCTCCCCATGCGTTCATCTGAAGTATGGAAGGCGATATCTGTGCAAAGGGCCGTGGGGACTGTGTCCTGGGAGAGGGGACGTATGCACACAGGCCCCGTGATGGGAGAGACCTGGGCGTGTCTGTGGCATTAACTGATGCCCAGCATGGCTGGCATGATGAGACCTGATTGCAGAAGGAGGCATGAGCCACACCCTGTGGGGCCTCTCGGGCCACAGAAAGGAGTTTAGATTTTATTCTCCGCGCACTGGGAAGTCACTGAAAGGTTTAAGCAAGGTTTCATTTTAAGAATGTTATTTGGGCTACTGGGTGGAAAATGGACTGGGAGTCAGACAGACGAAAGGTCACCGTACGACTCACGGGCTGTTAGCCAGACATGGAGTGATCTGGCCTTTCCCTTCTCTGTAACAACAGGCACTTTGTGTCGGACCCTTCCTGCGTGCCCCACTCTGTGTGCTGTGCTTGTCCCGCGTGCTGCTTCCACTTGGTGTCTCAGCCCTGTAATCCCACATGGCAGATGAGAAGGCTGATGCTGGGGCCTGTTAATGTCCCCAGGACACGGGTTCAAAAGGCCTGGGCCTCTCAGCTCTGCGACCCACCCTCTGATCCTACTGCTGGCAGATGAATGGTCCTAGATTTTGATTTTTTTTTTTTTTTAACCTTCTCACTGGACCAAGAATAGGAAAACACAGCTGGAAGGTGAAATCAGACCAGTATGACTGTGGCTGAGAAGGTCAGTGCCTTTTGCCTTTGCCACCTGGCCCACCATTAGTATACATATTACACCGGTTTACCAAGCACTTTCTAGGCTGTGCTCAGCCGTGTCCAAGCTGAGCTCTGAATGAGACCACAGCCTTTGCCTTAAGGAACCCCAGTGGCATCCAAGTGGCAATTGTCCTCAAGTGTGGCCACTTTAAGCACTGTTATAGTTAATCCCAAATCCTCTCCCTTCCCTGGAGCTATCTGGCACGTCTGAGGTCATCCACAATGCTCTATCTACCTCCCAGGGTTGGACTGGGCCGGGCCAGCCTATATTTCCTGCCAACCCATGGTGCTCTCGTGGCCAACATCCTTCCCTAATTTGATATCTACTGGGAATCCCTAGATGCCGGCTTCCTTCTAGGTGATTCATAAGACCTGAGCTGCCCTTGTCTGGCAGCGTGTAGTGAGAACGTATAGCTCACTATACGTTCTCTCCAAAGTGAGAACATATAGCTAATGAAGTATCTCCAGTCTATATCAGGGCCGAAGACCAACCCTGGGCATTCTCCAAACAAGGGACAACAAGCTGACAAATTCAGAGGGTTTGTTTCTGTGAACACGGCTCTTCCCAAAGCTAATGCTGTAGGTAAGCATTTACCCTTGTTGACAACAATTAATACAAGTATGTTCACATTTCACAGAAAAGGGACTTCATTCCAGGGATCGAGACTCACTGTGCCCTTCAATTTGCTGCAACTTGAATCAAATCATAAAGCATATATTTTTAAGTAAGTCTGGAGAAAATAAAAGTAAATGCCACTGAAACAATGAATGTGTCAGTGCCCCCTTCTCTGTGACACATACCACCCAGGCTAGAGTTTCAACATCCATACTAGTGTAGAAGTACCAACAAACCCCAGCTAAAATCTGCTCTGGTGTAGTGAAGGTCTTCCGGGGTGCAGGTGATTCTGTTTCTTGGCCTGGGCCCTGGTTACCTACGTGGGCTCCATTTGTGAAATTCATTGAGCTATACACATGCATGTGCACTTTTCTGTGTGTGTATTATACTTCAAAAAGAAAGGGGTTTTAAAAAAGGAAGGAAAGCTAAAACAAAAAATTTTTTTAAAAGGGTAGGGGCACTCTTGGATGACTCAGTTGGTTAAGCATCCGACTCTTGATTTCGGCTCAGGTCATGATCCCACAGTTTGTGAATTCAAGCTCCATACCAGGCTTTGCGCTGACAGTGTGGAGCCTGCTTGGGATTCTCTCTTTTCCTCTCTCTCTCTGCCCCTCCCCTGTTCTCACTCTCTCTCTCTCAAAAAAATTAATTAATTAAAAAAATTATTTTAAAGGAAAGAAAAAATTGTTCTGGTCATAGCTCTGTAAGGCTGCTCGAAAAGCCTTCAATTCTGTTTGATTCAGTCAAGATGTATTAAAACCTCTGATGTGCCAGGACTAGGTGTTTTCTTTGTAGCAGACACCCATAAATCCCATGGGGCCCCATTGAGGATGGGGGAATAAAAGATTTTGTTCCTTTAAGACTGGCTCTGCACTGGGGAATGGGAACCTCCAAATCAGAATTTCGAAAATCATTTTTCTCTCCTGGATGTGATGGTTCTTACTGTAAGCATGCTGTGGCTGCAAGAGGAGTTAAGGTTTCCATCTGTGGCGAAAGCCCCCTGGGTTTTTTCAAGAGTGTTTCCCTGAGCCTGTGGGAGATCGGGCGGAGAGTGCCGTGTGGGAGGCTCGCCTGTGGGAGTCATCCTAGCGCCCCCAGGTGGCCGGGTCAAGTAAGTAATCGCTGCCTCTGTTGTGTGTTCTGTTCTCTGCTCTCTGCTCTCTGCATTGGACTAATGGAAGAGCGTCCCAAAGGAGAGAAATGGGAGCTGCGTGGGAGACACAGTGTTTTTAGGGGGTGGGGGTTTGAATCAGGAAAGGTTGCTACAGGCTGAAGGGAGCTAGTGTCTGGCCTCGGGTTGGGAAGATAAGTGACAGAGGGTGCCAGGGAAACACTATACTGCTCAGATCCCAAGCAGCCAGTGAGGAGGTGGGCGGGACCAGGCTGTACGCCCACCCCCCATGCTACCCCACCTACGTGACCTTGGATTGTCAGCTCATAAGAGATCCCATTTGCTCAACGTTTGTGATGGGCTGGGCTCCGTGTTAAACGATTTTGTACATCAGTTCATAGACTCCTCCCAATAATCCTCTGAGTTAGGCATTACTGTGCCCATTTTGCATTTTGAGGAAACTGAGATTCAAATAGGTTGGGACTTGTCCCATATCACACAACAGTAAATGGCAGGGCCAGATGTACTAATCAGGAACCTCTCGGTGACAAGGACTAGATCCATCTCAATCTGGTGTAAGAAAAATGGGGAAATTTATTGGCTCATGTAATTGAAAACTTCAAGGGTAGTGGTTTCAGGCATGGCTGGATGTAGGTGACCAAATCGTGTATCTCTCTAGCTCTCAGCTTTGCTTTCTTTGGCAATTTCATTCCCAGACAAGCGGTCCCAAATGGTGGTGGCGATTTGCAAAGATACTTCCTAGCAACTTGGGGTTCACAGTGTGTGAGTTAGCAGCTCCTGAGGAAAAAGTACTTCTCTTTCTGGTAGTTCTAGCAAAAGTCCCAGGCCGATTCTCCTTGGACCAGTTTGGGTCACACGCCCATGGCTGGACTATACAGATCGGTAACTCCAGGTGTTTGGGGTGAAGTGAGCCCCACTGAACTCACACAGCCTGAGAATGAAGGAGGGATTGTTCCTCAGAAGAAGCTCAGGACACTGCAGTACAGACGCTCGCAGGCAAACCCACAGATGCCTGCCATGCGAGACTCTAAGCCAGAGCTGTGGGGTGGAAGCTAATGATTCCTTTTCTTCCCTACAGGCATTGCCTGCGTCTTATCACTCTGTCTTAGTCTGGTCGGGCTGCTGTAACAAAAAACACACAGACTGGGTGGCTGATAAACCACAGAAACTTATTTCCGACACTTCCGGAAGCTGGAAGTCTGAGACCAGGGTGTTCGGGTGGGGGTCTGGTTGCAGATTTCTCACTGTGTCCTCACATGATGGAGACCACAGGGAGTCTGTGGGGGTGTCTTTGATGAAAGAACTAATCCCATTTGTGAGGGCTCTTCCTCCAAAACCATCTCACTCCCCAAAGGCCCCGTGTCCAATGTCATCACATTGGGCATTAGGATTTCAACATGAATTTTGAAGGGCTCAAACATTCAGACCATAGCACACCCCATGAGCGTACATACATGTCACTTTTTGCAGGGGTGGGGATTCCTCCAATAACCTTTTCATCTTCTCTCCCCAAATTGGTTTGGCAAAGAAGAGGCTCTCCTGGGTGCCGCATCAGCCAGCAGAGCCAGAGAGGACCCCCTTTCCACTCAGTCGGCTCTCTGACCCACAGAGCTTGCCTGCCCGCTGACAGCTCCAGAGACTCTCCACCCACTCTCTCCAGACAATCCTCTGACCTTCCTGAGGGTATCAGACAACACCCACATGCATGGCACTCGCTCAGTGCCAGGGATTGCCAGGGACAGAGGGAGTATAGAAAGTTATCCCTGCCCTCAGGGCGACTGCGGTCCGTTTAGGGATACAAGACTGTCATGAGTCAGGACAACTCTGTAGACGTCGCCATAACCCCCTGTAGCAGGTTGAAGAGCGGCCCCTATGTCCACATCCTAACCCCCAAACCTGTGAGTATGACTTCATTTGGAGAAAGGGTCTTTGCAGATGTCAAGTTGAGGATCTGGAGATGAGATCATCCTGACTTTAGGGTGCGCCTGAACCCAAAGGCAGGTGTCCTTATTGAAGAAAGGCACAGGCAGGTTTGAGACACAGATGGACGAGGGGAGGCCGTGTGAAGACAGAGGCAGAGACCAGAGTGAGGTGGCCACAAGCCAAAGAATGTCTGGAGCCCCCGAAAGCTGGAAGAGCCAAGCGTGGATTGTCCCCTAAAGCCTTAGGGGGAGCAGAGCCTTGCTGGCACTTTCAGACCTCTGGCCTCAGACCTGGGGGAGAATATATTCTGTTGTTTTAAGCCACCAACTTTATGGTAATTTGTTACAGCCCCCCTGGGAGACTAATGCACCCCTTCCCTTTTTTGTCCTTAGATCCAATTAGACGGGTGGGAGCGTTGTTCATGGAGAATGAGGCCTCTGCACCATGCGCTCTGGGGCCTCTGGGCCTGCTGTGGCCTCTCCTGTTTCTAAGGCCAGTCCCCTCTGATGGTCCAGGTTCTCTGGACGGCCGTGAAGGGGGAGGGTTGAGAGCATCTGCACCCTGGGAGGCCAGCGTGGCCTATGTATCTGGGAACCCCTAGGGAAGGTGAGAGGGGGCCCTGGGATGGTGACTCCCTGACAAATTCTCCAGGACAGCAGAGATCAGGGACAAGAGTGGGGTGACTGCCAGAGGGTCCTAGAGGCTGACCAAGGAGGGCAAGACAGACATTCAAGGAAGGCTTCATAGAGGAGGCCTTGGGATGGAGAAGGAGGCCCAAGGCACTTCAAAGAACACCAGACTCCTTCCTGTGGCTTACAACACAGCTACACGGCCTCTCTTTAGTCTTTCAACTTTGCTCTGTAGTTGCCTCTGGCTGAGCACTCTTGCCCCAGAACCTTACATGACTGGCTCCCTCTCCTCAAAGTCTCCACCGAACTTCCCTGACCACTAGCTGAATTCTCCTGCTCCCTAGGCAGGCCCCTTCCCATTACCCTTTTTATTCTTTTTTAGAGATGGGAGGAGACACGTATGTGTAACCAAACTACTTACTAGATATGAAAATTGTATCCTGTGTCCCGTCCATGCACATCCTGTCCCCAATCTAAATGCAAACACCTTGAGAGCAGGGCCCCGTCTGTCTTGTTCACTGCGGTCTTAGCACCTGGAGCATCAAGATGGTGATGGAGGGATGGGTGGCACTCCAGGTGGCAGAAAAAGCAAGGAAGAGGGGTTCGTTTGAGGAAGTATACGTGCTCACATACACACTGTGAATCTTGACGAGGAGAGGCTGCCAAAATTACATCAGTTTGGACAGACCAAAAGAGGCCCTGAGACTAGTCCTTTCCTATTACTTCTGGAGACTACGCTCTCAAATCGCCCCCCATACAATGGGTGCTTGCCCATCTGTAGGAACACATACCTGGTTCATGGAAATTGCCAGACTCTTCATGGCTGAGCCGTGTCCTCATCTCTCAACTTCTTGAAACAGTTCATTCTGCAGAAGCAAGTGCCAATTACTAAGACCCATCAAGTACCACTGAGATGCCTCATTACATGCATAGTGTCCTGGGCGGGAGGAAGAAATCCCTCTGCCACCCAAGCATGGGGACCTTCCTGAGTCAAGGCCCCAGCTGTGTGTCCTGGCTCAGAGTGGACACTGCCGATGAGAAGGTCAGGCGACACGGGGGATTGGGGCAAAGATTGATCTCCCTCGGGTGATGCCCACTGACTTGTGGCGGATACCCACCCAACCAGAGCAGGGGTGGGGGGGATAGGAAGGACAGGGAGGTTTGCTGTTTCAGGGAGCTCTTTCTTTCCAAAGTCCACAAGACACTGGTTCCTGCTCCTTCCCACTTTGCTGGTTCGTTCACTGGGTCATTTGTATCTGGTAGGCAGAGACCTTGGGAGGACCGCTTGTATGTGGTGTACCATGGTGTGTCCCACCGTCTGTGGTTATGGCTTACGTAGTTCTCAGTCATCCCCCGAGGCGGCTGATCCCTAGACCATAGCAGAGCACCTAGCATGGAGGAAATGTTAGTAATGCTCCCATCACACGCAGAGTAAAATCCTAAATCCTCACCATGGCTCTCAAGGCCTCACTTGATTGGACCCCAAAGACCTCTCTGAATTCATTGCCTTCTGTCTCCCTCTTACTATATGAGCTGTAAAATCCCAGGTTGAAATCTCAACTTAGCCACTTAGTGGCTGTGTGACTTTGGACAGTCCTCTCTGAGCCACCATCCCCTGTGCAAGCTAGGGATAATAAAATTACTTGCTTCAAAGTCATTGTGGGGATTAAGTGAGAGAACCCAATGAAAAGCTCTTCGCCTGTGCCCAGCACGTAGTAAGCACTTGGCTACTATTACCGCTTGTCTCGCCCCTCCTCTGCCCCTCTCAATTCCGCCATGCCCGCTGTGCAAATCTTAGGACTTCTAGAGGGAGCAGCCATGGAGCCACAGCGCTTTGGTCTCCAGATGAGAATCCAGAGGAATCTGCTTCAGGGTCATGCAGCCAGCCTGTGGCCCAGGCAGAACTTGAACTCGGGACTCCTGCTAAGGCCCCTGCTCCTTCTCCTGGTCCCGCCTCCTCAGCCCAGCCCAGAGAAGCAGCAGCAACAGGGACCTACGCTTATGTGCGTGGACCCTGTCAGGCTCGACAACTTTCTTCTCCACTTTCAGGAGTGAGTTATGTCCTGAGGTCTATTTTATGCCCTGTGTGTAATCTTCCTTACGATGCTTATCATATTTCTGGGGCAGCATCTGCATGGCTTTGAAGACTCTGGCAGGAGCTATAAACGGGCTGAATTACATTTACAAGAGGTCTTCAATGCCCTGTGGTCTCGGCTTCCTTAATGGGGATTTTCCTCCTGCTCCTTTTTTTCTCTCTCCCTTTTAATACAGTCACCGGTTTGGCTTTCCAAGTGCGGTTTGGATTGCTAACAGAGAAGTCAAGACCATAGAATCCCTTCCAGATCTTCCCTCCCTCTTTCCCCCTCCTACCCTCTGCCGCTTGTGCCAAAGCCCCAAGAAAAGAAAACGTTGCTCCTGTCAGGATTTCAGCGGGAAGGAGAGAAACCCTGTTGGGATTCCAAAAAATCAGCCGGGAAATGGCTTGTACAGAAACTCTCCTCTGACTCTGCACCTGAGCAACAGACCCACAATCTTTGTGAAGGGTCCCAGAGGCATGGTGGCCTCATTTGCAGGGAGTGGGCATGAGGGGCAAGGTGGGGGTCCTGTACTCATGTGAGTGGGAGCCCACCTACCTCCCCACCTCACCTACCCCCATCCCCCCCTCTGCCAGTCTTCTGCACCGTGTGGAGGCCTTAACTTTTCCTCAACTATTTGCTTTTTGGCGGTTCTGTCTGCAGCTGGATCAGGTGATCTCTGCAGGTGATCTTATGTGATCTGTGTGTCTTATGTATCTGTGTATCTCAGGGGTACCAGACTCAGGGGTTTGGCCAGCCTTGAGAGGGGCTTGTTTGGAGACGGAGGGATTTTGTCTGCCATCTTTTCCCTTTCCTTTCTGTCCCTTGCCAGGATGAGAAAGGGCAGGAGTGCTATTTTTGGAGGATGGATAAGTCATGTTTCATCTCCTTTCAAAGGAGCGCATGGCAGAGCCAGGTCCGTGGGCCCGGGTCCCTACTGTGGTCTCTCCTTTGGTTTCCTGTGCTGCATAGACGAGTCCTCCAGGTTCCTGCGAGCTACCATTTGACCACTGGCGTCACTGGGACTGCGCGATCTCCAGCTCTTGATGTATGAGGCTCAGGTAGAAGGCTCAGAAACCCTGACCCAGGGAGTTCTGTCGTTTTGTCAGTCCCGAGAGCAGGCCTCCTCACGCTATGCGTTTATTTGCACATGTTGTCCCCATGGCTGTACGCATATGCTCCCGCGGCACGCAGGCAGTAAAGCGACAGGCAACCAAAAAAGGGTAGGAGGCACAGAGGCCAGGAATACCAGATCTGTGACATCTTCCTCCAAGGAAAAGAAGCTGTCTCCAGTGTCTTGATAAATCACGTTTTATCTCCTTTCAAAAGGAACACGTGGCAAAGCCGATTTATCTTGATGACATTGTCCAGTCTGCACAGCATCGTCCCTCTGACGGGGAGATGGCCTGTCTGCCTGGCTTCGGAGAGGAAGGGAGGAAAGAGAGCTTGAGGGACAGTCCAGGAGAGGGAAGTGAATGGGCCAGCAAGTACCTATGGGGCGCCTGCTGTATGCAAAGCCTCGTGCTGAGTGGGGTGTGGGTGCCAAGGGGAGGAAGGAGGTGGTCACATCTGATGTGGGGGGATGAGGGGCCCAAATGGGAAGCAAGTCACACATGATAAGATGAGTTAGATGCTCCCCGGTCCGACTGGAGCAGGGCTGGTGACCAGTACTTCTGGTGGCCAGGAACTCAGGCTCTAGCCTTCCGAGGTCCGCTGCCCTTGACCTCTGTCTCCGGAGGCTGCTCATGGGAAGGACTGGGAGCTTTGCTGTAGCCACAGGAGCGTACTCGGCGGGAAGTGCCAGAGACGTCCTGGCACTCTCAGATGTTCACAAGCAGGAAGTTGGTGACAAATACCCCTCACCCTCAGTTGGGATACCTCTGAGGTGTAGTCCATATTATCCCCAACAGACCTGAGCTGTGGCTACCCATAGGGGTGAACTGGCTGGGCAATTCTTCCTTCCCTTCCCTGTCTTCCCTTCCACTCCCCTCCTGCTATCTTCTGGGATCTGCTCCCAAATAAACCACTTACATGCCTCATCTCTGGGTGCCACCGGGGAAACAACTTAAACCAAGGCAATGCTTCGTACTTCCCTGGGGCCTGGATAGAAGAAACTCAAGTGGATTGACATGCAGTCTGTGTATCTGTTCACATGAAATGGCAATTATCTTAATTAGAACTCCTTGAACGCAAGTGTCAAAATCCATCTCCAATTAGTTTAAAAAATGATTTTATTGCTTCATGTGAGAAGTACCAGGTAGACCTTGGGTTCCAAACAGCTATATCCAGCTTTCAAATGATGTCAAAGGAATCTGCTGTTCTTCTCTTTGCTCTGCTTTTGAACCGTTCGGGAAGCATTTACTGAGCCCCTATTTCGTTCCAGGCACAGATCCTTTCTCTCAGTAGGTTTCCTTCTCGGACAGTAATAAATATGGCCACTAGAAGCTTCAGGCTTTCATCCTGCCAGCTTAGCAACTGTGGGAGAAAAAAACCCTCCAGCAGAAGTCTCAGGGCTGACCCTCATTGGCCCAGATGGGGACCCCTGCCCATCTCTGAGCCAATCACTGTGATTCTGGTTGGCTGGGCTGGGTCACAGCCCAGTAGGCTGGGCCTACTCTTGTTGCCAGGGGGTGTGGTTAGAAAACCCCAGGGACCGGGAATGGAGGAGGGAGGCTCTCCAGAGGGAAACTGGGCAGACTTGAACAACAGATGTTTGTTACAGCTATGGGCTGGGGTGTGTGTGTCCTAGGATGTGTCAGGCCCCTGATGGAAGGGGGCTCACACATATCTGTAACACACAGCAGAATGAGGTGAGTAACTTAGGAATGGACAAAGTATGTGGATGTTCTGGAAAGAGGAAGTTGCTCCTAGCTCAGCTAATCAAGGAAGGCCTTCTAAAAAGGGGACATTGGGGGTGCCTGGGTGGCTCAGTCAGTTAGGCGTCAGACTCTTGGTTTCAGCTCAGGTCATGATCTCATGGTTCGTGAGTTCAAGCCCCACATCGGGCTTCGCGCTGACAGTGTAGCCTGCTTGGGATTCTCTCTGTCCCTCCCTCTCTGTCCCTCCCCAGCTCATGCTGTCTTCTCTCTCTCTCTCTCTCTCTCTCTCTCTCTGTCTCAAAATAAATAAACTTTAAAAACAATGAAAGGGGCATTGACTCAACATCGATGGCCATGGGGCATAGAAATGTTAACTGTGTCAGGACTTGAAAGTCAGACCAAGGAGATCAAACTCTGAACTGAACCGGCTGAAAAGGACTATACATTGATCTGGTTGTTAAAATTGAATTCAGCAAGCTCAGAAGAGCCTGCTGGGAAAGTCTGAGGGGCTGGCCTTTCCTGTAAGCCTTGCCCATACCTGCAGAGGGGTGTACCAGCCCATCTGCACAGTGGCCTGCACTGTTGGAGGCTGTGTGTACAGAGAGGCTGGAGAAAAGTCAGGCTGGGGCAGCTGTGCTCCCTTGGCATTGGCCTGTGCCCGCCCTGGAAATAGCCACCCACCTAAACTAAGAATAGGAATTCCTGCCTGACTGGCAGGAAGGAATGCTGATTTCTCAAGGAGGGATGGGCCTGAAAACCAAACATGGCGTGTGGGTTGGGCCGTCCTTTGTATTTATTTGTGAGGTCACTTGGGAGCCACACCCATGTCAGGGCATCGATTCTGCCATTAGACCCAGACAAGGTGATTTGGCCAAGATGGCAGCCTCTGGGGCTCCTGGGCCCCAGAGGTCCTGGGCCCTCAGCCTCGGGCGCCTCCTACCCCCTGGGAGAGGTGACTGCTCCTCTCTTGTTTTCTTGACAATGGGCAGAGGTGGTGGCACTTGGTAGCCAGCTAAAATGCTGAGAAGCTGAGGGAGAGGGGAATGAGTGTAGGTGGCCCAGGTCCCATGGCAGCCTTCCCCAGAATCAACTGGCTCACGAGCGTGTGTCTCTTCCAGGCAAAATCCTCTTCCGGAGAAGCCACATCCGGGACGTAGCTGTGAAGAGGCTGAAGCCCATCGACGAGTACTGCCGGGTAAGGGTGCGTCTGCAGGTGGGGGAGGGGCCGGTCCGTCTGCCAGAGAGTCTGTCCATCTGTGAAGGAGAGCCATCTGTATAAAACTCTTGGCTGTGGTTTAGCAGATGCATCCTGACACCTGGCATTTCTTGGCCAGAGGGGTGGGTATGACTGTCCCTCAGGGAGGGGTCGCTCGTGACTGGGCCACCCCCTGGAGCACATGGGCCTTGGGATCACAGCTGAGACTTCTTTTGGGACATGTCCATGTTTACAAAACACTATTTTAAATCACTTCCACCCACTCGGGAGCTCAGTTAAGGGGTCTCCTGCTGAATGGATTCTGTATGGGACTTTTTGCTTGACACAGGAGAACTGTTTCTGTGAATTCCTTTCAGGACATTGTTGGAACCAATTCTGAGTTCCAATAGTATCTGAAATATCGGAAATGCATATTTGTTTATTCACAGAAGTGTTGATGGTCACGGATGTTTGTGCACACGTTTTTATCGATGCAAGCGCTCACACTCACAGACACACAGGTGCATGTGCGCAGGTGCCTCAAAACAGCCACTGCCAGGGGCGCCTGGGTGTCATTCGGTTGAGCGTCTGACTCTTGGTTTCACCTCAGGTCATGATCTCACGGTTTTGTGAGTTCAAGCCCCCGCATCGGGCTCTGTGCTGGCAGTGTGGAGCCTCCTTGGGATTCTCTCTCTCTCTCTCTCTCTCTCTCTCTCTCTCTCTCTCTCTCCCTACTTTGCTCCTGCTGTCTCTGTCTCTCTCAAAATAAATAAATAAATAAACTTAAAAAAAAAAAAACAGCCAATGCCAAAGAACAGATGGGAGAGTGACCACGGGGTCATGAAACAGAGTCCCTTCCTCTTTCCACTTTGATTAGAGCCTAGGATCCCGGCAGCGAAAACGGCCTGGGCACCAGACCTCTGGACAGCGAGGCTGCCTGGGTTCAAAACCCTCACTAGCTGCATGAACTTGGGCAAGTCACTTAACTTTCCAGAGCCTCAATTTTCACACCTGTGTAATAGGGAGGAGGACAGTGGCTCCACAGACGGTAGTCGTGGGGATGAAAGGAGCAGGCACAGGCCAGGCACCAGCACAGTATCCGGGAGAGAGGAGGCATTCAGGAGACGCTGGCTTTTGATGATTATTATTAAAAGGCGTAAACAATACACTGTTACCACTGGCTTTGATGTAAATGGGACTTCTTAGTTCAGTGAAACTTGTGGAGTCTGACTCAAGACCCTTGAGGAGAAGCAAGTATGGGATAGTTGCAATGCTGGCATTAGGATGGGAAGAGCTGGGATCAAATCCCACTACCCCCCACTAGCTCTGTGACTCTGGGTGAGTTACTTTACTTCTCTGAGTCCCGGTTGCCTCCTCTGGAAACCAGGGTAAAGGCAACTCTTGCAGAGTTCACGAAAGGCGCTGCACAAGAGAATATGTATCATAGTGTTTGTCACTTCTGAAATGCTCTGTCCCTGCACGGAATTGTTGCTGCACAGTCCCTTGATGCACTAGTGTTTTACGATTCAGAAACACTACGTTTGGCAATAAAAATGTTTAAATAAGCATCAAGTTGCTAAAGGTATTAACTGGTGTCCCCAAGCCCGTAGGAAGACGAACACTCCCATATAGTCTCCATCAACCCAGGTTTCCATTTTGTGACTGTGCCAATTATACTCGGTCACACTGTCTGCCTTAACCTAAAGAGAATTCCCGCTGATGAATTGTCTGACACGAGAAGCTCCTCTTCTTCGGATCAATATTCATTTTTCTCTTTAAAGAGCATTTGCCATTTCCAGTTCAGTTGATGGCTGCCGCCCGAGCTTTTATTTCTCTTTATTCCTCTCCCAAGAAGTTAAATAAATGGGCAAAGCTAATGGAGGAGGGGGCAGGGGGGGGAGGCCTCTCCCAGCTGGGGATTTATGGCTCACATCAGCCTCAGCCTCCTGGAGCTGGTGGAGCCCAAGGCATCTGCAGTGGAAATGCCGTATCCTAGGCCATCCGGAGGAGGAAACTGATAACATCTTATCTCCTGGGATCAGGCTTTGAACAGGACTCCTGAATCAGGATGAGATTCAGGGGGGCTCTGGGGCCCCAGTGGTGCCCAGTTGGTGGCCGGGGGAGCCATTTAAGTGGAGTCTGCAAGAGGAGGGGCCTCCTAACCTGATTAGCACAGAGCCAGGCAGCAAGGAGGAATGTCATGGGTTCACCAAGCAGCCAGCCATCTCACAGGCTGTAATTTACTCTGAGAATGGGGGGGGGGGGCGGGGGGGAGAGGAGTTGGTGGAGGAGGGAGGGGGAGGGCAGTGCAGAAGTGGCCTTTAATTCTTCGGAACTAGAAAGCTGGGGCCTGTGGTATGATTGTCTGAGACCTTGGAATGACCTTGGAATCATCATTAGGGATAGATAAGCCAGCAACGGTCCATGGCCACTGCCACCCAGCATCATGCTTCACAGCTCTGCCTCCCGATTGTCCAATCTGTGGCCACTCAGGATCCGAGTGTCACTCATCATCACTGGCCCCCACCATGAATTCCATGGTCAGTGCCATGTGCAGTCTGCTGCATGGCCAGCCGTTCCCTCGTTCATGTCTATCCTTGGACACACTGCTGGGAACCTCTGGGATTTTTGTTTCCAGTTTCCATATGCAGCTTTGCTTGGCTGGGCAGCATCTTCCTTGGACTGCTGGCCAACGCGGGCTCCCAGTCTGGGATTTGCTGGGCATTCGGATGCACCCAAAACTGTGAAGCTGGCTCTGTGCACAGAGCAGCCAGCTCCTGTGCCAGGACTCAGACGCGGAAAGTCTGACCGCGCAGTAGACCTCCCCAGACTTCGGGCTCCCTGCCCTCGCCGGCCAGCCAGTCCCTCTGCCCAATGGTGGTTTCACAGCCCAAATCTCAGTGTTAATTTTAAACATATATGGGGCAGATTGAATGAGCGTCACGGAAAATTGACCGAGCACCAGTCGGGTGATTGTTTTATGTGGCACTTGAGGGCTGGGTGTCTATCAAGAGGGGTTCCAAAGGCATTTCTTTAGCTCCATAAATTAATTTAATGGGCAACATGGTTATGCGGTTAATATTTAATGATTCTGTGGCCTCAAAACGTCGAAGACTTTCATCTCACTAACAAGTGAGAGCTATACTTTAGGGGCTCCGACTAACAGTTTTATAAGTGACTCCATTTACCCCATTCCTGCGTGTGAAATACATGTTTGCAGTGTTTGTCTAGGGGATAAAATAAATATCCCAGGGCAGGGGGTGGGGTGGGGGGCAGGGAGAGAGAGTGTTTGAGAATGATCAACTCACCCTTTGCCATGGTAATGACGTTTATACAAGTCTCCATTTCCTGGTGGGTGCAACTAGAATTTTTTTTTTGCTGCCCAAAAAGCTGAGATTGCTTCTATTATTCCGCCGTCCAAGATAGACTTGTTTTCAGGATCAATGGTTTTCTTTGTGGGAGGGATGAAGGGTTGGTTGTAGTCAGACTGGGGGAGGGGGACAAGGCAGGATCTCCCCTGAAGAGGTAAAGATCTCCCCACGTGATCCTCCACATCTATCAGACTCATTCATTTTTATTCCCACTTCCCAGATTTGAAAACTGAGGCTATTTCTGGGACATGGTTCTTAGTCCCAGGCATCTCCCTCCCACCATGCCTGGCCCATCGTTGGCTCTCACCTTAATAAAGAGGAAGGTTCATGTCCCAACCAAAACACATGCCTTTAAGAAGCACCGAGACTTCCTGGTATACTCAGTCCTAGATACAGGGAGACTTTGTTCTTATGGGCCCCTTTCTAAGGGCTAGCCTGGGTCAGGAGTGTTGCTGATGGGGACATGGAGGCAGAGAGCGAAGATTGATCTGTTCCTGCCTCCCACGTGGGCTGGTACTCTGGGGGAACCCAACTGGTAGAATATCTCCATCTCCACAGGCCCAGATAGACCCAGGCAAAGCATTTCCAGCCTGGGATAAAGCTGATTATGTCCCTTTCTCCTTGAAGACCCTCAGGGGAGCCCCATTGCCCACAAGAACCTCTGGGCGCTTGGCTGGGCCCTCTGTGGGCTCATTCTAAGTGCTGCTCAGGCCTCAGCACCTGCTTCTCCTCAAAGCTCTGCAGTCCAGTCCGCCAGAGGTGCAGCCTTTCCCAACTAGCCAGAGTCCCTTAGGCTGCCACGCCCAGGCCTTGCTAGTCCTTTTCCTTCAGATGCATTCAGCTCCCATGATGCCCCTCCTAGAAGCCTCCTGACTCCCCAGGGAAAGTCAACCACCCTTGCTGTTCCACTCCCCAGAAAACTCTGTGCCTGCTTCCATGCAGCACACCTATCCTCTGTAGGAGGGTGATTTGTGTGTGTCCACCTTCTCTGGACCAGGAGCAACTGGAGGGCCACATCTGTTATCTTTGTGTCTTCAGTAACAAGCAGGAAGCCTGGCTTCATGTGGGTGTCCAGCCAGTATCTGATGATAAAATGCAAGGATCACACACAAGCAGAGGAAACCTGTGAGGACGGTGACATGTCTCCGAAGCCCCCAATGTACTAGGATCCCTTGTGAAATGGCTTAAATACTACGAATTAGATGCTGTTTCCATTTCAGAAGGATTTGCGGCTACACCCTTCAAAAAGAGAACTCCTGCGTTTGATTCAGAGAAGTTCTGTGAGCTCCCAGCTTCCTAGACAGGGATCCAGGAGGAACATTCCAGGCAGGCTAGAGGCGGCCCAGCGGTGGGGATGGGGGCAGAGAGTGGGCGTGTGGCCAGATGGGCAGGACTCCAGCCCCCTGTGTCACACCCCCACCCGACCCTAAGTCCCTGGGCTTTTACCCAGAAGATTTACATTGATTAGAAATCAAATGATGCCCCTGGGGCACCTGGGTGGCTCAGTCAGTTAAGTGTCCAACTCTTGATTTTGACTCAGGTCATGATCTCACGGTTATGAGATTGATCCCTGCATCAGGCTCCACTCTCAGGCGTCAGGCTCCACGCTGAGCTTAAGATGCTCTCCTTCTCTCCCTCTACCCCTCTGCCCTGCTCATACACTCTCTCTCTGAAATTAAAAAAAAGAAATCAAAATGATGCTCCTAAAAAGAGGAAAATGTTTGATCCCATGGAAATAGCAGGGCATCCACAGTTGTTTTGCCAAATGCAGAAGTTTGTTTTTTGTCCTTGGGCAGACATTACCCAGAGTGGCAAGCTTCATGGAAGGGGGTCATTGGGTCATTTCAAAGCGGGTCTGAGCTCAGTCTGCCTGGGGCCCCCTCGCATGCCACTGCACTTGAAAAACCAGGCTTGTGGCCGCAGCATCTGGGTGGAGGTCTCAGAGGCACGCAGTGCAGCCACCCTCTCCCTTATCTGAATCCGTGTCTTCTAGAATGATGACATGGTACCAAATGGTGGCCCAGGTCACTGGCTCCCAGAAAATGGTCGGGACAGGCCAGGAGCTGGAGACCTCAGGGCAGTTTAGGACTGGGGAAGGGAGGCCCTGGAGGGACGGGCTGGTGGCACACCTGGGTGGCTCTTCAGCACGTCTTCACTGGTCTCCCCCATTCCTAGGCACCCCCTGCCCTTGACTCCTTCCATTGCCTTGTTTCTCCATATCTGCTCTCAGCTAGTTCACGGACCCCCTGGACCACAGGATGGCAAGGTCAAAAAGGGACTGATTTCAGCTCAACCGACATTGGACAGGGGCCTGCATACTCTAAGCAGCCCCACAGGGCACTGCCCCCTCCCTGGGTGCCGAGGGCTGTGAGGTCATACTCATTCCAGCTCTTCCCACCTAACCTGAATCACAGTCCTATTAGAAAGGCTCAGTCAGGGGGCACCTGGGTGGCTCAGTCGGTTAACCGTCCAACTCCGGCTCAGGTCACAATCTCGCAGTTTGTGAGTTCGAGCCCCGTGTCAGGCTCTGTGCTGATAGCTCAGAGCTGGAGCCTACCTCAAATTCTGTTTCCTTCTCTCTCTGTCCCTACTCCCGCTCATGCGTGCTCTCTTTCTCTGTCTCTGTCTCTCTGTCTCTGTCTCTGTCTCTCTCTCACACACACACACACACACACACACACACACACACACAAAATAAATAAATAAACATTAAAAAAAACTTTAGGGGCACCTGGGTGGCTCAGTCAGTTAAGCATCTGACCTCAGCTCAGGTCATGATCTCACAGTTCATGGGTTTGAGCCCCTCATCAGGCTCTGTGCTGACAGCTTGGAGCCTAGAGCCTGCTTCAGATTCTGTCTCCCTCTCTCTCTCTCTCTCTCTGCCCCTCCTCCACTTACTCTCTCTCTCTCTCTCTCTCTCTCTCTCAAAAATAAACATTAAAAAACTTTTTAAAAATTTACAAAAAATTTAAAAAAAAAGGAAAGGCTCAGTCACATAGAATGATAGGTCAGACACCGAATTCACTAATAACGATGCTGTTTGTAGTGCTGGAGCCACAGACTGTTAGAGATGGAAGAAACTTCAGAATGTCTGTAGCCTGGATTTGTCCCAGCTGTGTTTGATGGGCTGTCAGTAGGAATCGTTGGAGGACCTGCTCCACGGTCAGAGACCTGTGGGTAGTGCTGGAGGCAGTACTAGACCCGGACGGAGCACAGGCTCTGGACTCAGATGGCCCAATTGAAAATTCTGCTACTTACTGGCTGTGCAGCCTTGAGAAATCACTTAACCTCTGTGCTTTAGTTGCTTCTTGTTAAAATTGAAATCATAGTCATACCCATCTCTTAGAGTTAATGTGATGATTACATGAGCCAATCCTTCAGCATGCCATGATTATCAGTAAATGCTGATCTGAACAAAGCTCTACAGGTTTCTTCCCTGCAGGACTTCTCAGAGCCTTTGCCATACTAATGAACATGGTGATCTCTAAGACCAAGGTGGGCCATCTACAAGGCACGATTTCACTTGTACCCACAGAATCACTCTACCTCACCCAACAGGTTTTCCTTGAGATAGTTTGAGATTCCAGAGTTAGTCTGCTTTATCCTAGAAGAAATGACAACCAGAGAGGTGAGGTGAGCTGCCCAAGGTCATGGGCAAGTATATAAGGGCAGGATTGGAATGCGAATTGAGGTCTCCTGACTCCCATTCCAGTGTTGTTTCTAGTATGCATCACTCCAGTCATCTAGAGAACATAGCAGCAAAGACAACAGTACAACAACTAAAATTTACGGAGTGTTTACTCAGTGCCAGGCACTGTGCTAGGCTCCTCCTAGTCACAATCTCACCTAGCCTCCTAACAAATAGGTGCCATGTCATACCCATTGTGCTGAGCTCAGAGAGGCCAGTAACGCATTCAGCACCACGCAGCCCATGAATGGTAGAGCCAGGACTCAAACCCATGTCTGGGTGGCCCTGAGGCCCTGACTTAACCACCCATAGCATAAATCCTGAATGCCCAATGGCATTGGCATTTCAATGCCCTTGAAAATACCCATGTATGGCCCCCACCTGCTCCTCTCAGAATGGCTGGATTTGGGGGTTTCCCGGCTCTGGCAGTGATTGGCAGCCCAGGCCTCGGGGGCCAGACTGCTCAGCACCTAGCTCTCTTGCCAGATAATTTTGGCAGATCTGGGCTTGGCGGCAGGGCTGATGAAAGCTGGGCTGAGCTGGGAGCCTCTTGTCTGCCTGCAATCAGGATGAGCCCTCCATGCGGCTCCCTTCGGGGCTCTCTGTTCAGTCAAGATGCCACGGTGGTTCGACCAAAAGGCCTCTTTGTCTGAAGCCCTCACGGCCCACACGTCCTCTGGCCCCGGAATGCCGGTCTCTGTCGGCATGAAGAGCCCCTGTGTTCGCTGCTGGGGCGGCGCGAGCCGTGGCTGGCCAGGGGCTGCGCCGGGGGCGGGTGGCAGCGTGCTGAGCTGGGAGGGTGCTGGCGCTCCGGGCCTGCTGGAAGCCAGCCCTGGCTCCCTTCCCTCTTCCTTTCAGGGAGGTCACCCTGGCAGCAAGCGTGCACACAGCCTGGGTCCCTGGTAATGATTTCCCTCCTGCCCAGCCCAGCCCTTAAGTTCTCCTGCCAGGAGCCCTTGCCGTGCACAGGCCTGATCCCCGCCGCCCCGTCTCTTTCTGTCTCTGTCTCTCCGTATCAGTCTCCCTGTGTCTCTGTATGTCTGTCTCTCCATCTGTCTCTGTCTCTTTGTCTCTCTCCCTGCATCTCTCTGTCTCTGTCTCTCTTTTTCTTTCTCTCGCCTTCCTCAGTTTATCTTTTCCCTTTCCCTCTACCCTTCCTGGGGGAGAAAACAGCACATGCCACGTATTTGAAATGAAAACCTGAACACTTTGGGGCAACTTGCACTGATTCTACCTCCTGAGCACAGGGCTTCATTCTGCACTTTAGCAGAATAGTCTCAATGTCCCCGTCATAAACAAAGGCAGTGATGTCCACCTCCGGAACAAAATGGAGGGACACCTCGTCAGACATGCTCTTGCAAGGGCAGAAGCTGTGTCTGGCTCATCCCTGTGACACCGGACACAGCCCCATGTCAGGCACGCACTGAAAGGCCCTCCCTGTTTGTGGGATAATTGGAGTCAAGGGACTTAGGACGGTGCCTGAAGCATCGCAGTTGCCCATTACATGTTAATTTCCCTTCTTTCCTATTTCCTGGCTGCTCATGGGCATGTGATCTTTTAGAGACCCTTGGAAAGCCCTGGCCTCTAGAAAGAACAGCTGTGAGTTGCAGAGTGTTACAGTCAGGTCTTGTCTCATCTTGCCCAGGTGTGGATATGATATCAAAAAGGGCCGTCACGCTGGGATGCCTACTGCTCGATGCCACACTTGAATGCTTTGCAATAACACCATCCCAAGTTTTCTTCTCACTTCTCCTGGCTCTATCCCAGAGTTCCCTTGGCCCTGTCCCTCAGCCCTGCCTTGGGAGCAACCTCTCCCATCTGTTTGTGCTAAAGAATCATTCCAGTGTCTTCTCTGCGTACTGAAGCGAGTAGCCAGGAGCAGGGCTTCACCTGTCTCATGCTCCCCCGCGGCCTCCACGTTGGACTGGGGCAGGTCAGGGGTCCCGGGTGCCCCAGGCTGCAAGGTACGCAGTATGTGCTGGTCTGGTGTGCAACGGGAACTCTGATCACCTCTGACTGTGACTCCTCACTTTCCAGCAGCAGACTCTCAGCCCTGTTGGGGTGACAGGCTCACAGCTGGTGCATGCCCCTACCTGGACACTTACCCCTGTGCGGTGGCTGCCTTCTCCTCTCTGCCTGTCCAAATACTGCACATACCTCTTCGCTAGCTCATGGCCACTCTTCTAAGAAGCCTTTCCAACCCCTTCAGCTCATACCACTCTGCCAGGCATCCTAAACAAAGCCCTGCTGGACCAGACTGGTGGTCCCTCTCCCCTCGTTTAGCACGCTCAGGCCCCACGGAGCCACTATGCTTGGTCTCACCACCCTCACTTGACCAGTTAATTCTTACCCATCCTTCAGAACTCAGCTTCAGAGTCTTTCCTGAAACCGCCCCCCCTCCTCTCTGCTAATCTTCCTGGGTCCTATCAGATTCTGTCATAGCACCCTGTTGTGCTTGGTAGAATTATCCGCTTGTCATGAAATAATTAATTGTGCAGTCAGTATTTAGGGGCTGTGACTAGCAGCTGTGTCCAGAATGTGACTGGTGGGAGAGGAGGCTGGTAGAATAAGCCCTTGGGTTGTCAGGCTAAGGATCTTGGACTGACTCTCTGGGCAGGAAGGAATCCTTTCAGGGTTCGTGCCGAATGACTGGCTCCCAAGGGCTCCGAGACCTAGGGCTCAATGGTCATTGTGATTTGCTTGGTTGGCTGGTTGTTTAGTTGGTGAACTGGCTAGTTGAATGGTTGGTTGGTCGAATTGTTGACTGGATGGTTGATAGATTAATTGGGGTTGGCTGATTATTTTTATTAGTTGACTAGTTGGTTAGTGGATTAACTGGCTGGTTGGCTAGTTGATGGGATGGGTGAAGAGTTGTTTCATGTTAGCTGATTAGTTCAGTCGCTGATGAGTCGTCTGGTTGGGTGGCTGGCTGCATGACGGTGTCTTCCACGGCACAGGCCTGGAGCCTGTGCTGTCACCGTCAGACTGAATTGACCCTGCTTTTGACTTTCATCAGGCCTAATGCCCTTTCTTCCTATCTTTCCACAGGCACTTGTCCGACTGCCTCCCCACATTTCACAATGTGATGAAGTCTTTCGGTTCTTTGAGGCCCGACCAGAGGATGTCAACCCCCCAAAAGAGTAAGTGGTAGCTCAGTCATCTCCTGTGTGCTTTGAGGTGTGGGCTAAAGCTGAGGGCAGGCTGGAGAGGCTCAGGATGTGGGCACACAAGGAAAGGGGGAGCTGGCAAGGCCAACCAGGCCAGGGAGAGATGGGCCAAAGGTATGAAGACCATTGTTTCCTGTTGCCCAAGCTTGCTCCTCGTTTCCCTTTACCCCAGAGCTGACAAGTGGGGCCGTCTCTGCATTTGGGGAGCAGGTTTTCCTGCAAACTCTAGCTCACAGGTTACTGTAAGGAGCAGATGAGATCAAAGAAAATATAATGGACCCTCTGTTCAGATGCCCAGGGTTAGCAGTCATCGCTCTGAATTATTGATGCTCCCAAGCTCCCAAATGAAATGTAGGCCTTCAGAGGGGGCGGGGGGAGGCATGTGCTGCCCAGGCTGAAAACTCACCCGCTGAATAACTCTTGGGCTAGTTTGTGATAGACATTAGTAGTCACGTTTACAGAGAAGGAAACTGAGGCCCAGTGAGGTTAGGTGATTCTCCCAAAGTCACACAGCTGGTTGCGGATGTGACAGGCAGGAGGCTTGAGCCCAACTCTTGGATTCCTAGTGGCCCAGTGCTGGCTGGTATTTCCATATTTAGAGAGGAATGGGGAACCAAGCAGATCTCCCTCTCTTCTCTCTTGAATCAGGTTGCTCTGGGTCTGGTGTTTAAGATGACCCACCCAGTCATGCTAGCTTCTCACATACATGACCAGACTCCATTGTGACGGCCACACTCTCTTGCTCAGAACAGATCCTCACCAGAGTAGGTTCTCAGTAGAGAGAGAAATCTGGTTTCTGCCCAGGAGCAGATGAGCAGAAGAGGGCAAGCAGGGAAAATATTGGCCAGGGGAGAGGGTGGGGAGAGGACCAAAGGGGATGTTTAGAGATCCCTTCGTTCAATAGCTCTTTTCCCCTAAAATCTTAAAGTACCAGGATGAGTGGCAGAGAGGCAGATGGGGTGGGTACAACAGAGGGAAAGGAAAGAAAGGTATGGAGGAATGATCTGGGACAGGTGGGAAGAGGCAGGAGGCCATCTGGTGATGGGGAGGGGAAGCCTGAAGACAGGGGTGTGTGTCACATGGCTCCAGGGGCACTACTTACTGCATTTTCTGTGAGTGGCACCCATGGAGGTTGTAAAGTGCACAGCCTGCACACCCACACATGGCAGTCTTGCCTAAAGGGGCCCTTCTCTTTTCAGTCATACTATAAGACCAAGAGCCTAAAATGGCCTAGGCCCTTTTGGGGGCGAAAAAGCCACCCAGCCCAGAGGCTTGGCCCAACAAAAGCCACCTTCCTGATGGCTGCCGTGGGCTTAAGAAACAAGCAAATGCTACAATCCATCAGAAACTCATTGGTGACTTGTTCACAGGGTAGACTGGTTGAAAGCCAAAGGGAATAGGATGTACAGTGTTGAGTTCACACCCCAACTCTGCTGCTTCCTAGCCACACAACTGCAAGGCAGCTCACTCATATGGCTTCCCCAAGACCCATTTTTCTCATCAGTAAAATTCAGATGACATGAGGGCTGGGCAAGAGCTTTGTAAATGACAAAATGAGACAGAAATGTGTGTTCTCACCAGAGGGAGAAGCATCGCTCTCACCATACCTACTATATGTCAGGCTCATAAGGGTTTATATATTCTCATCCCCACATTACAGATAAGGAAACAGAGACTCACAGCAGGAGCCTGAACTTGAACCCAGGTTTTTCTGGTTCAAACAGAGGCCTGTACTCTTTCCACCCTTCCCACCTGCCTCCTTGGTTTAGAAGGGGTCAGGGGGACCATGGTCCTGACGCCTCTCAGTGCTCCTCTCTGTCCTCCCCTCTCTGTGCTCCTGCCCCAGCCCTCCTCACTCTCCCAGGACAGGAAGTCTCCTGAGGCGCCAGCAGTGTCCCTGGTCTATCTGGCCCTGCTGCTCCCCTGCTGTGATGGTCTCACAGAGTCTCTCCTTCCTTTTCTGTTCTCTGTACTTCCATGGGGAGAGAAGAGATGCCCCTCCCTAGGTGGTTGTCATTGGAGACACATGTGATTGTGTGCCCACAGGAGGGCAGAGGGATCGTTGCTGGTGGGTGAAGTAGCAGTTGCATCACCACAAAATCGCTGAGCCTGCCTTTCGTTCGTACTCCTAAGCCCATTCTCTGCCAGTCAGCTAAATAAATTGGTCCTGTTTCACCTCTCCATGGCAATAGTGCCCATCTCCAGAAAGCCCTCAAGGAAACTGGGCTTGGGGAGACAGTTGTGCATTGGGGGGGCAGTGGGCACGGCTTTGCAGAGCCAGGCTCTGGGGTCAGAGCCTGCTACTCAGGGTTCTATGATCTCCGGCCATTTGCTCGACCTCTCTGTATTTCTGTTTTCCCATCTCCAAAGCACGACGTAGAACTCATGGGACGGTGAAGAGGGCTTAGAGGGATACCAAGTGTAGGAAGATAACCTGGTCAGTGCTATTGGCTCGTAGGAAGTATTCAACAGTTTTATCCATGGAAGGTTGTAGAACAGAATGGAATGTGGTTCAGTGCACACTCCACCCTACAGATCACAGCCTGGCTTTTGCAGGAAGGGGTCATAAAGCATTTGCCTCCGAGTCACTATGGCAGTGGGGTCATCGGCCTCTTTCTCCAGGTGGTGCTAGTCACCTGGGCTGGTTCACAGCCGGTCTGGCAAGAGATGGCCTGGAAGCCGTCCCATGTGAGACAGACCTGAGGCTCAGGAAGCAGGGTCAGCTATGGACAGACAGTTCTGAAGGGCTTCTCCTCCCCGGTCCCGCTCGGCCTCCAGGACCTGCCAAGAGACTCATGTTCCAGTCCACTCTGTGCTCGCCATGAGAGCCCAGACCTATAGGTGACCCTGGCCTGACAGGCTGACGATTTATCAGCCAAGTGCCTGCACCCCCCTCTCTGAGAGCTGCCTGCACCTTCCCAGACCGCAGTCCACCTCCCCCGCCGTCCTGAAACATAAACACAGGATCAAGTAACAGTGTATTTTGACTCAGGGGCGACTGTAGAGTGGCTTATCAAATTATCAAAGCCTGTGGATTTAATTGGAATTTTGCAGATAACCCCCTGCCTCTTTCAAGTGTGCTGCCGCAGGGGCCCTCGAGCGTTCACAGGGCCTGGAGTGGGGTGACTGTGTCCCTTTTCCATCTTGCTGGAAAGGCAACCCAGCCTTGATGGGGGAGGTGGAGCAGAGGCCTGAGCCCCTGGGCTCTGATCCCCAGCCGCTCACTGGCTTCTCTGGGCGAGAGAAGGGTCCTTCCCCAAACTGCTAGACCACCAGCCCCGCACAGAAAGGATGTTCCCTCTAGACACTTTAGGTGAGCCCGACACAGAGTGGCCAAAGCGGTGTCATGTCTTCATGCGGCCACTCCAGGAGGGCAGCTCTTGTCCTTCCTCCTCCTGTGAACACTGACATGCACTACTGCCTTGTCGGCCCCAAACCCCAGCGTTATTCTAGAGTCATCTCTTCCCGTCACACCCCTCCATCCACGTAGCGCATCAGGCGGGCACTGCCTTTGGAGTGTTTCCAGACTCTGACTACATCTCCCCGTCTTCCTGCTGCCACCTGGAACCGCACTGTCGCCGTTCCTCACGCGGATTCTGCCTCCTGCCCAGCCTCCCTGCTTCTGTCCTTGCTCTCGATGGTCCCTATTCAACATCGCAGAAGGAGTGATGCATCAGACCATGCTGCTCCTCTGCTCCACATTCTGTTCCCTCACTGCAGTTACGGTCGCTCCCTCTCACGGGGATGTCAGTTCCGGGAGACTTGGAACTTGTACCTGTTCTCTTCATGCCACAACCCCAGCGCCCAGAGCAGGTGCTCAGAAAATGCCTGCCAAAGGCAAGACCCATCATCCAGACTTCATTATGTAGTCTTACACGGGAGATCGACTGCGACGTGATTTTACAGAGATCTAGGCCCAGAGAGGTGAAGTAGCTTACCGAGGGTCACCCAGCTGGCAAGCAGCAGGATTCAAACCCCAGGCAGGCTGGCTCCAGGCTGACACGTTTAACCGTGGCCCTAACCCGTCACTCGGCTCATGGCTCCTAAGGTTTGCCACCTCCTCAGCAGCGCCCCCTCCTGGTCCCTTCCCAGCCAGGGCAGGTGGAGACGGGCCTTGGCCCCTTGAACAATTATTTTCTTTCCAAGGATGATGTGTTCTTGGAAAGCCAGCAGTTGAATAGGAACGTGCACGCGCACACACACACACACACACGTGTGTGTGTGTGTGTGTGTGTGTGTGTGTGTGTGTGCGTACATGTGCACATAGACATGTGTATGCATGTGTGTCTTGATGGTGGGGCCAAAAGGAAAAGGAAGACATTAGCCTGATTGGTCACTTCGTCTGTACTCTGCATATTGTCTCATTTAAATCTCAGGCCACCCCTGAAGTCAGTACTATTATCCCTATTTAGCAGATATGGAAACAAAGGCCCTAGCTGTACATGGCATGCCCCAGGCCACATAGCTGAGAGGCAGGGGAGGCAGGCCTCGAACAGGTGTGCCTGGGAATGGGAGGCACCGTCCTGTCACCCCCACCCCACCAGTGGAGGGAGCTGAGCATATCTCCCCCCAGCCCATGGCCCCAGGGTAGGAGTGGGCAGGAGTGGGCAGGAGTGGGCAAGAGAAGCTAGTGATGATGTTTCTTAGGCTCTTCTCTGTGGATTCTAGAGCTGTGTGGCCGGCTTGGGGTAGGGACAGCCTTAGTCACCAAATACTAAAGGAGGCAGAGAAAGACACACCCCTGGAGCTCAAGGGCATTCAATGCAGGACGAATTCCAATTCCGGGTGGTCCTGAGCCTTAACTCTGACAACCAGTTGAGCCTGGCCTCCTGGAAGCTGTGCCTGGCACCCCTGCAGTGCCTGAGGTGACCCCTGGCTGTGCACGTGGCCTGCCCGGGCAGGCCTGGAGCCACACATGCTCTTCACAGACCTGCTGTGTGAGGACTGACGCCCTGCTGGGCTGGGGGGCCAGGTGTCGCCTGGCCTGGCTTCCACAGGCACAGGAGGCCCCCAAGCAGTGGGGTCCCCGTGCTCTGATTCCCCTGTGGTGTCAGCGATGGCAAAGGGCAGCTAAGGCAGGCCTAGATGGCTTGGCGGGACTCAGGCCGAGGCAACCACATGACCCAACAAATGTCTCTTTTTACGAGTTTAAATTTTTATCCAGTTGAAAGAGTGAACCCAAAGGTTCTCAAAGGGACCTCTGCGAGGCCTGTCCGCAGACCCCTGGGTTGAAGCGCATGCCTGTTGGAAAGGGTCTAGCCGGCAGGAAGGGGTCCAGCCCCGTGAGGCCCCTGCAGAGGCCTGTGACCTGCCTTTCCATCTCTCCAGCCACCTGGCCCACCGGCCCTGCCCTCATTCTTTGGTTCCCGTCACCAGAGAGCAGCCAGGTGTCACCAGCCTCTGAACCCACGCCCCCGCCACCGGGAACATTTCCTGCCCCACCCCACCCCCACCACAGGACTGAGTCCTACTCAGCCTTCACGCTTTCCAGAAAGCCCTACCTGTAGCTCGCATGTGGCTGCCACGGGAGTGGCACTGACCATACCACAGGAGTATGTTCATGGGTTTCTCCTACCACGGGGGCCTGCCATCTGCACGGCCTGGCACCTGGTAAATGCTAAATGAGCCAAAACAAAGTTGAGGCCATTTAACAAAATTATAAATAGAACTGCCCACTGTCACAGAAGCGAGTGAAGAGCACCCTTGACCCCTCTGGAATTACTGGTCTGGGTTCAGAAGCCAGCTCTGCCTGTTGCTTCTCTGTGCCTCAGTTTCCTTGTCTGTCAAGTGGGTATCACATTGGTGCCTAGCCCCAAGGGTTGCTGGGAGGGCAATGCCTTTGCTCACAAAGCGCCTGGACAGGCTGGCACACAGTCAGCCAGAGCTTGCTGTCACTATCACCCACGTAGGGAGGGCACAGCAGCGGGAAGCTGGTCTGTCACTCACGGCCACAGGACAGTGATGCAACCTCCTCGTGCCGCCCAGCTGTGGTTGGCCCTCTGCTCTCCACCCGAGCCCATGGGCAGGGTGAGCATACCTCATGCCACAGGGTGGCTCCCCCGTGTCACAGCGGGGGAAACAGAGGCCAGACTGGGTTGCTGGGCTTCCTACTCGTCCATCTGCTGCCAGCCCGCAGCATGTGGTCAGCAGGGCTCCCCTCCTACATAGCAGCACCCGGGACACGGGGTGGGCCCGCAAAGCAGGCTGAGGGTCTCCCGCTCCCCACTGCCCCCTCTCAGCTCTAGGCCCAGACCTGTCCCTTTAGCTCATTTCTTCCCATGAAACCAGCCAGGATCCTGGTCAAATTCTTGAACTTGCATGGGAGGAGCAGAGCCTTGCTAAACAAGTTTTTGTTCTTCAGCCCCAGGGCCACAGAGCTACCCTCTGTTGTGGCCTGGAACAATGGCCCAATGTTCAGAGGGACCTGGGGTAAGAGGCCGATGGGCCCATGGCCAGATCAGGTCAGAACTGTCCCTGCCCCAGCCTGCTCAGAGCATCAACCTCCATCTGGCCTGGGAGTCCACCCCTGCATGGCTGCCACCTGTCATGGGACAGCCCGGCAGACCAGTGAGAAAGGGAGGCTGTCCCACGAGGAGGTCTGACCCAGGCAGAGTACAGAGATTGGGTCTGGAGTGGGGGCTGACCCAGAGGGCGCTGAGCAGGGGTTCCAGGAACGGAGGACAGGGCAGAGGCAGGCAGATGCTTTGGGGCTGGGGTGGGCAGGAGGGCAGACCCAAGAAAAGGCACTCCTCTGTAGAGTCTCCTGGCCTCCCTTCCCATTTCTATTTTGGAAGGGACAGAGGCCATGGTGGCTGCCCTCCCCTGGGGAAAACAGTCCAGGGGGACAGAAGGGACTTAGCCAGCCCTGCCTCAGGGAGCCAGGAAGAAGACAGAGAGTGTGGGGGTGGTGCAGGCAGGATGCCCCTGAGAATTTGGGGAGGCTCCTCCAGGGTTCCCCTCCCCCTGCCATTCTTGGTCCTCGTTGAACCCCAGGTCAGGCCTGCTCGGGAGGTAGTATCACTGCTTTGCTTGTGTCTGACTCCTGATGTCTTGAATTAGAATCCAGTCTCCCTTGCTGATGGCAGGGTGACCTCAGGTTGATGGTAGAGCCTTCTCTGTAAGTCACACCTACCTGGCCAGGAGCTGAGAATGAAACGAGATGTGTGTGGAGCACGCAGTAGGTGCTCACCCTCTCTCTTCCTCTTCCCTGGGAGGCACAGGGAGGAGCACTGGAGAGAGAGTCCCTGCTGTGCTTTCCCTCCTCAGCATGTACCCACTGAGCACCTACTATGTGCCAGGAACTCATGGGCTGATGGCCTTAAGGCTCAAGGTTGCCACTAGGTCAAAATTTTGAATGGAGTTAAATGAAATCCAGAGACAAACCGTCAGAACACCCAGCTCTCCTTTGGCCTTGAATGAGTCACTTCACATCTTTAAACCTGTGAAAGTGGCCAACAGTACCCACGTGGCGGTGGGGAGGTTCCAGGGCGCTAATGCGTGCAAGTGCCCCGAGAGCGCCTGACCCAATACAGCTCATTCCTGGGGACGTCCTGTTCTTCCCTTTCTTCCACAAGCCCAGGCCTGGGTGCAGAGTGGCCACTCAGAAGAGGCTCCAGGACTGGAAATGGTCAGCTCTGGGAGTTCTTGCCAGGGTCGGTGCCGATTGTGGGGGGCAGCTGCCCCGGCCACTCGCTGGCTATCGGGAACTCCAACGTGTCCGTGTTGCTGGCCTTTCCCAGGGCAATGGTGGCCTGGGGATCAGAGTGGAAAGCCCACCCACCTGCCCTGTGCCTTGCGGTCCCAGTTAGGCCCTTGCCATCAGGCCCTGCCAGCACCTATCTGGCCAGGGACGTGGCCCACGCTGTCCCTCCAGCTCCTCTGTCGCTGGCAGCTGCACAAATAGCTTCTTTATACTGACCAGCAACAGGGCCAGCTGGACATAGGGACTGTGGGTCCACTGGCAACTGGGGGTGGGAACGCAGAGAACTTTCTGCAAACAGACTCTGTCCACCCCCTGCCGTGGCCCCCTTTAACCTAGGCAGGTGGCAGAAAGGTGCCCACAGGACGCTGGTTCCAACCCACTTGAAAGGGGCGTCAGCTCTGGGGAATGAGGATTGCCGAGGGCCTGGCTGTCGTGCTGGGTGGGAGGAGGAGGGAGGCCAACCCACACTGCCCAGCTCAGAGCAAAGGCCTGTGCGGGCCACGTCTAGGGAGAGAAGGTTACTCTGTGTTCAGGTCTGGCACAGGGTTTCAGCTCTCAAGCTCAAGCAGGAGCGGAAAAGAGGTGGTGGGAGAGGGAAGGTAGAGGGGTGCAGGGGTGTGTGTGTTTCCCTGAAACCTCAGCCCCAGAAGGACGGTCCCGGTATGCCTAAGGCCCCCGAGGGCCCCTTCCCTTGCTCCCAAGGCCACAGGATGAGCCCCCCACAGAGCCCTGGAGTCCTGCTTTGCAGTTATGTCATGTTCAAAGGTGTCTCGGTTCCCCCTCCTTGTAATTATTACCCTTCCATTGTAACCAGTCTGCTGGTTAGCTACCCTTCCACAGGGAGTCCGTGGCAGAGCTGACCCTCAAACCCAGGTCTTTGGCCTCCTAGACTAGGGCTTCTTCTGTTGACAACAGGCAGGAGGCATTTATCTTTCAAGTGTTTTTGATCATCTTTGTAGTATGAGACGCGGGGCCATGGAAATGGACACAGCTCGGCCCTCCCTGTGGAGAGGTCGTGGTCTGAGGGGGAGACAGCATGGACGGGGCCTGGCTTGCTGCTGTGGGAGGCAGCAGAGTGTGATGCGGAGGAACCCAGTCTCTGGCTAGCACCCTGGCTCCTCCCCGACCTGCTCTGTGGCCTGGAAATTAAACACCAAGACCTCAGTTTCTTCACCTGTAAAACGGGGCTCATAACAGCTGCCAATCCAGTGGAGATGGCAGAAATGAAACCAGTGATTGTATGGGTGCTGGGCCATCCACACCCGTGGGCTATTCCTGTGAGGTGGTCAGGGAAGGAAGGCTCTCTGGAGAGGTGGCATTCAAGCAGAGAGTGAGGCAGGAGCCAGCCACTGAAAGGCAGTGAGAGACCAGGGCGGTCAGGTCAGAGAGATTCCCTGAGACTGGGGCAGTTGTAAGGAATTGAGAGGAATCGTCTTCCTGGAGACTGACAGTGTTGACCAGAGCTGGGCCAGAGGAGTTGGGCCTGGTCCAGTGAGTGACCTTGAACAGTCATGAACCCGTTCTACACTTCAGCATCAGGTGAGGGGGAAAATTTGGTTCTCTGGGGTCCCTTCTGGCTCTGACATTCTGTGATCTTACCAGGACCAGCTGGCTATTACAATAGTTCAAGCTTGTAGCCACCTGGATCTGGAGGCTAGTGGCCGTGGCAATGAAAGTCACAGACACAGTCAGATGTGGAAGAGACAAGCATTCTGCAGGTCATGTGACCCTTCCCTTTCACAAGCCCTGTAGATTGGGGTTCAGGCACCACTTGACTTTGGGTGTCTTAGTTCATGGTCTGTGTGTATCTGGCTCCACCTTGTGGCAACATTGGGAATTACAGTTGCCAGCATCATGGCAGAGGTCTGTAAACTCAGTGGTTACTGCCCAAAACTGCCAGACCCTTCAGCATGACCTGTCTTGTTTAACCATCAGTATAGTCCTGTGAGACTCATGCTTCCTTTTTGCAGATGAGGAAGCTTAGGCTTATATTGGTTAAGTTACCTCTCGGCTAGTAATTGTCCGAGGCTGGATTCAAACCCTTCCAAATTCAGATCTGCATCACAGGGGTGTATGATGGAGAAGCACAAGCACAGGGGCCATGGCCAGGAAGACTAGCTCCAAATTGCAAGATGGGACACTTTATCTGACCATAGGGCTGAATAGTTGAATCAGGACCCCCTGGTTGCTGTGGTCACAGATGGGAGCAGTTGAAGGAACAGCTGAGGGGCACTTTCCATATCTGGGAACTCTTTAAGGGGAATCCAAGCTTCTTGTCAGCCCATATCTTTGAGAAGGTGCAAGGCTCAGGAGCCCCTGGGCCAGTTCAGGGTGCCTTCACTGAGACCCCTCCCCTAGCTCAAGGGTTCCCAGGAGGGCCTTCCTGCTGTGGGATCAGACCTCTGAGTTGCTTCCAGAACCAGACCCACTCACTATGTCTTCTGAAAGGGAAGCCAGGTACTGTCCAGACTGATACCTGACTTTGGTCTTGGGTCCAGCTGCGACCCTAGCACTAGACTAAGACTTCAGCCTCTTACCCCCTCTGTAACATGTGGCCCATTTGTTACAGGAGGAACCCTGAATTAATGTGAACCCCCTTCCCCTTGCCCCACCCCCAGGACACACAGCCTGAGGTGCTCACTACCTGAGGCTAGGCAGGAGATTTTATTTTCAAACAGCCTTACTAAAATATAATTTACATAAAGCAAAATTCTTTTTAAGTGTACAATGAATCCAGCAATTATTAGTAAATTTACAGAGTGGTGCAGCCATCACCACAATCCAGTTGTAGAGCTTTTGCAGAGCCCTAGAAAGATCCCAGAGGGAGGTTTTTATTTCTTCCCAAACTCTAAGGCTTAGGAGACCCATTAGCATCCTTTCTGTCTTCTCTAGTCTGGAGACTGACTTCTTTCCTCAATCATGCGCTGCTCTGATTTCTAGACCTTCTGGTACTTCCAACTGCTTTGGCCCTTGCACAAATTGTCCCATAGCCCACGGGCAAGCGGGCAAGGCCTACTTCATCTTCTCGGCGCAGCAAGCGGGTGGGCTGGCCCTTGAGTAGGGGCCGAGGGTGGAGGGGTGAGGGTGCCCACCTTGCACTTTATTCCCATCCCCAGGAAGTACACACACAGTCTGGCCCTGCAGGTCAGCTACACCGTGACTTCAGTGCTTACTTTCCCCAGGGCATGTCGGAAGGCCAGTGGGCACAGGCAACAGACCTAGGGGCTAACTACAAGATGCCCACCTTCCTGCCAGGGCGAGTACTAGGCAGCCCAGGTGTTTGGCAGAAAGCAATTGACACGTTTTAGCTCATTAAATTTTTGTACCCATCCATGCATGAGACGGGTACAGTTATTTTCTCCAATTTACAGTTAAACCCACTAAGGCAAAGCAAGGTCATGCGACTTGCAAAGCCGGTAAGTGGCAGAGATGGCCAGAATCCGGGTAGTCCAGTGGGGGACCTGGCTCTCACCCTCAGTAAAGCTCACTAAGTGTTTAGCATGTTACATGGCACGTGCTCATAATAAATGGGACCTATTATTGCCATCGCCTTTGTTGAGGGGCTGATATGTGCTGAAGGAGAAGCCAGAGGCCTGAAGAACCAGTGCCCACAGAGCACTCACCGCTCAGCTTACAGCTACGTGAGTTGGCAGTTTCTGGAGCCGTCAAAGCAGCCCCTACCGCCCTGGCTGCATCTCATTGAGAGGCAGGAGGGGAGGGCTGCCCCCTCTCACCCGGTCCCAGCCTTCAGAGCTCAACATTGCCCAGACATCCTCCAGCCCCGGCTCCGCCCTCACATTGCACTGACGGGTTCTGCTGGGGGGTGGGGTGTTGATTTCCCTAAGGTCACCCAGAGAAACTGGATTCATACCACGTTTTTTGACGTGTTCCTTCTGGCTCTCAGAAACTTTCCCAGCTGATTTCCAGAGCATTCTGAATGCTGGTGCATAGAAGGGCACCTGGAGGCCTGAGCTGAACCTTTATGGAGACTCAGATCAAAGCCAGCCTGATGGACAGGGAGGAGGGGCTGGGCCGTGGTTGGGCCTGATATAATTATGCAGGAGCAGGCTCCTGACTACAGAAAGGTATGCCTGCCAAGCCAGAGAAGTCAAGGTTAATAGCAGGGAGTGCTCTGGCCCCCATCCCATGCAGGAGAGGGCACCTGTGAGCCTGTCTTACTGGTCAGAGCCTCACAGAGACCTGCAGTGCCACAGGCAGCCACCTTGAGAGCCAGAGGACAGAGGACACCGGTCATATCTCTGGGTAAAGTCCCCACTATGTGTTGGTCATGTGCTAGTTCCGGCAGGCTGTGAGGATCTTGGGAGGCAAGTGGGGGGAAACTTTATACGAGAGACAGGGAAAGGCAGGCGTCTCAGTTTAGGATCCTACAGAAGCAGATCTGGGGATGATTTGAGCCCACGCAGTTTATTTGGGAGGTGACACCAGGAGACACCAGTGAAGGGGGTGAAGTAAGGCAGGGGAGGGAAAGCAGCCAAAAGTAGTTCATGGTCAACCAGATGCCCATGGGCCACTGGGGATTCATCCCACAGGAGCTCTGGGAGCTGACCAAAAACTGGTGGTCCCACCCAAGCACCAAGGGCAGAGGTGCTGGGCTTTTATGCACCCGCTGTGGTTTCTTCCTTCCAGCTCTCCTGCTTCCCCCTCACCCCCTCCAGTCCACCTCCAAAGAGCAGCCAGAGGGGGCTTTCCAGAGAGCCTGTGTAAGCTAGCACTGACGTGGCTTTCCACTGTGCTTAGGATGACTTCCAGGAAGGTTCCCGGCGGCCTGGGCCTGGGCAGGCCTGGTTCCCTCCCCATCCCCATCCTTAAGGCCCTAGCCCTGCCCCCCTCATCCCATCTGCTCCTCAGAGTCCCCTAGAATCCTCACCTCCTCAGACCTCCCTTTCTCTCCATCTCAGCAACCTTTCCTTTTCCTTCACAGCTTTTTTTTTTTTTTCAAGTTTATTTATTTCGAGATGGGGGAGGGGCGGAGAGAAAGGGAGAAAGAATCCCACGCAGGCCCTACACTGTTACTGCAGAGCCTGACATGGGGCTCAAACTCACAAACCACGAGATCATGACATGAACTGAAACCAAGAGTTGGATGCTTAACCTACTGATCACCCAGGTGCTCCTTCTTCAGAGCTTTTAACCCAGTTTACCAGTTCGTTTTATCTAATTGTCTACTGCCCTCCCCCGAGGCAGGGGATGAGTCTGTTTTATTCAATGCTGAGACCCCAGGGCCTGGCATGTAATGGGTGCTCAGCATATGCCTGTTGACTGACAGAGGAGCAGCCCTGGGGGGGTCCGGGGCTGAGGCCCTGAGTTTCTGCAACAAGAATGTGGACACTGGACTGAGGTTGCGCCGGCCCGAGCTCTCAGGAAGGCCTGCATGGGGGCTGCCAGCACCCTCTGGTCCAGGAGGGCAGGCTGACAGGTGCACCCTGACTGTCAGTGAGTGCGAGGTGGTCAAGCAAGCCCAATGGAGATGCTTGGGCCGAGAGTGCAGGGGGAGCTTGGAGAGGGAGCGAGACCCTTGCGGGGGGGGGGAGGGGGGTTGTGCAGGGAAGGATGGGGAGCCTGACCTCCACCTGGGGGTGCCTCAGACAGATGGGGAAGGAGAGAACCTGGGCTGATGGAGGCCTGTGAGTACAAGCTCGGAGGCTTTGGAGCAGAAGGGTGGGAAGGCCGATAGACAGGAAGGATGCAAAGATCAAGATCCTGACAGTTCCAGGCACTGGCTTAGGAGTCAGCCAGCACTGGGTTCAGATCTCAGCTCGCTACTGAGCTAGCGCCTTAAATAGCTAGCACTCCCTGAGCAATACATCTGCCCTTGTTCTCAGACTCGGGCCCGCAGAGAGACAGGCAAAGGAGGCAGTAAGGCACTGCGGTCCAGCTGGGCAAGGGAGAGACACATCTGAGGCAATAATGCGTCCTGCAGCATAATGCAGGATGTCAGGAAGAGCATGCATTCTCACTGTGAGGGCCCAGTAGTTTCCATGGCAACCCTGGGTGATGTCACAGCCATGGGATGGAGCACAGGACTCCGAGGCCATCCTCACAAACGGAGGAGAAACGCACTGAGTCATCAGGGTGAACTCCCCACATGGAGACTGTTCAAAGACATTGGCATTTTATACAAACTAACATGCACACACGCTGACCCACCCGTAATCATGAAGGAAGACCCTCTAAAGGAAGCAGCACTTCCTCCGGGCTTTACGGGAGGGGATTGAGGGCCCCAGGAGGACAGCTCAGGATAATGCTGCAGCTCTCACCAGCCCCTCGGAAGCAGCCCTGAGCCTGGTTGCCAGCGGTCAGGACGTGCATTTGTTTGGCAAACACCTGCTGTGCCTCGCCCTGTGTGAGGCCTGGGGAGATGCGGCCCCCATCCCGGGCTCAGAGTGGAGGGGAGGAAACAGGAAAGACATCATAGTAATGCGAGAGCTGCAGAGGAAAAGAGGGTGCCACACCAGGTTCTGGGGGTGTCAGAAGTGGCATTAGGCTGGGAGGTGGGGACGGGAAGGAGAGAAAGTCAGAGGGAGGCAGAGCCCAGGACAGCCATGAGGCCTCATCACTGCGCCCAGAATTCATGGCCACTCTGCTGAGAGAAACAGCCCCTCTGGAGACTGTAAAACCTGCCCATGCGTGAGGCCGGGCTGTCCTCGGGCCGCACACCTGGCCATGGGCCCGCTCACTTAGCGGCACAGCCTCCAGGAAGCAGCCTGGGGCTCTCTGCACAGGCCGCTACAGTCAGGAGCCACTGTGCCTCTCTGAGCGGGTGATCGGGGACACAGCACCACATGTCGCAGCCAAGTTTCCTCTTCCTCGAGGCTGTGCTCACACCAGAGCTGAAGTTGTGACCTTCCCAAGGAAGTGTCCACAAGTCGATGGTGTCGTTTTGGTATTTCTGGCCCTGAGGCTTTGCCTTCACCTTACCTTTCTCTTTCCCGCCTACTCCTAATTTAGCTCATCTGGATTTTACAGGTGTCCTTATCAGCCACAAGGTGGCAAATGATTTGAGCACTACCTAAGACAGCTTGGGCTCACTGGCTGTGTGACTTTGGGCAGGTTACATGCCCTCTCTGGTCCTCTAGTTCTCTTCTGTAACATGGAGAAAATAAGAGAACCTACACATAGGAATGTTCTGAGGATAAAATGAGCTGTTATGCATCAAGGGCTTAGTTTCGTACCTGGTATAGGGTAATGCTTGAAAAAGTACTATTCTCATCAATTATAGTATAATAATAATAATGGCAATAATAGCAGTATCCCATCCCCTCCCCCCCAAACCCGCTACACACACACTCATCTTTGAGAAAGAAGGACTCACTCAGGGTGGGAGGGCTCTTCAGTGGTGACTCCTACCAAGGCCTGGCCAGCCCCCTCCCTCATTCGCCCCATTTCCCGCCATGCTTTGGGGTAACCAAGGATTTATGCCTGCTCCAGGACCACAGAGGACTTCCGGCAGCAGAGGCTCAGGCTATTATCCAGCAAAGGATGAAGGTGGTGGCCCAGGGCTGGCCCACTGGGATCTGTAATGGGTGTTCTGGAGAGCAGTGAATTCACTGGTTGGAGCTGGGCTGACTCAGAGGAGAGAGGAGGTTCAATGCTGGAAGGAAAGCTGGGGAAGGAAGCTGGCATCCAGGCCTCTGGGCTTGCCCCTCCCGCAGCTTGTCTGCGGCCTGGGCTGGAGGTCTCTTTGCAGTTCAGGGGTGCCTGGGTGGCTGAGGCAGTTAAGCGTCCGACTTTGGCTCAGGTCATGATCTTACAGTGTGTGGATTCAAGTCCCATGTCAGGCTCTGTGCTGACAGCTCAGAGCCAGGAGTCTGCTTCGGATTCTGTGTGTGTGTGTGTGTGTGTGTGTGTGTCTCTCTCTCTGTCCCTCCTCTGCTCACACTCTGTCTCTGTCTTTCAAAAATAAACAAACATTAAAAAAGAAAAAAAAAAGAACAGCCCAGTCCAATACCTTGACTTTTTCAGTCAAGGAAACCATGGCACAGAGAGAGCTGCCATCCCCCAGATCATGCTGCTGGTTCAGATACTGAGCCTGAAACCCAAGTCTTGTGACCACTCCCCACCCCCCCCACCCCCCCGCAACCACTGGGCGGCCCGGTTTGATGTCTTTCGAGACTCCTGGGTAGACCCTCTCTCTCACATGCTGCCCAGGGAGGCAGTAGTTTAGGAAGTGCCCTCGGGAAGCCCCCAGCCTGCCCTGGGCCCAGGCTGGCCTGGAGCATCCCAGGTCTCCTGGGCACAGAGCCCTTCTGTCCTGCGTCCCCAGTGCCTGCTGCTCAGTGTGTGGCGGCCGCCCGCCCCTTCGTGGAGCACCACCACTTGGTGCAGCAGTGAGGGCCAAGGGGCCTGGGCGGCCTGGCAGCCTGGGATTCCCGGGGAAAAGGAAGTATAACAGTCATGCACGTGGTGAAGGGTCTCAGACCACTCAGCTCTGCCACCCAGCAGCCACAGGGTCTTGGCAAAGTGGCTTCACCCCTCTGAACCTGGGTTTCTTGTCTCTAAACAGGCACCTCCAGCCTTGGCCCACCCCACTAGGGCCATCCAGGCCAGTCTCCCCATGTCCTTACCAAGCTCCTTCTCCAGCAGCCCCTCCCCTCCCCCACCCCCAACCACTGGGCCTGTGCAGGGCTCTGTGACTAGGGTGTGGGGACAGCAGGATGGGCTGAAGGCTCAGGCATTCTCTCACCTTTACCGAGCCTACTGTGCACGGAGTTCTTCATAGGCGTTAACTTGTTTTATCGTCCAGCCGTCCAGTTAGGTGGGTCCTGTTGGCCTCTTCATTTTACAGAGTGGAAGTAAAGACAGAGACACTCAATAGAATCTGGCAGAGCTGGGATTTGAATCCAGGCAGCTGCACACATATGCATCCCCCCACATGAGCCAGAACAAACCTTCCTGCCAGAGCCACATTCAGTGCATTGAGCCAGGCCACACTGTCCAGTGTATCAGGTAATACACTGTGGCCATTTAAATTAAAATTTTAATTAAATAAGATGAAAAGTTGAGTTTTTGGGTCATACTAGCCGCATCCCAAGTGTTCGACAGACCTAATGGCTGTGGCCGCCAGATTGCACAGTGTAGATAGAGGCCATTTTTCATCATTGATCACAGAACTCTATTGGGCAGCTCAAGGTGGGGCACCTCTAGGTGTTGGGGACAAAATTGGGACATTCGGTGCCATTTGGAGTCAAAATTAGAATGGGCTTTCTGGGCTAGAAGGTTGTGAGACACCGGAGAGGGAGGGGGGTGGGGGGGGTGGGGAGGGCTATGCATGAAGAGGCTAGAAGCACAAATAATCCTGAGTTCTCAGCCTTGCTTCCCCACTGCTAGCTGTGTGGCTCCAGGCAGGTTACTGCTAGCTGTGTGGCTCCAGGCAGGTTACTTAACTTGTCTGAGCCTCATCTGTAAAATGGGCCCAAAGCACCTGCCTTGGAGACAACATCAAGTAGATGTCAAGGGGGGCCTGGCCTATCTGGGTGCTCAGTGCTTGTGCATTTGTGATGTGGATGGAGTTTGAGAAAGTCTGGGAGATGCAGGGTTCTCTTGCTGTAAGAGGCCACCAAATGGGTCCCAAGAGCCCAGGCCCTCCCCAGTGGTGCAGGTGAGCTGCGTGCCTAGGAGAAGCTTAGGGCCTTGCTTAGAGCATTCTTTCCCATGGAGGCTGAGGCAGGAACAGGCACAGCTGGGCCTTGGACAGGCTCCTGGGCATCTGTAAGAAGCAGAGTCCTTAACCCAGCTCAAAATTAGGCTAGGACTGGAGAGCGTGCATCGTTACCGCCAAGGAGCAAACCAGAGTTCTGCTCAGCAGTGGGGCCCCAGTGTGTGGCACACCCACAGATCAGGCGCACTCCTGCAGAAGGGGCTACTGTAGCTTGGGGAGCAAAGCGGTCCTCTGTCTGCCCTGAAACAAGTAGCCATCCCAGCGCCTGAACCGGGAAGAGCAGAACCGCATGGAAACTGGATTCTCAGCCGCAGAGCTAGTACTGCCACCTCGTGGGGAAAATCTTCCATTACAAGTGTCATCCCTGGGTTTCTCCCAACAAGTTTCTTCTAAAATCTAAGCTATTTGCCTTCATTTGAGTCCAGCCCCAGCTGGATGTCCTGCCCACCGCCCTCCCTGCCCCCCCCCACCGCAAAAAGCAGATAGCCTCCAAGGGGTCTTCTCACCCTCCACTCCCAGCACACAGACACATGCACCCATGCACAATTCCATATCCATTCCTACCCCTGCCCCTTTGCTCACATCGTCCCTTCCACCCCAAACTTCCTTCCTGCCTCTGTTCTTTTTAAATATTCATCTTTCCAGAGTAGCTCCAGAGCCCCCTCTTCTAGACAGCCATTCCCAACTGCCCCGGACCACTCTGACCTCCCCTTCCTCGGGAATTCCTATACAACAAATCCTTTGGACTAGGCTTTGGGACATTTCATCACAAAGTGACTGTATGTTCTCTTTTCCTGGGTGTTGGTCTTGTCATTCCAGCCAGACGGTATACTCTGTGAGGGCAGAACTGTGTTTCTCACCACCCTTCTGCTCAGACACAAGACTGGGTTTCAGCCACCCTTCAGTTCAGACACGGACGGGTGGGTGGACCGACAGAGCACTGCTCTCCGAGAGACCGGGAGGGCCTGCACACATGGAACACCCTCTCTGCCCTTCTCTCTAGGAACTTTGCAATTGAACCCCAGCACTGTGTTTTTCACTGCCCCTTCTGCGGTTCCCCAGGTCTGGCATGAAGTCCCCAGAAGTCCAGGGAGACCCGCAGCTAGGCAGCAGAGAGCACAGGAGCTCTGGTAGCCTGTGGGGGGCTCACACACCTTGTGGCCAGAGGGCTGAACAACCTGGCTTCCCCTCTAGGAAACCAGCTTTGTGCCTGCATCCCCGCCCTGCCCCCTCCTCCACAGACTGCTTGTCCGTCGACACCTGGGTGGGACTTCTTGGGATGCACACAAATGGGAACCCAGGCCTGTTGTTCTCATGGTCTTGAGCTGGCCCCCCTCCTGGGGCAATGGAGCCAGATTCTTATGAAGTCCATACCCATGAATGGGCCAGTCAGCAATTCCTTTATCCTGGCCACCATCCACACTCAATCTAGCCCCTGCTGTGAAACCAGGCTCTTGGCCAGGGGTCCTCTCCACTTGCCAGGTACTGCTGTAAGAGCTCTGCACATTATCTCGGGTCATCCCCACAACAAAGGTAGGATACTTGTATCCCCCCTTTGACAAGGGAAGGTGTGGGAAGGTTACGGACCTTGCCAGTGTCACAAAGCAGCAAATGGCTGAAACGCGCCCCACCCCACCCATACTTTTAACCCTGTACTCTGAGGCCTGGATACAGTGGAGCCATCCCCAGTCTGGCAGGACGCTAGGGCCTCTGCCCAGAATGGTGAGTCCATTCAGAGGAGACAGACAGCGAGCGCTTTGTTTTTCTGCCGTGGACGGAGCAGGGGCAGAGAGGCTCTGGGGTGTTCGGGAGATTAGCACAAGGCCTGGGAGGTTTCTGGGGTGTGGGATAGCCCTGGCACGGGCCTCTCTGGGACTCAGCCTGGTGTCCCAGACCCCTTCCCTCCCCAGGAATTCAGCTTTTTCACCCAGGGCAGGAATTCCGGCCTCTCTCGACTGTCCACATGGCCACAATGGGGCCCATTCTCAGGACCCTGGAAAACACTGATCATGTGGAGAAAGGACGGATTCTTGTTGGACACAAGGGCCCTCAGTGCCACAGTTTAGATCAGGGCACAAATGGGGGCAAAGAACAGCATTCATGCCCCTTCTGTCTGTCTTCCCCAGAGGTCGCTGCCCCTCGGGACCATTCCGTGCAAAGGCTCTCAAAAGCCAGAACAGAAACCCAGCTAGGGGTTAAGTGGGGTGGGAAAATCCCCCAGCATTCTCCAGACCTCAGCTGACCTGAGGTCCCTTCACTCAGACTCTCCTCGATCGGCTCCTGGACCGACATATGCTCTGTCCCACTGCACTGGTTTCACAGACAATTAACAGGCTGTGAGGGCGCCTGGAGTACCTTCGGTTAGCAATGGAGAAACAGGTCCTGAGCATTTGTTAATGTCTTTAAAACTTTTTCTGCCATGGTAACAAACTTCCCATCACAAGTACAGGTAGACGAGTAAGTAGGTAGACATCTGAGACAGAAGTTCCAATAATTACTTCACTGTAACTGACTCCATCATCTTGTCTGTCTTCTTAAGATGCTTATTGGGACATACTAAGTTGGTTTCAGAACTCACTAATATAATAGGTCGCAACGTGTCATTTGAAAAGCATTACTTTGAAGTGGCTTGCCCGGGTCCACGGGGGCAGAGCCGGGCCCAGAACCTGGGGTCTGTTGATGTCAGTGCCAGACTGGTCACTAGCTCTCTCCCATCCTGCCCCCTCACCGTCTGCCTCATCTCTTAACAAAAATCTTCCTCCAGTCACACTCTGATCACATCCCTCCCTGGCTCTGAAATCTTCTGGATTTCACAGAGGGACATCAGCTTCCCACCCCTACACCCACCCACCCCCTGCCCCCCAGCCCAGCCTTTCCCTGCCCCTCTATCTGCTCACCCACCCAGTTTAACTCTTCCTGTTTGGAGATGCTTGTTCCTGGTTCTAGAGCTTTCTACTCTTTACCCTCTCCATGGATCCAAATACTCCCCAGGCCTTCAAGGCTCAGCTCAAAGTTCACTGCTCCTGGAAGCCTGTCTTAGATGTTCTGCCCAGATCTCCCTTTTCCCTGCACTTGAAGTAGAACCACACCTGTGCTTCTTGGAAGGTCTCACAATGTCAGGTTTCTCCTGCCTGTGGCAGGAGCTGAAAATGTGCTTACTGGTGGATAACGGCAGTCAAAGATCGTTGTTACATATCTCAAGGGCTCCATGTCACTCCCCTGGTCACAGCTGCATACCCTCACTCCAGCCTCCGTGTTCTAGGTCCAACCCGTGTCCCCTGAGACCACTGGGCTCTCAAGGTCACCCACGGCCAGCCCTCTGGCAAGCCAGCAGGCCTCTCAAGCACTTCCCTGCAGCAGCAGGCCCTGCAGATGGGCATCCTGGGCCGAGCAGCCAATGTCAGCCAGCAGACAGGAGGGTGAGAACATCAGGCTGGAGGTTCGGGCGTGCGTGTCCTTCTCTGCCAGGGCACTCTCTAATGGAGAGTGGGAGGGAGAGGGGGTGGCAGGCGGCGGAGGGTACGGCCCCTGCAGCACGCAGAGTTCTGCCTGGCAGGGACTCAGCATCCTTCCACAGAGCTGGCCCGACCACACTGGCATTTTCTCCTATTCTCTCCCTTGCCTCAGCGGCGCTTCCTGGCTTTGCCTCTCACTCCGGGATCCCTGACTGGCAGGATTCCCCCGCGAGAGCCTGCCCCCGCCACTTGTGCATCCTCTTCTTGCAGCCCGTTGCCTGGTGGGCATCAGTGGGGGGTGAAGGGGGGGCACTTCATCAGAATGTCACTTGAGCTTCAGGGCACTGGGCAAACCACTTAAGCCCTCAGGACCTCAATCTTTTCCTTCCTAAAATGGATTACCACCACCTCAGCCTGTTTGAGAGCACTAAAGGTCAAATGCCTGCCGGGAATTTTCAAGGGAGGGTAGAGGGTGGAGAAGCTTGTGCAAACATAGGTGTCCAGCAGGCAGGCGTTGTTAACCGCCTTTCCTGCGTCCAGCCTCTTGGTCTTGACTGTCTCCAGCCCAGCGCTCTCACTAGCAGGTCTGCAGAAGGAGTGCAGCATCTCACCAAGAGAACTGAAAGTGGAAACAAAGGAAAAAAAAAAAAAAGTGACCTACCTGGGTGCCATTGGCGTGAAAATGCAGGACCTTTACATCTTATGGTTTGGGGCTTAGAGACTAGGCCACTCTGGGAGGTTAAAGGCATCAGTGAGTCTAGGCATGCCAATCCCTAGGGGTCAATGTCTCCCTGAAAATATGATTGTTGTTGCCAGATGAGCTCTGTTCAAATGTTCAGTGTGTAGAAATGGGCTTTTCGTGGGTGGACTGTGGTCAGCAGAGAGCATAGTGCTTGTTTTGTGTCTGTAAAAGCCCCAGCCTCTGAAAACGAGGCTGGAGTCGCCCCTACCTGGTACCGTGCTGCCATCATCATGGTGAGGTCCTTAACAAGAAGCCCCTTCCTTTTGTTTCTGAAGGGCTCTTGCAGATGTACGTTTAAGCAGACCTTGGTCATTTGGGTAGCAGCCTGGGTCGGTTGCAGGTATGAAAGACTAATAGCAAAGACAATTTATGTGGCATTTTCTGTGCCGGGCACTATGCTCGTCCTTTTATGCACACTGTACTTTTCATCTTCCCTAAATCTTAAGGAGTTGGAACTATTATTACCCTCATTCTACAGATAGAGAAACAGAGGCTCAACATGACCACCCAGCTAGCAAGTAGTGGAGGGCTGAACTGGGCTCTGTCTGCTTCCAGAACCCGTCCTCACTGGGCATCCCAGAGGCAGGGCCAGGAGCTGAACTGTTTATACCCTGGGATTGTGGGGGAGGGGAAGTGGGAGGCCTCAAGGAGTCCCCGTTGAAAGGAAAGAAGGGCGTGGTGCTGGCTTGGAAGAACTCCACCCCTCTCCCTGAGCCAGGGCCAGACCCATGGACCAGAGGGTGGCCCACTGTCCCAGTTTGAGATTTTCCCAGTTTGACCCCTGAAATTCCCATGCCCCGGTTTGCCTGGGATGGCTGGTCGCTGTACCTGTGGTCTTTAATCATCCTCCAGACCAGCTGCAGAGGAGGCTGAGTGGCTCGGTGGAACCTTGTCAGGACCCAGCCAGGGAGGCCTTTGCAATTACATTAGCTTCTGGCGATGCTTGAGGGAGACTGGCCCTCCCCTCCCCTTCTGCTTCCTGTGGCTCCCTGGGATATAGTGATTCAGCAGCAAGCAGGAAGGAGGCTAGACTGTGACCTGCCAGAGTGGAATCACCGGCAGGGTGGGGGCTGTCAGTACCAGCTCAGGGCAAGAATTGGAGCTAGGAGGGCCAGCATAGGAGAGGATCTTGAGTTGTTAGGGGGCTGGACCCCAGCAGAAGGCCCTGAGGCCCTGTCCAGGGCAGCTGGAGGTGGGCGTGCCCTGCCTTCCCCCACCATGCCCTGGTATGTGAGGGATGGGGGAGTCCCAGCCATTGGATACCTGCCCAACCAGACACCTGCAAGAGGTTCCATATTAGGGACGTGCCTGCTCGGGCTGGAAGCCAGATGCTGTGTGAAGGATTCCAGTACCTGCCATTCCCACCATTCAGTCACAGCCCGGCCACTGCCAGGGGGAGCTCCACTCCGTTGACCCATGTGCTTCTCAGGCCCCCAGGACCTGGTGCTCCCCCTTCCTTCCTTGCACGCACTGCTCCAGGGATGGCAGCGTTTAAGGATTTGAGCCCCAGAGCAAGGCCTGTGTTCTCAGTGTCCAATCCCAGCCTCAGCTACCCACCCTGTGACCTTGAACAAGTTGTCTAGCTTCTCTAAGCTTTACTCTCCTCACCTGCAAACCGGGAAGCCACACCTCCTATGGGGGGTCCACATGGGAAGGGCTTATACTTTGGTTAAAGGACAGGCAGGCCGGGGATCTGTCTGGAAGCTTCTTTGGCCCTGCAAGCCCATTGTCCTTACTAAGCAGAAGTGTTTCTTAGTGGTGGCCGGTGTGCTGAGACAAGGGTACAGGAACTACAGTGCCCCTGATGCCACTCCTGCCTGTCAGGTTGTGGTGAAGGAGTAGAGCTCTTGGCCAACGCTTGTCAGAGGTGCAGACTGTGTGGTTGATTGGGATGGGACTCCACGTCTGAATTTATAACCAGCTCCCCGATGATCCTGTTGAATGACCAAGCTAAGTATTGCTGACCTGGGCATATGGTGCAGAAGAGGCACTTAGCACCTGTGAATTATGTCTCCCTCCCACTCCCAAGCCTCAGTATGCTCCCCTGTCCCTGATCATGACCTGCCTGTCTCCCCTCTTGGTGCTGTTGACAGGCTCTAAGAGAATCCTGGGCAGTGGGCAGCTGCACAAACAAGAGAGGAAGTAGGTGGCTATCACTGTGAGGAAGTCACCCCCTGTCCGGACTGCTGGCAGCCAGTGGATGGTCAGTGAGCCATTGTGGTCCCGGGGCCAGAGGTCTTCTCCTGCAGGACCAGCAGGAAACTAGTGGGGCAGGGAGGGACAGCTTCTGAGTGCCATCTGGTTGCTGCCCTTCTTCAGGCCTCCCGCACTCTGTAAAAAAGCCTGAGAAATGAATTCCTCCTTGGGAGCGGCAAGTCTACTAAGCAGAACATAGCCACCATATAATGCTCTCCTGTCCCTCCCTGAGAATTCTCCCCACAGTTGAGCTTCAAGGGGCCCAGGCAGGCACTCTGGGACACGGTCTCTCCTGGTCTTCCCTTCTGCCCTAGGGAAATGAGCATGCCCGGACTGCCAGGTAGGGATTGGAGAGCAAATGGGAACTCCCCCACCTTCCTAACTCCTTTTAGAGGCAACAGATGCACACATCCTCCTCCACCCCACCCACCCTGTAGTTTTCATTCTTGCAGATAGGTGTATATACCATCGCTCTTCCCTAAATTGGGCAGTCTTTGGCAGTGTCTGAAACTCTGTTTCTTCATCTGTAAAATGGGTGTGATAGGACCTTCTCTTCGTGTGGATGTGAGGATTAAAAGCATGGAATGCTAAGGAAATTCTCAAGCAAGATGGGCGGGTAGGGGGAAGGTATCAGAAATGCAGGTTCCTGGGCCTCAGCCCCAGCCAGCATTCTGATTCACTGAGGTCTGAGCCCAAACTTTAGAAAACTTAGGAGCCTAGGAGAGGCAGAACCCCTTACTTATCTTTGGCTGTGTGGGCAAATCACTTTGGTGCTTAACAAACTCCCCAGAAGTTCAAGCTCCCCGCCTAGACCTCCAGAATCAGAATCTCAGGGAGTCTCCTTGAGGCTGACTGTCTTTCTTGTGAACCTGCTGTCCCTTTCTCTACGAAATCACCTCCTTCTAGCTGGCAGACCTAGCTGGCCAGTTCACTTAGACCAGAGTCCAGCAATTGGCATTTTCTTTGATCCCCCCAGGGAAAATAAAGGCATTTCCTCTAGTCTCCAGATAGATCCACAGCCAGCCTTGCCTGAACACTGAACAGAACCTCCAGCATCTCAGAGGCCTGAGAAGCTCCCCTGAGGATTGGTGAATGGAAGTGGTTGTGGGAGGGGCCAAAGGCTGGAGCAGGGGCAGGATTTGGGAGACAGCCCCATCCTGAGTCTGGGTTAATTCCTTGCTGGAGGGTGGGGCAGGCCCCAGCCTGGGGTTAGTCCAGAGCAGATTATCAAAGGTTGGGAGGTGTTGAGTTATTGCCATTGACAAGATTTGAACCCAGTACTCAGAAGCTCAACTTCCATACCTATTATTTCTGACCTGGCAGTTACCCCTGCATTGTGCTGTGCCCTCACCCCTGCTGAATCTCCAGTTTCCCAGCCTGAGCCCTTAAGGAGAAAGACCTATCTGTTCAATATTCAGCCTACAGCCAATATATATCCACACCTACACCAGGCCCAGGGGATGTAATGGGAGGAAGCAAGGCACAGTGTGACCTCAGGGAGCCTTGGGTCTAGGGCAGGGGCAGACTTTAATCAAAGGGCCATACAAATCTGTGGTTACGCAGAGGCCAATAGGAGATGAGATGGGAGGATGTTGAGGAAGACACACTGAGGAGGTGACATTTCAGTCGTGACTTGAAGTCTGAGTGGGGATGAGCAAGCTGTGCAAAGAATTGGGAGGGGAAGCGGTCCCCTCTCCAGGAGAGAGGAGTAGGCTCCCAGCGCCCGCAGGGCCTGGCTTCCCGTTACCACCGTCCAGGGCCTCAGTTTCCCTATTTACGAAGTGAGAACCTGGCCCGCCCTCCCCCACCCTCTGAGAAGCGGGAAGGTGCCCACCCAGCCCCTCCCGTCGGGCCGGCCGGGGGCGGGGCGGGGCGGGGCGGGGTCAAGGGTGCCGGAGGCGGGGTGGGGCGGGGCGGGGCGGGGCGGGGCGGGGTCAAGGGTGCCGGAGGCGGGGTGGGGCGGGGCGGGGCGGGGCAGGCGGCTCGCGCCCGGGACCGGGCTGGCGCGGGACCTGCGGGCAGGCGCGGCGCGCAGTGCGTGCGGCTGCGGAGCGCGCGGCTCGCCGGCCGCCAGGATCACATGAGCAGTGGTGCCGGGGACCGACAGCAGCCGGCCCGTGGGTGCCCTGCAGCCGCAGCGGCGCAGTCCCGCGTCTCTGCCCGGCCCTAACCATGTCTATCTGTTGTTGCTTCTTTTTCAGGGACTATGGCAGTTCCAAGAGGAAATCAGGTAAGGGAGCCTCCGGGCGTTTTTCCCTCCAACCTCCCCTCCTGCTTTGCGCTCGCGCGTCTCCGATCCTGCAGCTGACTTTCTGGGGGCTTGTCCTTGCCGCCCGCCCTGGTCCTGCGGGGCATGAGCTCCCTTCACCTGTCCGCCTCCCCAGCCCGTGGCCCCTAAGCTCTCCGGTACTCGCACATTCTCCTCCCTCCGAATGCCTCAGGTTCTCCCGGGTTCTCCTTGTGGGAGTGGGGATAGGTGCATGGGGGATGTCGGGGTGTCTCGTGAAGGGCCCCCGCAATCCAGGCAGCCGGATCCTACCCGCTCTCCCCCCGGGCTGCAGTGCCTATTGCTGGGCACTGCTTTGACTTCTCCCTGGGTGCTTCCCGTGGTGCGGTGGTGATGAGAGGGTTAACGGAGACGCAGGGTTTTCCCCGTGGGAAGGTGGGGTCCTGGACTGCAAAGGGGGTCGTACTTGAGTGACTACGAGTTTTTAACGCCTGCAACGCAAACCTTCCCTTCTTCCCCCAGCTCTGAGCTTGTTCTCCTTGCTGCAGGGGTGGGGGCTCTGGGTGGTCGCAGCAGAGGCCGGGATGGGAGGGAGCGGACCGGCCCTGGCATTGGGCTGACGGGTGCCAGGGCCCACAGAGAGTTTGTGAAGGGGGTGGGAATAAGAAAATCGGGGCAGGTCCTCGGACACTGTCCTGGACGCTGACCACTGGGGTCAGAGAAGGATTCTCCCTGGATGGAGGAGGCGGATTCTGCACCTGCCTAGGTGGGGGTGGCGCGAAGTTAATTGGGGGAGGGTGGTCCCTAGGAGTTAGGGCTGTGTTTGGCGGCTGGGCGGTGAGGGGGTGGGGGCGGCAGACTTGAGCTATCTGTGTTGGCATATGTGTTGCCCGTATGGGGGTGGTGAGTTATGGGGATGGGCAGCCATCTGGGGGTTCTGGCCCTCTGGGATGTGGGAGTATGTATAAACACGTGGCTGACGTTATTGGCTCCCATGGAGAGATACCTGTATTGAAATGCGTTGGCCAGTAGATGTCTTACACACAGTAGAGGTGTGTGTGCCCATGTGTGATGAATAGAATGTGAATAGGGGTAGGTGTAATTGTGTGGTGTGTGTGCCTCTGAGTATGGTTTAGCATGTTTTGTGTATGCAAGTGTTTGCTTCTATGTGTATTGGAACCAGAAAGGTTGTGTCCTGGTTTACATATTGGGGGGCACATGTGTATGTGGGGTTGTGTGTACGTGTGTGGGTCTTCATAGTTGTGTGCTATTAGGGTGTGTTGGCTGGTAGGGTGCTTAGGTGTGTGTGCCAGTGTTTGGGGGTGTATCTGCTTAGAGTCTGCGTTCGTGTGTGTGTACCTGTTTGGGAGGTGTCTGGTGTGGGACGAGATGTGTGTGTGCATGTACCTGTCAGCTGGGCAGGGGGTGCCTCGGGTATGCCCACCCCCTAGTGCAGGAGGGTATTTCCTGCGTGAATAGGAGGGTGAGGCCGCATTATGAACCGGAGGAATTGTATATGGCCTCCGCTGTCACTTGCAGTCAGAGCCCCGGAGGGAGAACTGGGAAGGAGGGGCACACCTGGGATTGTGTTCTGTCACAGCCCGCTACCCGAGAAACTTGCCCTGGGCCTTAGATCTGTAGTGTACTGGTTGAGCCTGGGCTCCGATTTCGGCAGCCCTTGTGACCTTAGGCAAGTGCCTCAGTTTCCTCATTTTCTTTGAACGAAGATGACAATAGACTCTACCTCACACGTAAAAGATTAAACAAGTTCACGTGGAATAGTTTCTAGAACATAATAACTGCTATGCAAGTGTAAGTTTATCATCATCATCATCATTTTTGAAGCGCTGGGACTTTGGGCAAGTCCCTTCTCTGGGCCTCAGTTTCCTGCTATAAAGTCAAGGGCTGGACTAGATAACCTCTCAGGTGCCCCCAACCTCCATCGCCAAGGCTCAGGTTCTGTGCTGCTTCCTAAATAAGACAGGGCCCCACCCAAGCTGCTTCACCCAGGGAGAGCCTCCCCCGGTTTCTCTGCCATCCATTCTCAAGCCAGGAAAAGGATGAGAGAAATTTAATTTACGTTGGCTTGCTTATGATAATGGCCACTTAGTGTCATGGTTAAAAGTTCTGGAGCCAGGCAGGAGGAATGTCAAGTCTGACTTTTCTCCTCTGAGACTTTGGGCAGATTCCTTACCCTCTCTGTGCCTGTTTGCTCTTCTGTACATTGGGTACAATATTCATACCCACCTTATAGCAGTTAATTTTACGTGTCAACGGCAGGCCACGGTGTTTAGATATTTGGCGAAGCATTATTCTGGATGTTTCTGTCAAGGTGTTTGTTTTGGATGAGATGAAATCACTGGGGTTTGAGTAAAGCAGATCACCATCCATAATAGGGGTTGGCCTCATCCACTTAGTTGAAGAAAGACCTTGATAGAACAAAAGCTGACTTCTCCCATAAAGAAGGAACTCTGCGACCAGACTGCCTTTGGACTTGAACTGTGATTCTTTCCTGAGTCTCCAGCCTACCAGCCCACCCCATCAGATTTTGGGCTCACCAAGCCTTCATGATCACTTGTGCCAATTCCTTAAAATAAATCTATTTTTCTCTCTATATATACACATCCTGTTCTGTTTCTCTGGAGAACACTAATATACACCTCATATGGTTATAATGAAGGCTGTACACACTAATATATGTAAGCATGCTTAGAACATGGCCTGCAACCTAGAAAGCTCTCCCAGCGTGCTAGCTACGATTATTCCATGAGCATCTCCTATGGGCTGGCAACCTTGCATATGTTTTCTCATTTGCTGCCCAGAGGCTCATGGCATGTGGGTGGTGGGATTCACGTTTTACTGGTGAGAAACAGGCTCTGAGAGGGTGGCCGCCCACAGTCTGTGGCAAAGTAAGGATCTGAGTCCCTGTTCGGGGCTCCGCCCTGCTCTGCATTGAAGCTCACGAAGCTTCCCAGAGTCACTCCAGCCAGCAGCACTTGCATAGAGAACGTGGATGCTGTTCCCTGGCCATCACAGTTCGCGTTCTAGTCACCAAAGCCCTAGCTCCTCCTTGGAGGGATCTCTTCTTGAGTGCAGAGCCAAGACTTGAAGCCAGGCCTGAGGAAGGCGGAGGCAACAGGACGAAAGTTTTCAGGCAGCTTATAGCCTCTTGGAGGAGGCAGGACCGATGACCTCCAAACTGGCAGTGTAGCCCAGACTTCTCTCTGCTTTTCTTCCCTCCACTGAACCTGCTCCTGCCCACATCTTCCCTATCCCACCATCCACACTGATGCTCGAGCCCAGCATCAAGAAGTGGTTCTTGCACCCCTGCCTTTGTCTCCCCTGCCAACCCATCCTCCACCATCACACCCTGTTCGAAGCTCACTTCTCTTCAGGAAGACCCCAGTTTCCTCTTCAGCCTCTTGCCCTCTGCGTTCTCTACACCACAGCTAGAGTGAGCTCTTCAAAGCAAGTATCAAATCATGTGCTTTTCTGCTTAAATTGCCCCAAGGACTTTCCATCCCACCCAGAATAAACTCTTTATCCCAGCTGACAAAGCCCTGTGTGCTTAGCTCCTCGCCTGCTGTCCCACCCTAGGCTGGTACCCTCCTTTGCTCACCCACCCCCAACAGTCTCTGCTCAGCCATACCAGTCACTTTCCATTCCTTAAATACAACAAGCTCGTTCTCTCCACACAACCTACACGCTTGCTGTTCCCTCTGCCTGGAATGCTGTTCCCTGATCTTTCACATAGCTGCCCCTTCTCAAAATTTCTGCTTAATTGTCACCTCAGAGAAGCCGCAGTTTTCCGGTGTTTAGCTGCCCCCTCAAATCACCTGGCGCATCACCGACCACATTCTAATTCTTTGTGGGTTTTCTTGTTTATTATTTGTGTCTCACCCCCTTGAGAGGGAAGCCATCGCTGCAGAGCTTGCATTAGTAGCAGGTCCCCTGATGCTTGTTGAACGGGCCAAGGAGTTCATACGTGCATGAACGAACATTGTCGGTCAGGAAAGAGAGCTCATTGCAGCCTCATCAGGGGACATTATCTGGGAAGAGGAGTGTTTTTTCTGGTTGGGGGCAGAGAACAGGAAACTTTGGTAATCAAGAGACAGCACTTGTGCAAAGGAGGAACAGCAGGACCAAGCATGGCTTGTTTGGAGATCTTATTGAGCACCAGCTATATGCCAAGTGCTGTGTAAGGGGTTGAGGTTACAGGGATGTGTCTGTCTGCCCTTGAGGAGTTTGCAAAGTGAAATAAGGCAGAAAAAGACAAATATATGACTTTACTCATATGTGGAATTTAAGATACAAAACAGATGAACATAAAGGAAGGGAAGCAAAAAAGATAAAAACAGGGAGGGAGACAAACCATAAGAGACTCTTAAATACAGAAAACAAACTAAGGGTTGCTGGTGGGGTGTTGGGTGGGGGGATGGGCTAAATGGGCAAGGGGCATTAAGGAGGACATTTGGGACAAGCACTGGGTATTATTTGTAAGTGATGAATCACTAAATTCTATTCCTGAAACCAGTGTTATGCTATATGTTAACTAACTTGGATGTAAATTTTAAAAAATAATAATAAATATAAATAAATAAGTATTAAGGAGGAAAAAAAAAAAAAAAACGTCCTGTTAGAGGGAAACAGGGAAGTGACATGGTTTCCTGAGGAAGAGTCGTCCAGGCCAAGGGTACAGCCAGTACAAAGGCCCTGGGGTAGGAGCACGCTGGCCTGCTCCAGGCATGGTAGGGAGGTCTGTGGCTAGGGTGGAAGATAGTGGAGGACGAGGTGGTAGGAGGTGAGAGCAGAGAGGTGGCTGGGGCTGGGGGAAGCGGCCCAGTGCAGATAGGCCTTTGCAGGCCTTTTCAAGGGTTTTGACTTCTGCTGTAAGTGAGATGAAGAGCCATTAAGGGATTCTGAGGAGGGGGTGGAGGGATGGGGCATGATCTGACTTAGATCTCAGAAGGATTCTTCTGCCTGGCGGGTGGAGGTGGACAAGGAGAGGAGATGGGTGAGAGGTCATGAGAATCCCAGCAGCAATGCAGGGGGAGATGCCCTCACCGTGGCTGGATTTTGGTGATTGGGTGTGGGGCACGAGGGGTTCCTGTGAGTGCTGGGGAGCACCGGTCAGTCCCACTTGCCAATCCTGTGGCCTTGGGCAGGTCCCTCCCCCTGAGCTCGGCGGCCTCACCGTTCTGTTGTGTTGGTCGGGGTTCAACTAGAGAAACAAACCCAGGGGGAGCTATGTAGCAGGAGATTTCTTGCAAGGAATTGGTCACACAGTAGTCGGGGCTCACTTTGCAAGTCTGAGACCCAAGGCCAGCCTGGCGCCACGGTGCACAGGTGAAATTTCCTCTTCAGTGAAGCCTCAGCTCTGCCTGCAAGGCCTGATTGACTGAGCACTACCCCCCCACCCCAAGTTTTAGGACAATGTCCCTCAAAAGAAACTGTGTTTAGAGTTCTTCCCGTGGCTATGAGGTCCTCCCTTGTACACATTCAATCCAGGGATGTTGACAGAGCACGCGGGCCTGAACTACAGTACAGGATGGTTTCAGATAATTCTTGGACTTCAGGAGCCTCAGTCCGGTGGAGGCAAGACTTATAAATAAATACACAGAAGGGAAGTGGGGTGTATGCCCGAGGCTGGAGTGGTCAGGGAGCATTTCAGAGGAGGTGATGTTGCTATGCGTTTTGAAGGAGGTATAGGGATTGGCTAGCATGACAACACTTGCCGTGGTTTTGTTTTTGTTTTTGTTTTTGTTTTGTTGTTGTTTTTTTTTTTCAACGTTTATTTATTTTATTGTTTGGGACAGAGAGAGACAGAGCATGAACGGGGGAGGGGCAGAGAGAGAGAGGGAGACACAGAATTGGAAACAGGCTCCAGGCTCTGAGCCATCAGCCCAGAGCCCGACGCGGGGCTCGAACTCACGGACCGCGAAATCGTGACCTGGCTGAAGTCGGACGCTTAACCGACTGCGCCACCCAGGCGCCCCTGTTTTTATTTTTTAATACTTATTTTTGAGAGAGAGAGAGAGAGAGAGACCAAGTGTGAGCGGGGGAGGGGCAGAGAGAGGGGAAGACACAGAATCTGAAGCAGGCTCCAGGCTCTGAGCTGTCAGCACAGAGCCCGATGTGGGGCTCGAATTCATGAACCCTGAGATCATGACCTGAGAGCCAAAGTCGGACGCTCAACCGACTGAGCCACCCAGATGAACTTTGTCACATCTGCAAAACACCTTCCCCAGAAACACCTAGAGTCCTGTGTGGTGGGATAACTGGGAACTGTAGCCTAGCCAGGTTGACACATAAAACTGGCTGTCACATCTGTAAAGTGAAGGGGTTGTCAGAGCAGTCTCCTTTCCCAGAGTGCAGAGGAGGTGGTGCAGTGAAGGGCTTTGTGCAGAGGTCAAGGAGGTGGTGCAGTGAAGGGCTTTGTGCCTGGTGGGTAGGGAGGGCCTGTGGCTCGTGGTCGTGCTTGGCTTCCTGCAGGAGCTGAGAGGGGGCTGGAGCAGGCTCCCCAGAGCAGAGGGTCCTCTCAGACCTGAAAAAGATCCAATGCTCCCCTCCCATTTCTGGAAGCTGCATTTCTCCACAGCCCGGCTGCGGTGATCTGAGTTTCACCACCAGGGGGGGCAGGCGGCCGCGGATCCTGTGGTTTCCTCTTGGCCCGGCGTCGGGAATGCTTGCTAGGCAGAGGGCCTGCAGCTACTTTAAATGCAAATGAGGTTACTCAAGAGTGTTTCAAGTTTGTTCTTTTGGGCACGTGTTGATATTCCTCCTGAAATCCTGTTTACTTTATACTTTTCCTTGGAAATGTGGCAAGTTCAGTCCGACTTCCATTTTACTGATATAAAATCTGCATTATTGGGCAAAGTTAATGATGTCAGTGTTACTCTGGGGTCATTGCATAGAAGCATGTTGCTTGAAGGTAAGAGTTTAGGTTTGGGGGTCAGACGTATAGGGTTTGAACCCCAGCCATGCCATGTGTTTGCTCTGTGGCTAGCAAGTTGCTTAACCTCAGATCCTCATGCCCTATAGTGAATATGGGGGATAAAATAGTGTCTTTCTCATTAAATGTAAGGATCATCGTAGCAGAGGTCCTGGCCTGAAGCAAACTCCCAAAGAGAGCGGCTGCCACTGTTATTGTTTTGAGTTTTGATAGATCCTGAAAGGAGGTGAGAAGTTGGTCTTACCTTTGATCCACGAGTTAAAAGACCCACTTGAAACATGTATTTTCCTTTTCTAAGCCCTAGGCCTGGCCTCAGAGGAGACAGAACCTAGACCCCACCATTGCTGAGTATTCTGTACAGTTAAGAACATGGATTCTGGAACCAGAATGTGTAGTTTCATGTCCCAGCTCTGTCAGCTGTGTGGTCTTAAGCAAGTCCTTAACTTCCCTGTGCCTCAGTTTCCTAGTCTGTGAAATGGGAATGATGATAGCACTTCATCCAATTGTCTGTGGCTTGAATACAACTACTACATATGAAATGTTAACTCCACAGACCGTGCCTCACACAGTCAACACTCACTGAGGGTTAAGCCATTTAAAGAAAAAAATTTTTAATGTTTATTTTTGAAGGAGAGAGAGAGAGAGAGACAGACAGAGCATGAGCGGGGGAGGGCAGAGAAAGAAGGAGACACAGAATCCAAAGCAGGCTCCAGGCTCCAGCTGTCAGCGCAGAGCCCAATGCTGGTCTCAAACTCACAAACTGTGAGACCATGACCTGAGCCAAAGTCGGCTTAATAGACTGAGCCACCCAGGCACCCAAGCCATTTTTATTGTGAATAGGAAGCAGCACCACTGGTATCCAGCTGTCAAATAGGAGGGACCACTGGCCTTGCTGTTTTCCCTCCTCCGGAAGGAACCCCTCCCCGTCATATGGGAGAAGGTGGGGTGTGCACCATCTCATAATTGTTGGTAAATCTTGTAACAGCCTGGGCAGGTGGTCTTGTCCTCATTTTATAGACCAGCAGAGGTAGGTTAAGGGCCTCGCCCACGGTCACCCAGCCAGGTAGACACAGGATTTGAATCGGGCCCTCCTGATCCAAACCTCTCCCACTGAAGTCTGTTCCATCTTGAACAAAGACCCAAGGGATCCACGGGTGACCAGGGCTTGGGCTCTGAAGGCCTCTAGCAGACTGGGATGGGGGCTGCCCCAAGAGAATACGCCTGAGGTATCTAGAGGGAACTTACTGGCCACAAGGGGAAAGGGTTTTTTTTTTTTTTTTAATTTTTTTTTCAACGTTTATTTATTTTTGGGACAAAGAGAGACAGAGCATGAACGGGGGAGGGGCAGAGAGAGAGAGGGAGACACAGAATCGGAAACAGGCTCCAGGCTCCGAGCCATCAGCCCAGAGCCTGACGCGGGGCTCGAACTCACGGACCGCGAGATCGTGACCTGGCTGAAGTCGGACGCTTAACCGACTGCGCCACCCAGGCGCCCCAAGGGTTTTTTTTACAGGGTGTGACTAATATACTCTTCATTTGTTTTTGTATGAATTTGGTTTTTAATGAAGTAGATTTGCTTAAAGCATAAGTATTGGCTACTATGAAAAGTTTATCTACCCGCCTCCTGTAGAGGAAGCATCTAAGAGGGGCTGCTGTCTGTCCAAGGTGGGAGTGGGCAGAACTGGTCTGCTGGTCACACTTCCACCAAGCCCTGGAACTAGGCAGAGGTGTGAGCAGGGACATTATAAAGCAGAGAAAGTGGGTGTGTGAGGCCTCTGGGGCTGTCCTCCCCCCAGAGGAAGATCCCCGTAGGGCAAAGAGCAAGGCTGGGGCCTGATCTGCTCACCAGCCGCTCAGGAAGAGGGACAGAGTCACAGCAGACAGCAGCAGCTTTCCTTGAGGCTTTCATTTCTCTTAAACGATTGCTGGTCCCTGGCCCCAGGCCCCATGGGAGCTCACGGTTCAGCTGAGGAAGGAGGATATTGTCAGGGACTCATCAGTGAATGCAAGACAGCATAGGTTGTGATCCACAAGCTGTGGGAGTCAACTAGAAGGGGGCAGGGCTAGACAAGATAGGAGAGGCCAGAGATGAGCAGAGGGGTGGGCAGTGCCTCTGGTGGGAGGGCTGGGCATGAGCAAGGCCTTAAGAGGCTGGAATCAGGGTGAAGAATTTGAGGGAAGGAGAGGTGTCTAGCCTGACAGGAGTGGAAAGAGGGCTGGGGAAGGAGAGAACAGGAGAGGAGTCTGGAAAGGAAGCCTTGGAGGCTACATCAGCAAGACTTTTGAAAGCAATTTCCAAGGCTTTCTGGTCTGCCCGAGCCACCCATCCTCAGTGAGAAAGACCCAGGCTGCTCGGAGAACACGGCCAAGATATTCCTGGCACCCTCCAGCGGACTGTTCCAGAAGTGAACGAGTCTCCTGAAGGCATCGCCTTCTGGCACATCTCACCCGGGCTGGTGTTTTTAAACAATTCTTATTTTCATGGCTCCGGGTCCTCCGCCTGATGTCAACCCTGGAGTTCAAAGCCAACTAATTGTAAATGAAAGGAGGCTGATTGATCTGGCAGCCCCGCAGCCAGCCCATGTGGCAGTGATGGGATGGAGAAAGTGAACACGCTGCTCACGTGTGTGTCTGTGCCGCCACTCCCCCAGCCAGAGTCAGCGTGGCCCTGCTGCCCCACTGGCCTGGACATGAAGCATAGTTAGGCGGGCACACGTGGAGGGCTCCTGGCGTCACCTGCCTCACCCCCCTGCTAGCTTTGATTCCCTCTGCCCTCTGTTCTCTCTGCCCCTCGCTCTTGTCTCCCAGCTTCCTCTACCAGGAAAGCAGGAAGACGGTCTGCAAACGAACAGCACGTACAAAGGCTGGAGGTGTGCTTCAGAGTCCTTGGCCTGCTCGTTGAAGTACCAGTCCCCAGGCCCTGTCCAGATCTGCTGAGTCAGCATCTCCAGGGGTGGTGCCTGGGAATGTGCAGGTTTGATGGGCTCTCCGGGGATTCTGAGATCGAGCCAGAGTTGAATTTGAGATGGGTCATCCTCGTGGGTTGGTGGCGGTGTTGGGGGTAGACAGGCAGCGAGTCTGCACAAGCATTGGTATCCTCGTGGTGCACTGTGACTGGACGGGGCTGCGCCTGGAAGATGCACTCAGTTGTCTACCAAGTTGGGGCAGAGGGTGGGCCACCAAGGGAAAGGGGGACCCGTCCGAGGACAGAGAACCGTGGCCCAGCAGTCAGGGCTGGGAGAATGGCTAAGGGGCCTGCCCAAGCCCTGAATTCCCTCCTGGCCTCATCAGGAGGCAGTGACGAGACTCCGTCTGCCTTTTATTTCCACAAGGTTGTCTTCTTGGGGGTAGGAAACACCCACGTTGTGGTCCAGCAGAGAAATGCTTCCCACCATAGCCGTCAGCCAGAAAATAATGTGCTCCTCGCTTCGGCTTTTGGTTTATAGACATGTGACAAAAGAGGCAGCATTTCCAGTAATGATGAAGCCAGTGGAAAAACAAAGATTTGGGGGAAATGTGCATTACTTATTGTTTTAGCACCTTTTTCTGATCTAAAGTTACTTTGTTTAGAAACAGAAATGTGGCGTGTGTAACTTTGTTGGCTCGTGGCATTTTTATAATTGGTCAGTTCTGAAATGTGAAGACAAAGGAAAATTTTCCAAAGTTTCAGTAAAAATTAGACGTTTGCAGGGGGGAAAAAAGAGTTTTTCCCTGACTCTGTCTGCTTTGCCCCTGGATCTAGTCATTGCCACAACATGCCCTGGTATGTTGATGTATGAACATCATATGAAGGTATGAAGATGTATTTGTTAATGTTAGAACTGGAGTTGTGCACTGAGGGAGGAAACTAGGTGGTGTCAAAGTCTCTTCTCTTCCCTCCCCTTACTTCCCCTGCCCTCCCCTTAACTTTCTTGTGCTCAGAAGGAAGAGTGGTCACCTCCTGGTGATCCTTCCCTCTGACACTGCTTCTCGCTAATGGGTGCAGCATTGTAGGAGACCCCATTGGTGTCTGGGGGCTGGAGTGTTGGATCCGGGTCAGGATTGGGTGCCTAGCTATTTCCGGCAGGAGGGTGAGGTCCTTACAAAGCTGTGATAACAGACCAATGACAAGAGACCAAACTAAGACTGTCTTTTGTGCATTGGTGGTGGCCCCCTGGGGAAAGCTTGCAAACATGCAGATTTTCACACCCCTTGCGGCAGATCTTTCAGAATGGGACAAGTTCTTCTGGTCTGTCAGCTCCCCTGCCGTGCAGCATCCCTCCCTGGAGCCTTTTAATGCCAAGAGCCCCTCATCCGTTCGCACTTGCATTTGATCACAGGGTTGTGATGAAGGAGGGCTCTTTCCTCAGCTGCTTCCGTGACCTCGGTTGCTCTCTGCTCTGAGTGCACAGCTTAGTCACCAGTGGCAGCTCTCCCCTGGGTAGGGGGAGAGCCCTTAAAGGCTAAATTGATAGGAAGTGGGTTTCTGAGTGGATGCTGGTCCTAGACTTCCCAGCTAGGATGAGATGGTTCCTGCCATACCCATAGCAGACCTCACTGGCTCTGCCACGGCTGCCTTGTAGATTTCTCCCATGAACACCTGAGCACCTCTCTCCCAGGCCCTGCAGTAGAAGTCAGGGGATAGCAAGATGGATAGGATGAGGTCCTTGTCCTCAGGACTGTCAGTTGGGTGCAGGAGGTAGGAGAGTAAACAGCAGTTCTGATACAACATCCAAGCGTTGTGATGGAGGTGGGGCAGAGTGAGAGGGAGCCTCCCCTTGGGAGGCACACAGCCCTGCCTGGGGGTGCCGAGCAAGGCTTTCCACACCGGGTTTTCTGAGGTTTGTAAATGAGTCAGCCTGGAAAAGAGGGAGAGAGGCCGCACAGAGGACATCTGGCCAGCCTCGGCATCAGCAGAGCCACGTCTTCTGTCATCCACGTGCCCGCAGTGCCTACCGGGTGGTGCTACTTCAGAGATGCTGTTGCAAATGGCCGCTCACTTGCTAAAGTTGTTGAAGCTTAAAAAGTTCCAGTTATAAAATTAGTCCTTTTCCCTGGGCTGGGGAGAATTTGCCCTAAGAGCCACCTCTGACCCTTTCCTTATCAGGAGGACTCTAGCTTCCAGCTGCCCCCTGGGGGACACATGTCCTTGCCTGTGAAAGGAGCATGAATCTGGATTCCATACAGTTCCAGGGCCATGCCCGCCCTAGCCGGGTGCCCGGCACCAAATATCCGACTGACATCTCCACTGGGGAAGGAATATCCAGCCAGCGAGTCCCCCCGGCGGTTTGGTGATTGCCCATGACTGACAGGACAGAGAAAGAGCAGCCCTTTCATACCACAAGTGAAGACCCGGGGGACCCAGAGGATGGTCCCGTTTTCCCACACTTCCATAATGAGCCAGGACAGGGCCCTCTGAGCACCGATCTCCTTCCTGACTTTCCCTGGGGGTAGAAGGTCAGCGTTCAGCACAGATCCTGAGCTCTGATGCCAAAGGGTTAACTCTGTGCTCCCCGGAGAGCTCACACACCCCTGACCGCTGTCCTCCCGGCCCTCCCAGTTGTGCCTTCTGGGAATAGCCTGGTCACGTGTGAGCCAGATGTGGGGATTTCCCAAGCAGTGATGTGTGCGCAGGCACACAGGCACACACATCCACGCACGCGCGTATGCACACACTGCTCTGTTGACGTGGCATCTGAGAGCTCGGGGGATTGGTCCAGACCCATGCAGAGCACGAGACAGATGGGGGTGAGGAGAGGCCCAGGGGTTCCTGGCACATACCGTGGGGGGCTGCTCCAAGCCCTGCTGAGCCTGCTCCCAGCAGACATTATAGATAAGCCAATTCTGGCTCAGACGCCTGTTTCCTGCAACATCCATCTTGCCGTAGACCATATTGGTTATGGATACATTTTTAAAATAATCTCTTTGAAGGGCTTTACAGCAGATGCTGGACCAGAGCCTTTTAGGGATGTTCTGCCGGGCCTGGGGGAGGTGGAGTGAGGGGACGCCTTTCCGTGAGCCTCTCTGCCTAGCACGAGCTAGGCTCAGGGTCTTGAGAAGGCCTATTTGTGGCTCAGAAGGCAAAACCTGGACTAGAGATATGCAGGGCCCTGGGTGCCAAGAGGACCCCAGGTCAGTGAGGTAAGCTGGGCCTCCGTTTCCCCACAAAGCCCTTGGGACTGAGTGCAGTGAGTGTGCACCCTTCCATCAGCCACTCAAGACTTACTGGCACCACCTACAGTGCTCAGGGTGCTGCAAGGATGCTGACCGGGATAAGAGCCTGAAGGAACTTCAGATCTGATTGGAGAGACTCATAACAAATTGTGATTAAGCACCTACTGTGTGCCAGATACTTGCTAGGACCGTAGCACTGGGCAGATATTCTGGAGCCAGCTGACACGGTCAGTGAACATTACAGAGATCCTTCCCAGGGCACGATGAGGGAGGCTGGCACCCCTTGGAAAGTGGGTTATCCTCAGTCTCAGTTCCGGCGTCAACTCTGCCTTGGCCCGCAGCCCCTCATCCCCACCCATGTCCCGCTGCAGTCGATGGCAGTGTCCAGCCACATGTCAGCTGCAGCCTTGTGAGTCTTACCCCAGAGGGGGTTCTCATTGTAGATGTGAGGCCTTCAGGACTCTTTCCTGCTGCATCGCCCCCCACAGACCTCCACCTGGGGTGCACCCTGCTGTGTCTGGCCTCCGCCTGCCCTGCGCTTGGCTCTCTGCAGCCTCAGGGAGTGAGGAGACACTTGAAGGGCAGCCCTGGCAGTGCCAGGCAGCTACACTGCCTCCCTCCCAAACCCACATGACTCCTGATGCAGACAGGAACGCCTGGGTAAATGTTCGCGCCCCTGTGCCCCCCCAAGCTTGGAGACAGATGGTGGAGAGTCGGTTTGTCATAGCCAAGGGCGCCCTACTGTGTGCGTGGCGGATGCTCATTAAATAGTCGGCAGTTGGGTCGCCTGGGTGGCTCAGTCGGTTAAGCGTCCAACTTCAGCTCAGGTCACGATCTTGCAGTCTGATTTTGAGTCCCGCGTTGGGCTCTGTGCCGACAGCTCAGAGCCTGGAGCCTGCTTCGGATTCTGTGTCTCCTTCTCTCTCTCTGCCCCTCCCCTGCTCTCTCTCTCTCTCTCAAAAATGAATAAACGTTAAAAAAAAAACTAATAACCTGATCATCTGAAAGCAAGAGTCCAGTCTGGAGGAAACAAGACATTGCACTTTTTGTAGCCCTGGGAATATTGGTCCTGAGTCCCTTGCTGCTGATCTCCATTACTCACTCATGGCTCTTATGGAGACTGAGCCAGGGAGACAGACAGGCTCCAGGGCTGGGGGGGGGGGCTGGGAACCAGCAGCTGCTCACCTCATCCTGCACTGCTGGCCCTTGTCTCTGCTCCCGCCTCATCCTCACAGATCCTGGCTTTGGCTGGGGGAGCCGGTGGGTGGGGCAACGGGAGGGGGATATCCCAGTAGGTGGGAGAGGACCACCAAGGCAGACCACCCCAGGGAGTGGGGAGGTGGCTGGGATCCTGGAACTCTGAACAGTGTTAAGTTTGTCTCTTTTCTGCACACCACCACCCCAGCATGGGGAGAGGTGAGAACCTGAGAACTGAGGGGGAGACCGCAACCCAAGGGGATGCCGTGGGGTCGAGCAGCAGCTGCTGGGAGTGGGGCTCAGAACCCCGCCAGCCTCCCCCCCACCCCAGCACCCCTCTGTCCACCCACGGCTCCTCTGACTAACCACGGCACCTGTCTTTCACCAGGACGCTTTGGGTCTTTTCAACAGGATGGAGGGGCAGCCCTCCCCACCGCCACCACCTCCCGGAGGCATCTGTGGCCCCTCTGCCCACACCCACTGGGGCTGGGCTGTCTCTGCTGGCCCCAGACGTGGCCTGGGCGGGCGCCCTTGGACTTAGTCCCTGAGGGACTGTGGAATGGCTCCAGGTCCAGCCTGGCCCCCACCCTACCCCATTCCCCACCTGAGGAGGGAAACTGACTGTTCTCTGACTGCATAGTTCAGCGGCCTGTGGGCCAGTAGTACATTCCTGCCCTGGGTTGGGCTGCCCCCACGCAGACTCTGGATTCTGGGAAAGACAACTCCTGGGGAAGGAGGCAGACCCCTTCTGATTGAGACCAAAATGAATAGGAATAATGGCTGCATGTGCAAAGGAAAGCCCAACAGAAATAATGAGCCACTGGCCAATGGCTGGGGAGAATCCAGAGAATGAAGTCCCCTGTTTTAGGCCGCTTTGTTCCCAGTTCCCAGCCAGCCTGCCTGCCTGGGCTCGAGTCTGGCTCAAGTCTTGCTGTGGGGCCTTGGGAAGAACCTCACATTTTGCATCTGTAAGTTACAGACTGCTGTGAGGATTAAATTAGTGCTCAGAAAATGTCTAGCCAGTGCCTAGCATGAGTGTTAGAGAGTGGGAACTGGTAAGATTTTTCTAGCCCCCAGCCCTGCCACTCACTTGCTGTGTGTTCTTAGACAAATTTCTTGCCCTCTCTGGTCCTAAGTCCTCACATGCTTCTTCTAGCCTTTGGAATACCACCAGGAAGCCAGAGATGTTGGTGGGGAAGGGACCTGGAGACAGACAATGGCCAGTCTTCCCATTTAGCATTTGCCTTCTGTCTTCAAGATGATACACATCAGAAATCCAGCCCTACTAAATTTATTCTTGAGTATTTCTGTTTGTTCAGCTCAGAGTTCTTAGGGTCCCTTCTAAGCATGGGGCCCTGTGGGACACCCTGGATCACATGCACCTGAAGCTAGCCCCAGTTTGGAGGCTGGGAGAGTAGGAGGCAGGGCCAGGGGTCTGAGCTGTCTGTCGCATGAACCCCTCACTGCTCCAGTCCAGGGGCATGATTTTTTTTTTTTATCATGCTGCCGCTCACCCAGGATCCAGTCCTGGAGCTGACCACGTGAGCAGGAGCTCACACACCTTACAACTGTATACTTCCGAACTCGCACCCACGTAGCTTTCGATTGCTATTCACGTTTGAACTATTGCCGTTTTCTTTCTTAGCAGTCTTAATTCAATGCCGTGCTTGTTTCCAGACGGCATTCCTATCGCTTTCACCGTCGTGCCTCGGTTTCTGCTGCTTGGAGCACAGCAACCTATTTCAGGCCCTCTGAAGTGGAGATATCACAGAGGCCAAAACGACTTCTTTTTGTAAAGGAAGCCTTCTTTGTGAAGGACTGTTAGCCCTGGAGGGCGGTTGTAAAGATCTGAGCTCTTCCATGCCTGTGAGCAGACAGCGCCTGGCCTCCAACAAGGGGTGTGTTCGCTCCTGGCAAGGTAGCATCTCCCGCTACTACTGTTCCGTGGCAGAGTGAGCAGCTCTTGGGCCCTGGTTAGCTCATGGCCTGAAAGCAGTGGTTGAGCTTCCCGGTGGCTTAGTCAAAAAGGAAAAGAAACACGGAGCCTCTAGGAAACCCAAGAAATCCAGCCCTGTGCAAAGTTTGGTTGTATAAAAGGGGAGGAAAGACTGGGCTGCAGCTGATGTTAGAACCCAGTTCAAGGCTGCAGTGAGGGAAGAACAGCAGCAGAACTCCGGAGGAGGGAGGGGTCTGGAGGGCTCAAGTGCACTGACTGCCGAAGAATAAAAGGACGGGGGCGCACCTGGGTGGCTCAGTCAGTTGAGCAGCCGGCTTCGGCTCAGGTCATGATCTCACGGTTTGTGGGTTCAAGCCCCGCGTCAGGCTCTATGCTGACAGCTTAGAGCCTGGAGCTTGCTTCGAATTCTGTGTCTCCCTCTCTCTCTGCCTCTCCCCTGCTCACGCTCTGTTTCTCTCAAAAATAAATAAACATTAAAAAAAAATAAAAAAAAAAAAGGACAGGGGTGCTCATTCCATTCGAGGCCCCTGGTGGGGTCCCTGCTTCTCCTCCCCTCTCAGAGGAGGGCTGTGGATGCTGATGCAGTGGGTGACCCTGCCCTTGGCTGGCTTTCCCTCCCTGAGGAGTTTGGGTTGCTGGCCGCTCTCCTGTCTCTCCCACCTGGGCTCACAGCCCACTCTGGATTTATTAGCTTGGATGGGTGGGACTCGCTTTACACCAGGGAAGGATTCCTGGAAACAATGGTTTGAGACTCAATTTGGGCAAATTGAACCCACTTCTCACTGCTCTGGAGTTACTCAAGGTTAACCGTGCTAGGAACCCGTCACTTTCCTAACTTCACTCTATCCAGGTGTGTGTTTATGTAGTACTTGGGCACGTGTGTGTTGGGGGGGGGGGGGCTTCCTTCAAGTCAGGGGCACCTGTGCTGTTGTTCTTTGGTTTCTCACAATCACCTGGACCTGACAAGAAGTAGGTTCAGTATCTAAGAAGTGTCCTCGGGTCACCGCATTTGGCCAGGACCTGCAGGCACCTGGTTTTCTCAGGGCCTGGATTCTTGCTGATCTGGGAGCACTATGGGATGGCCGAGGGAGCGACCCTGTCTCCCCACCTCCTGCCTCCCAGGCTCACACTGCTTTAGTCACCAGCTTGTCCCCATCACCCACTCCTGCTCTGCCCCAAGAGCCTCGTTCCTACCCCTCCAAAACCTTTCACAGGCATTAGGTCATTTCACCCTCAAAACAACCCTACAAAGAAGATGAGGAAAAGAGGCCCAGAGATAGGCCCAATGCCCCAGGATCAGTGAGCTGAGTGGCAGGGTAAGCACAAGAAACCAAGATCTTAAAAGAATTCTTGTTTCTGTTCTCTGCCTTTTTGTTTCTTGAATTAGTTGCTTTTTGCCCTTGAGTTTCCATATATTGAGCATGTGTTTAAGTGGTTTTCCCTGGAAAGGTGGTCGGTTTCTCTAGAAAGATTCGTTTCAGCTGTGGAGCAGTTGCATCATGGAGACTAACAGGTTTCTGCTAGAAGAGTCTAGAACATCACACAAGTGCCTTGGATATCGCCAGGCCCAAATGCTTGATTTTACAGCTGTAAGCGTTGAGGCCCAGAGAAGTCAAGCCACTTGCTCAAGGTCACAGAGCTGATTCTCAGCAAAACCAGTTGTGCAGATTCCCAGTCTGGCACCACTCACTTTCCACCGCCCCTCACTTTCCACCGCCCCTGACCCTGCCCTGTAAGGCCCTTGGTTCTGTCACCAGGGGAGAGGGAGGGAGAGACAGTGGGAGGGCAGGAAGCGGTTGGTTTGTGTCGGTCACAGCTGCTCACTTGGCTGTGCCTGCCCCTTGCTCCCTCATCCCATCCCTCTGTCTCTGCTTTCCCAGCCCTGAGCCAGCAGCCTTGTCTGCCTCCTGGCTGGAGTCTCCTCTGTTCATTGTAAGGAGGCGGGGGTGGGGTGGGGGGTGTCCTTCCCACCCTGGGAGAGGGCTTGCTCGGGTGGGCTGGAGACAAGGCACTCCAAAGTGGGGAGAGATTTGGGGTGGGAGCAGCGGAACTGGATTAATTTTGCAGATCCAGGGGACTGGGAAATAAATCATGTTTTTAAAAAGACAGGCTTGTTTCTGGTCCATTTCCCATTTTCCTTTGGAGAGCAAAGGGAAGGCCTGCTTCTGGGGGGTGCTGGGGGTGGGCATGAGCTTGGGTTGTTCCACACTTAGCAGTGGGGCTCAGTTTCCAGAGGCTGAGAGATCTTTTCCTGTCTACTCCCCACTCCCTGCCCAAATGCCCAAACCCCAAGGGCCTGGAAGGGCATCAGACCCTTCAAGATGATTACTGAAAAAATTACCCAAGCAGCAGAGACCTTATGTGCATGTAGTTTAGGTGGGTCAAGAGCCCCCACTTCTCCCGCCCAGGGTTTGGGGGTGCCCCCCCATTGATGAAGACAGCAGCAGCTCCCCTCATCTTCTAGCATGTGTGTTGGCACATCACTGCTCACAGGCCAAGCCCAGCCCGCCATGTCGTTTTTAAGTAAAGTTTTATTGGCACACAGCCCATTCAGTCTTCTACAGACTGTCAGGGGCTGCTTTTGTGCTGTAACAGCAAAGGTGAGTAATCTTGACAGAGACCACATGGCCCACAAAGCCTAAAATGTTGACTCTGGCCCTTTACAGGAAGAGTGTTAACCCCCGTTCTAGCAAAACGAGCCTTCCTGGGTTCTCAAGGCCTGAGCCAAATAATTGCCCTTGGCTCACTGAAAGAGGTTAACATTTCCCGAAAGTTTTCCTTCTGACAGCCCAAAAAGAAGCCAGAATGGAAGGTGTACAAGTAACAAGTGCAACAGAGATGGGTAGAGATGTGGACCCTCTTAGCTGGGTTGGCACAGGGCTGAGTGGGGCCAGATGGGGCTGGAGTGGGCCTGGTGCTGGGCCTGCGGGATGGTGAGGATGGCCTTGCTGGGTGGCAGACCACTGGGCCGCATTTGGGGTACAGCAAAAGGGAGTTAGAGCCCCAGCAAGGCGTGGCACCAGGTAATGAGGCCCTCCCCATTTGGAGTTCAGGCCACACCAGCTTCAAGCCTCAGAGGTGTGCCTACCTTGTGTCAGCCCTACCAGGGCATGAAAGTCGGGCCCTCATAGCTCCTGCTGCCCAGGAAGCTTCTGGCTACGAGTCCAGGTGAGAGACTCTGGCCGTGGAATGTTTGTCTTTGGGGTGCAGTCTTCCAGAGTCCCTCCACCCCCGATCCCAGCTGACCTCGTGTTTGGGGGTGTCAATGGGAAGGCATCTCTGACTGGGTGCTAGCGTCTTCTCAGCACATCCAGTATCGAACACCGTCTGGTTTTCGTCCTTGTGACTCCAGTAGGGTTTTCCTGGTGCCCTAAGGTTGGTTTGAACGAAGCTTCTGGGAGATGCTGCCGATGGTAGCGAACCGTCGTTGAGCACTGACTGTGGTAGGCACTACGCTGAGCACTTTTTGCGTATTACGTCATTTAACCCTTGTAGCAACCTAGAAAGTAAATATGTCATCTGTGTCAGTTTTTACAAGGGAGGGAACAGGTTCAAGGAGGTTAAGTAAGTCTCTCCAAGGGGAGAATCTGCACAGTCAGACTCCGGAGTCACTAAACCCCTCTACCAGAGCCCCTCACTGCTGGTTTACAATGAGAGCAGGAAGTGACTTGCTGAGTAAGGGGGAATTAGGTGCTTTAATTTATGACTAGCATCAACTGATCACCTGGAGTCTGTAGCCCCACACCAGGTGGACACCGTACTAGCTGTGCGACCTTGGGCAAGTTACTTAACCTCTCTGGTTAATTTTCCTCATCTGCAAACTGGAGGGAGTACCTAACCATTGTAGGATTATTCTGGAAAACAAAGGAGTTACTATATTTCAAGGCTCAGCGTGACTCTTGGTGTACAATAAATGCTACATGAACCTTTGCTGCTGTTATGATTATCTTTACTGTCACTGGGTCAGGCAGCTCTCCGGACCAGCACTGGGTGCCTCTCAGACTCGCATCTCAGTGTTTGCTTCTTACTGGCCCCACTGCAGCCAACGCTGTGCTCTTTCGGAGGCGATGAGAAGTTCAGCAGAGAAAGCAGCAGCCCGGGGTGATCCCAGACCTGGTTCCATTTCCGGCTCTGTTACTCTATGCTTGTGGGAACCTGGGCCAGTCTCCTCCCCTGTAAAATGGGGCGAAAAATGCATACCCACCTCAAGGGACTGTCGAGTGAATGAAGCACTATATACTCTGGGTAGACTGTCAGTGCTTTTAACATGTTGACTCTCTGATACTCTGGAGTTGTTCACACCGTTGATCAGGCTAAGAGCTATCTGCCTCATTATAATGTTATCGTATTACATATGTCCTTTTAGGCGCTTTGACTTTACTCCTCTGTCTTGGCAGAAGGATAACTTCTAACCTCATTTCACAGATAAGGAAACTGAGGTCCAGATCAGACATGACTGTCTGAGCCTGAGATAGAGACCCCATCTCTGATGGTCACTAAAGGTCCCGGTCCTTCTGGGTTGGAATTGGGGCGTGAGACTCTAAATGAGTCTTCTTCCTTCCATTCTGCCAGGGCCTGTCTTCCTCATTGGGTAGGGCTGGGTCAAGAGCTGGACAAGACATCAGAGCTCAGTGGTGTGGGGCCTCAAGACTGGAGACTGGCCTTGGACTCTCCAACCCTGATGTCTGAGGGTCCAGGTCCAAGCTGCTGAGCCTGCTGGCCTGGTGAGGATCCTTGGAGCCACCAGGCCCTGTGCGGCCAGCCACCCACCCACATGGCCAGAGAGAAAGGTCCAGGCTGCTTTCTCCAGGGCAGTGATAACCAGTGGGCCCAGTTCCAGGCGGGGATTGTGTAGGATTCTCTGTGCTCCAGAGGATTCCTGCGTTTCGGCAGACACCTCATTATCCCCATCCGTCCCAGCCGGCTGTGTCCCAGCGCCTCTGTAATCACTCAGGCCCACGCCCAGCAGCCAGCCCAGGGCCAGGAAATCACTCCCCTCCCCTCCCCCGCCTTCCGCCGCCAGCCCAAAGCGGCGCCTGCAGCCACTTGCCCGGTGGACCTCCTGCCTGCCTAACGGTTCTCTCTCCTCCTCTGATTCTCCTCTCTCTCCTGCTGCTGCTTGCTCTCGGGGGACTCGGAAGTGTGGCTCTCCAGCTGGGCTGAGTCTCCCAAGAAGGACGTGACAGGTACTGCCCTGAGTGCATGTGTGTGAGCATGTGTGTCCGGGGGCACGCACGTGTGGGAGCCGGTGCCCGCCGGCCGCGGTCCGCATGCTTCCCTGTGATGCGTAGCAGCCCTTTGTCGGCATGCCGGCCGTCCCCTGGGCCCCCTCTTGCTCTTCCGCTAGCCGTACTCGCTGCCTTCCTTACAACCCTCTCTAGGCCCCAAGTCCAACCTTGGAGGCTTAGATGGGTGATGACCACATAGCACAGTGTGTAAACAGATGCATTTCGGACCCAGAGGTACGGGTTTGTTCCCAGCTCTGCCCTGTCCTGGCTGTGTAAACTTAACCTCCCTCAGCAATGCACTGCCCCCTCCCAGGGAGCCTGGCACACAGAAGGTGCTCAGGTGATGGTGAGGCTACCATCATCCTGTACGTGAACTCAGCTGGTCATCCCTGTGAGGTGGGCCAGCCAAAGATGGTCAGTCCCACTTCAGGCAGTTACCTTGAGGCAGAGAGCTGAAGTCTCAGCAGCCCCTCCCTGCCCCCAACCCAGCCTGGTTTCCAGGGGCCCTCACTGGGGAGCTGCAGCAGGTTAGGGAATCCTGTGACTGCTGTCACAGCCTCTGAGCCCCAGAGCTTAGAGCTGCCTCTGCCTCAGTGGCCTTGCCAGGCTTTGGGCTTCGTGGCCCAGGATTGGGCCTCAGGGACTTGGGCCTGTGCCTTGTGCCTAGGCAGAGCTGGGCTGGGGATCAGGGGCTTCCCTGGTCTTACTGGTCAGTGGGAGAGAAACCTAGACAGGGTTCTCAGCTGCTAGAGGGAGATGGTGGCAGGCAGAGGGATGGGAATTCCAGAAGGTCTTCTAGGAGCCCCTCCATTTCTGAGAGTGCTACCTCACACACACGCACGTACACGCGTGCGCACACACACACACACACACCCATTCTGCCCAAACATGTAGCAGAGATTGAAGCTTGGGAGCTGGGGAACAAGGCAGAAGGGTCAGAGGTCAGAGGGGCTGGGCCAGCCCCCACTGTCAGTCAGCCAGAGGCTTGGCCCCACCTCACCACAGCTGTGGGTAAGAACATGGGGGGTCGACGTTTTGGGAGGGGGCCAGAGGAGAAAGGCAACAGGCAGGAGGACCCCTTCCCTGACCCACGCTCCTTGCAGCCATCCTTCTAGTGTTGTCTGTGACGAGGGCCTGGGCCTGACTAATCACTGGGCTTCTGTCCCTTTTTCCCCTCTCCACGAGCCAGTGAGCCAGAACCCACTTGGCCCACAACTATACATTTTATTCATGAAACGTATAGCCTGGCCGCCCAGGGGCCTATGGAGGAGCCGGCAGGCTGAGTCCAGCCTGAGAGGAACCCGTTGTGAGGGGCTAGAGAGACCTTTGGTCGGATGCCAGGGTTTCGTGGGTGGGGGGGGAGGGGAGGGGGTCAAGGACAACATGGGGAGCCTGGGGTGGGGGCTATCACAGGGCTTAGCTTCTCAGGATGAGCCCAGCTGTTTGGAGTGAGAAGCTGAGGGGAAGCAGTGTGGACTGGGAAAAACCAGCCAGACTTGGAGTTCAGGGCTGGAGTCTTGGGCAAGTTGCCAGCTTTCTCTGGGCCTTGGTTTCCCCATCTGGAATGTCAGAGAGTGCATGAGACAGTAAGGGGCAGATGTGGGGGATCCTTGTAGGTAAGATTCCTCAGGCTGCATAGCCTGGCATCTCCCCCAGAGTGGGCCCAGGGGGCTCAGACCCGGTCTCTAGCTGGCAAGTAAACAGTGCTTGCCTGGAGGTGGGGTTGGACAGAGGCATGTTTCAGGGACACAACCGCAGCCACCCTTTTCCTGGCACGTGTGGCCCTTGCCCTGAGCCGCCTGCTGATTCTGAGGCTGCAGGGGAATCTGAAACCGTCCCGCTTCCCCCCAAATATCCCATTTCCTGTTTGTTTTATAAACACTGTCTGTAGTTTACTTAGGACATTAATCTTGTCACCTCATTCCATGCGCAGAACAGCCCATTGAGGTAGGTACTTGTACTGTACCTGTTTACAAATGAGGAAGCTAAAGCTCAGAGAGGTTAAGTGTCTTCCCCAGGGTCACAGAGCTAGTAAGGGCAAAGCAGGACTGGATCTCAGACTCGAATTTTATGCTTTCACATCATGAATTTCAGGCAGTTGAGGCCAGTGCCAGTCCTGGGCATGTACTCTCATCAGGGAGACTCTGGTCTAAAGCACACAGTCTGATTGGGGCACAGTGCCCCACAAGAAATCCAGCAGAGGACAGGAGTGAACCCTGCAGCTAGAAAAATCAGGTGACTCCTGGAGGGTCAGAGATGGTTAGGTAGAATTGGAGTTGGTAGAAGAAGGGAAGGCATTCCAGGCAGGGAGAACAGCTAAGGCAAAGGCTTGGAAGTAAAAACCTACATAAAACAGTGTGGTGGGCACACAGTGCCCTCAGTACATGTGTATTGAATCATGAATGTTGCCTGGGATGGCCCGGGGCGGGGGGGCAGCTATGTGTCAGGGAACTTGGGAGACTCAAATTGTCAGAAAGACTGAGCTTGAATTTGGCCTTTATTCTGGAGGCAACAGGGACCCATTGAAGGTGTTGGAGCAGAAGACTGACTTGGCAAAAGCCTCATTTAGAAGTTTAAGTTGGCAGCGAGGATCAGGCAAGAGCCAGGGGTCCATCCAGGTGGTAGTAGGAGGAATGCAGGTGTGAGGCAGGGCTCCAGGGAACTGCCAGAGCCCTAGCAGATCCAGCTAGGGGCTCTGAATAACAAGGGGCCCATCCCTGGATGAGACTGTTGCAAAGTCCCCTTCCAACCTGGGAAAGGGTCTCTCTCTAGAAGAAGAAGTACACCCCTTCACCATGCTTCTGTCAAACCCTTCCCATCTAAAGACCAGAGGCTCCATCCACTGCCCCTGCCCTTCCTCCTCCTTTGGGCCGACTTCTCCAGCCCCCAATTTTCCAGGCCTTGGCTGGGAGGGGATCCAAAGCAGCCTTTGTGGGATGACATCACCCACCGGCCCGCCTGCCGAGTGGTTTCTCATCTGGATACCTGCTCCCAGCTCATGCCTGCCCAGGCAGCCCTGGGCAGGCAACACCCTAAGAGGCAGATGCCAGAGTGAGCTGGGAGCCTGCATGTGCTGGGGGAGGGGGGAGCAGCCAGGAGCGCAGAGTGTCTGTGTGTCCATCTGTCCATCCCACAGCCTTTGGACTAGCTTCCAGGAAGTGCCATCGCCTGTCTTCTTGTGCTCTGGAAACCCTGGAGAACATTCTCTTAACTTTTCTACCTGTGTCCCAAAATGTCAGTCTTCAGAAAGCTTAGGCCAATTTTCCAAGGGGTTGGGGGGAGGGGGGCGGAATTTTTCCCGTCTTTGAAATCTTGCCTCAGATTTCCTTGGCTTGGATTAAAATAAGCTGAAGTCTCTCCATTCCCCATCACCCCTGCTTGTCCTCTCTAGCAGCTTCTGGCCACAAGCTCGTCACTCCTTGCTCCTCTGTCCTCTGTTTCCCCATCTCCCCTTTTTCCTTTCCTTTCCTTGTCTAGCTTCCCTGAATTTCAGAGGTGAGGCCTTGCCTGGTTTATCTGTATTGGCTCAAAACAAACCACTAAATCACTCTGTTCCTATCTCCGCCCATTTGTTCATTTCATTCATTCATTTTGCAAACACTTGCTGAATGCCTGCTACCTAATGGACCCTGTGGTCTGCCCAACAGATGTAGCAGCAGTCAAAGAGGAACCCACACTCCAGTCTCTATTAAACACCAACCTTGTGCCAGGTGTGTGAAGATAGGGTGAGGCAGGGTCCCTTTGGAAACCGAGGATCAGTGGCTGTCTGTAGGTGGCAAATGGTAGAGAAGTTCAGAACACAAGAGACCGTGTCTGGTGAGCTTGGGTTCAAGTCCCAACCGTGTGACCTTAGGAAAATTGCTTGCCTTCATGAGCCTCAGTCTGCCTATGTGTAAAATGGGTCTTTGACAGATCCTACCACATAGAGTTGTTGTGAGGATCCAGTGAGAGGGCAAAATGATGCAGTCAGGTGCTTGGCATAGTGCTGACCGTGAGTGAGCACTGAGGGCCTGCTGTTAATTGTCAGTATAATCTGGGCTCTTGGGATTTGGAAGCTCTCTAAGCCTCTGGGAACTCCTCTTTTCTGTTTGTATCGGGAGTTTTTCTTTCCTACAAACTGGAAGGGGAGCCCCTGTGTCTCACAGGGCAGGGGCTGGCCCTTTTTGTGTTGGGTGCACTGAAGAAGTGCTCTTGGCCACAGGGGCACTGGTGTCCCCCCAGGGGCACAGTGGGAGGGAGCCTCTGTCAGCACCATGCCTGGTGGGAAGGGACAGGCTCAAAGGCTGGCCCCATCTGAGTGCAGAATGGGTTGGCCCTGCTGCCCAGCTGTTGGTCGCATTTCTGCCTGAAATACAATCCTGGCTTTAGTAGAGCTGTGCGTGTACACATCCATGTGGCAGGGCTCGGCAGGGACAGGGTCCCTTCCTGGTCTCCAAAGGGCCGAGCTGGGGCTGTAGGGCCCACACCCTATGGGAGGAAACCACCAGGGGTAGTGGGTTTCTTCCCTTCCATTGCTCCCCGCCCTGGGTTGGACGGAGCCTTCTTCATAGAAAGACCCAAAGGTCTAAGCAGTGCTTCTCTCCCCTGGCCGTGCACGGGAACCATGGGAGAGGAGGGGGTTCTAAAAAATACCCCAGACCAATTAAAGCTGGACCTCTGGAAGTGAGACCCAGGCATCAGTATTCTTTAAAAGCTCCCCGGGCAATTTTGTGGGGCCAAGTTGAGGATCATTGTGTTAGAAGAAAGGGTGTCTAGAAATAGAAATCAGCGGCCATTCTGTAATGGAAAGAGAGATGGGCTTGAACCTGAAACACTGTTTGGTTCTCTCCATGGCAGCTGTGTGAGCTAAGGCAAGTGTCTTGTCCTCTCTGGGCCACTGGGTTGTCTTTTGTGAAATGGGAAGGTGAAAAGGATAAAATGGGACAGTGTCCATGCCTGACACAGAACGTTTGCCAAGTTAGACTCAGGTGTGTAACGAATGTGGCTGTAGGCTAAAGCATCAGGGAACCATATGGAACCCAGGGACCCTCAGCCATTACTGTAGCCTTGCAGGTGGTGTGAATTCCCCAGGCTTCCAGGAGATTGGCAGGTATATAGGATGGTAGACACATAGTTAAAGTGTGCTAGACATTCCCTTTGGGCTGGGGGTGGTCTGGGAAGGCTTCCTGTAGGAGGTAACCAATAGGCCTCTGGTTTGTGGATCCTTTCAGCTCCTGGCAGGGCAGGTCCTGTTTTAGGCGTTTCGTCTGCACCTCCACCCCTAGTGGTGGTGATGGAAATAGTGAGACATGGAGAGGTTTAACCAGCATGTCCACTGCCACACAGCCAGGAAGCCAAGACGGGCACCCAGTCTGTCCACTTTTCAGCCTGGTGCTTGCTTAATGAATTTTGCACTGGTCCGCTGACTGAGAGGGACAGAGAAGTTGCTTGCTCCTGGGAGCTCCAGCCCGCCTGCCCTCCTTTTGCAGAGCCCCACCTTTTGACCCCCTCAACTGCCAGAGAGGGTGGCTGGAGGCTTCCTGGAGCCTGACCACAAGGCCCAGCCCTAAAAGACAGAGGGAGACTGAATCAGTCTGCATGTGGCCGGAGTGAAGCAGGCCTAAGACTGGTCTGTCTGCACCAGGCCCTTGGGCTCTGTGGCAGCGCCTTGGTGAGCTGAGGGGCAGACGGAGCCGAACTTGAGGAAAAGCTGGCAGGGGGCGGGCTGGGCTCACCGGCTGCTGGCGCTGGGACTTTCTTCTTGGGTTTCAAGTAAACAGTCTCGGCCCTCCTCCCCCTCCCCTGCCTCCACCCCTGGCTCCTCATTCGATGGGTCTCATGTGTTTCTATTTAAGGGTTGCGAGTAAACCCCAGTGATTGGCGGCCTCAAACCCTCTTGACTTCTCGCCTGGGCCCGGGCTGTGGAGACTTCTCTCCTGCTCGCTCCCTCTCCCTCCCGAGGGGAGGACCGCTGCCTCTCTTTTTCTCTGGGTTCACAGGGGCTGGGGGAGAGGCACGAGCCCTCCTCCTTCCCTTGCCTTGCCTTTCTCCCTCTGCTCGGCTCGGCCTCAGCCCTCATGGGCGGCCCTCCCGTCCCGCCCCTGCCGGCCGAGGGGTCTGGGGAGACCACGTCCGCACCAGGCCTCTCCTGCTGCTCGCTCGTGCCGGGCTGTGACTGACTCATCGCAGCGGCAGGCTCTTCCTCTGAGTTTCCAGGGCCTCCGCTCGTCCCCGGCTGTCCCCCCCTCCACTCCGGCCCGGCTCCCCATGTCCCCCGGTCCCTGCGGCGCAGCGGGCCGGTGTGGGGCCTTGCTATATGGCCTGTCCTTGGGGCCCGGAGAGCTGCGAGCCCTGGCTGCGGGCGGCCCCTTGGAGCGGCAGCGGCGCTGGCGAAGGAACAGCCTCCCCCGAGGCCGATGGACAGGGGGCGCCCCGGCCGCGGGGCCATGGCCGGCCGCTGGCTCACCGCGTGCTTTCTGCCCTCGCCAGGTGCCGACACCAACGCCGAGCCCATGATCCTGGAACAGTACGTGGTGGTGTCCAACTATAAGAAGCAGGAGAACTCGGAGCTGAGCCTGCAGGCCGGGGAGGTGGTGGATGTCATCGAGAAGAACGAGAGCGGTGAGTGCCCAGACGGCCGTGCTGGCTCCCGGGACGGATGGACGGACGGACAGACAGACAGACAGACGGACTGACGGTTGGCTGGTTTTGTTCCCTACCTCCTCCCCCACCTCTGCAGCTGTACGTTATTTCCATCTGGTGGGGAGAGGGCCGAGGAGGCTGAAGTTTCCCCTGTTGGTTTGGGCTGCAGGCCAGCACTTTGCCTGGTGGTGGAAGAATGTCTCTCCAGCTCGGGGAAATTAACCGGCTTGTGTGCATGCAAGGGCAGGGTGGCAGCCGCCGGTGCAAGGTTCCCAGCCTCTGTTCAGGGTCCCCGTGCCCACTGAGGCCACAGGGAAGGTAGCTCCCAGCTCGGGGGCACCTTAGGGCAGCGTCCCCTGTTGGCACCATCGTCCAAGCCAGGGTCCAGGCAAAAAGACTGGGCTCTGTGGCCGCTGACTCTCTGGTGGGGAAGGCAGGCCACGACGTCACTGTAAGGGCCAGGGTTCTTGGGCCCCTGGCGCCTTGTCTGAGGAAAGGCCAGGCCTGTGGGGGTTGGCTAGTGTCCGGGTGGGGAGCTGACTGCCCGTGCAGAGCTGAAGGCTGCCAGGACCTGGGAAGAGGGCCCAGGCAAGGGGATAAGGGAGCCAGGGAGGGCCCCACAGCAGTCGCCCTGTCCTTGCAAGCTGAGGCTTTGTCTCATCCGGGCCCTGCCGATGGCTATCTGGGGCCCCTGGTTGCACGGTTCTCACCAGGTGAACACAAGTGCCTTGGTGCCCTTGGCAGCAGACATCTCTGCAGGTGGAAAAAGGGAGGGCCTGGGTCTGTCTGAGGGGCAGGGCCGGGACATCCATTAGCGGTTTCCCCATATCCTGCTGGGGCTTCAGTTGATTCCTAGGGTGTTTTGTTTTGGTTTCAGTTAGCTGCCAGGGAAGGTCCCTTGCACAGGATCCTCTTTGGGCTGTATTTGGACACTCCCAGAGGGGAGGGGCCTGTTTTCCTTTTCCTGTCCGACTCCCTTCCCTTCCAATATTTTGAACCCTGAAAGGAAGGTCGACCAAAAGGTGACTGTACTCCCTCTATAGACAGAGTAACTGAGGCACAGATGGACTGTGGGGAAGTGAGTTAGTGAGTGACCTCAGGGCAAAAGCAGAACAGAATGGGGGCATTCCCAGGCCCCCGATTCCTATGCCTATGGGCAGCAAGTAGCTGTAGAGATGCTGAGGAAATCCCAGCAGGCCTCCTGGGGGAGGTGAGCTCAGCTTCCTGCTGCAGGAGGCTCAGGAACTGTGCTCCCTTGAGAACAGACCTGTGATACTAGCACAGGTCTGACTCCTGGCCCTCCTGGGTCTGGGGTCTTCACAGACCCTTCAGAGAGGTCAGGCTTTGTCATTGTACCTGGTGTCATTGGCAAGGTGGTTGGCAGTGGCATTCCCCACCCCGTGGAGCTACACCCCTAGCTTAAGGCATGAGCCTTTCACCCCCAGGTGCCCACACTGGTCTCTTTCCTGCACAGCCTTTGTCACAGTACCAGGCCTACCTCCCCAGCCCCACTTCCCATGCCTGCCCCAGGGAAGCAGGCATTGTCACAGGGGCCTGGCTCTGGAAACCCTGAGTACCTCGAGAGCCAAAGGAAGGGATCTCTGATGGTAGAATTGGAGGCAGCAGCTGAGACAGATGTTTCTGGAGCTTGCTCCAAGGGGAAAAATGGGCCCACTTCTCTACATAGGGTCAGGGCTGCTCAGAAATAGAGTTCTGGCTTAGGGAGCCTTGTGCCATTTCACCTGCCTGTGTCACCAGTACGGCTATATAGCCCAGCAGGAGGAGTGAGCCCCCATGTTTCTGCACACCAGCCACTGGCCAGGATGGGGAAGACCCCCACACAAAAGGAAGTCCACATGCTCAAGACTGATTCCCAGGGGCAGACATCCTCCCTCTACCTTCCCAGCCCACACTCAGGACCCGAGGAATGCTTGGAAGCCCTGCCTAGCCATGGGGGAGAGTGCACCTGGAAAAAGTGTAGAGGCACCTCCTCTTCTGAGGAGTCCCCGATGGCTGTGTGAGGGGGGCTCCAGCAGCCTGACTCCCCAGAGCAGTCCAATCTGACACATACCCCCTCTGAGGGAGCTGCTGGCCCTAGAAGCAGGATTCTGCCCCACCAGTGGCTGAGGCTGGGTAGCTTCAGATCCCTTAATTCCTCTGGGCCTCTGTTATCCCTTCTGTAAAATGGAGATAATTTGGTGGCTGTTTGGAAACAGGAACTGGAGTAATGACCTCCCTGAGCCCTCTCCCAGGTCTGAACTCTGTGGCTGGGAGACTGTGTAGGGCCCTAGGTGTCTGGTAGAGAGCCTCCCTTGAGGTGGCTTTTTGACTTCTCTAGGACTTTTGTGTCTTTATTCTTGGTGGAGATTACTGCTTAGCAGCAGATGTCTGCACAGGGACCATGGAGTGCTATGTCCACCATGCAAACCGACACTGTCCATTGCTGTCAGAAACCGGGAGGCCTGGAGTGTACAACCAGTTTAACTAGAGAATCTAAGTGGGTGGAGAGGAGAAAGCAGAAGGACCAAACTGCAGATCCTTGGGACAGTGGTGTCCCACTTCAAGGAAGCTGGGTGGCTGAGGTGGGGGAGGAGAGGCGTGTTGTGCATCCTGTAAGCTGGCTTTGGGAGGAGTGGTGAGTGAGGCTTTTGAACTCTGTAACAAAGACCCAATTGTTATGCCTCTGACCTTGGGACACAGTGGGCGTGTTGAGGCATTTCCACTCCAGTGGTTGGGGCAGCAGCCCCAGTTAGCACCATTCCCCCCTGTCCCCCTGCCCAGGGCCTTGCTTTGCCCACCAAGAGCCAGGACTCTGCCTGTGTCCCCTTCTCTCTTGGCTGGAAGTTCCTCGAGTAGAGTGTTCGTAGAGGGGTCCACCAGCCTTTGGCTCTGCCTGTTCATCCAAGCCCTCTGGCTGGGACCATAGCCAGCAAGTGATTTGGGGTATCGTTGTGCCAGCCCCCAGCTTTGGGGGATGTAATCTCCTTGGTCTAGAGAGAGATGTGTCTGGAAGGTAATTCAGAGTCAGTAAAAAGTAAACGCCAGGGGCCATTTCATGAGTATCATTTTAACAGAATCAGGGAATGACCCTATGCGGTAGAAGGCCCTTTAACAATTTTGTGGCTGAAGTAACAGGCTAAGAGGTTAAGTCATTTTCTTCGAGTCCAATAGCTGGGATCTCTGCCCTCTACAGAGGACATAGGAGGAGGGTGAGAACCGTCCCATCCCGGGTAGGATCACCAGGAGCTGGTGGCGTTGTATGTTGGGGGAGAGACGGGCTGGTTGAGATGACCACAGGTCTCCCTGTAACATCTTTGAAGGAGGAGGACTCTGTGTCCCACCTTCCAACATGGTGGTCATAGGTAGTGGGAACTCGTGTTGTTAATTGTTCCTTTGAACTTGGGGGCAAGCGCCAGCTGAGAGGATCTCAGGAGGGTGCCCACTGCACCGAGGACAAGCCTATTCCAGGGAATGGAGGTGGGCAGAAGTCAAGAACACCCAAAGTGGGTGGCTTCAGGGAAAGCCTTTTTGATCAAGCAGTGGGCCTGGGGCCCAGCCAGAAAGGACTCTTTTTCTCCTTTGATAAACAGGGACAAATCTCGCAGAAAGATTCAACAGCTTTGCTTGCTTTGACAACCAGCAAGGTTGTGCAACAGCCACTGTTGTCTTGTCCTTGGGAACCCCTCCACACTCTACCCTTCACATACACAGCATCCCCTGAGATGCCTCCTTTGTAGGACATTCTTGTGCCCCAAAGACCACACTGGCTTCACCTTCATGCAGCTATAATCTGGTGGGATATCTTGTAGAGTGGTGATGGCAAGGTCTCCGTTGCTCTGGTTGCTGATCTCCAACTTGCCAGGATTGCTTCCTCCTTCTTAGGAATAAAGGTCGGGGGAGGATGTGAGGATATGAGTCAACAGATGGCTCATTGTTTTCCTGCCTCACCTTTCCTTCTCTGAGTCTTCGTTTCTTTCCTGGCATCAGCATGATAACCCTGGGAGTTCTCACACTTCCTCAGGGGCACATAGCTATAGGACTAGCATCAAATCATGCTGGCAAGGAATTTTGAGCTCCGCTGGTCCACCCAGGTGAGAAATTGTACAGGTGACAAAACTGAGCCTTGGGGAGTCTGCACATCTCAGTCTCCTCCAAAAATCAATGCTTTGGTACCAACTGAGTAGTGAGCAGAGGACAGAAATCCACTCAGACTTGCTCAAGAGACTACTGAAAGGATGCAGGGAAATCTCCCTGAACCCAAGGATGTGAGGGGCATCCCAGCCTCACAGGAGCTGGGAACCAGAAAGTCGGCACAAGCCAGATCATCTCTCTGTCTCTCTCTTGGGTGTACCATATAGATTTAAAGCCCCCCTGCAGTCTTCTCACTGCAGACCAACCTCCATTCCCTTCCTGTTCACTTATAACAGCAGCCCATTCACCTGCTATTGCTCTGTCAGGACCAGACTACATGGCTTTTCAGTTGAGACAACTGCCACCAATGGACTGTGGCTCCTGGTTCTCGGAGTTCAAAATTTCAAGTTTGAATCTGAATCTGATTGGTTACTGGCCAGCCAATCAGCGGACCTTCCATGAGGTGGCCAGCCCCAGGCCAGTCAGCTGGGTCCAGAAGTGTCATGGGGTATAAATCTGGCTACCTCACCAGCCTCCTCAGCAGTGGCTGGTGGAGAGCAGCTTTTAAAGAAAGGAGATGCAGAGGGGTAAAGTACCCTAAAACATGTTGGGCTGCAAACTATTTACTTGTTCAGCAGCTGTGTGTGTGGTGGAGAAACAAAGAATCAGGAATCTGAATAGTAGGTTGAAGATCGAATATTACCCTAACTTTGTGATATACATAGGAATCACTTTGTTTCCTCATGAGTAGAAGGGGGCAGTGATAAACACTGCGTGGGCTTTTGGGGGAGGGGGCTAATAAAGTAGAACCATTTATTATTTGCTAAATATATTTATTATAAAGACAAACTGATAAGCTTTCAGATTTTTGTGTCATATGATAGTTTTGTATCGACAAAGATACTGCATTCTTCAGCCATATATTTTGTGAGTTAGAATTTCTTTCTAACACTGAGGTTGTATCTCTTCTGTTATTTAGCTGTTTCTTCTTGAACATTGTTATAACTGGTTCTAAGTGAGCTTCTTATAAGGGAGAATCTACATAGTGTTCATTTATTCACTCATTCGTTTATTTCACAATTCTTGAATACCTCCTTTATCCCAGTCCCCATGCTAGTTTGGTGCGTACCCATAAGGTTCCTGCCTTTATGAAGCTTAGGCTCTAATCGATGTGAGCATTCTGGGTACTTAAGGGGTGGACTGTATTGTCAGGCTGGGGTGGCTTCACAGAGTTTACAGTGTCTTCAGTGGACTTCTCTTATGTATCTTCTATGTCTTCTGCTTAGATTATGTGCTTACTAAGAAACCACCTGACTGCTAATTCAGATTGCCACGCTACCCTACAAAAGAGATAACCCAATAAAGATAGGATAGGCTGTTTCTAAAAAGGCAGGTTAATCACAGTCTACATTGCAGACTATCTCTGGCAGGCAGGTGTCGTCCGCTTTGCCTGTGAGGGAAAGGGCCACAGAGCATAGATCCAGGATCAAAAGCTAGCATCCTAATTCTGCCTTGGGCCCCCTCAGCACAGCTTTATATATTGCAGACTAGAGATTGTTTTGAGAATGGGATTGCAGGACGGCCTAGCAACGTAAGATATGGCTTCAACTTAGACAAGCCTGGTTTTCATCTTCACTTGGTACTTGCTGGTGGTGAGTCTGGGAAAGTTACTTGGGTCTCCTGAGCATCAGTTTCCTTGCCTTTAAAATGGGCATAATTGTACCCACAGCTATAGGGTCAATGTATGCTGATTTGAAAGAAATTCCGTGCTTAGTACAGGGCCTGGCACACAGGAAGTGCTCAGGACGTGCTGGTCGCCAGGAAGACTGCTGGACTAGGGCAGCTATGCCACAGATTGATCTTGGCGCCCACTGTAGGCCAGTTTTCCTCTATGCCCTCCATTTCCCTGTCTGGCCAGAGAATGGATTGCACTCAGTAGTGTTAAGGATTCCCTCGGCCCTGATGGTTTGCAAGGTGGGTAGGGCAAGCAGGGAGCTTGCTGCAGGGTAGCGAAGGCCAGAAACCATGTTGGAGACCAGAGTCGCAACTTTGGAGCCCTGGCTTGGGTAGCTGTCCTTGCCTCAGTCTGTGACAGGAAAGGAGTTGGAGAAAAAAGTAAGTTCCCATTGGTGACCCAGAGACCATACCCTCACAGGGCCACAAGCTTCGAGCAAGGCTGAGGGAAGGGGAGTGGCTCACCCATGACATCCTCATGCTGGCTGTCCCGCAGTGGCCCTGTTGCGTGGTGCAGAGCTGAAGCACTGGGGGTGGTAGGAGACTAGCAGAGTCAAGGAAGGCTGCCTGGAGGAATTGGAGGCATCGCGCTGGGCCTTAGAAGGAGGTTAGGTAGGCAGAGATGCAAAGGAACTCTAGGTCCACAAGAAGGGGTGGAGGGGTGCGCCTGGTGGGGCCACCTCCGGCGGGTGCGTCCTGATGAAGAAAGTGGAAGTTGGGCGGCAGTGGAGGGGGAGGAAGGATGGGGCCATGGGAACAGGTGAGCAGGAGAGGGACGTGAGGATGTGGCACTTGAGGCAAGCAGTCCCAGCTGTGGGGAGGAAGGTGGCAGGGGAAGGTGTGTCTGGGAACCAGAAGTCGCTCTTCCCTCGAGTGAGCTGTTGTCCGGGAGGCGTCCCAGGGCTTGTCAGCACTGAGCACTGCCAGCCACCCGGCTGGAGCCAGCTGCCAGACGGCTGGGTGGAACAGTAGCCACCAGGGTACTCTCTTGTCTTGCCTCCGCCTGTTCAGGCAGGACGAGTAGGGTGGCTGGTCACTCCCACCGCACATTGGCTCTGTGGACCTGTCGTGTCCCAAACTCCTCTGAGGCCATCACCCTGGAATAGTCATTTCTTTTTTTTTTTTTTTTTTTTTTTTTTTTATTTTTTTTTTAACCTTTTTTTTTTTTTTTTTTTTTGGTCAGAGAGAGACAGAGCATGAACGGGGGAGGGGCAGAGAGAGAGAGGGAGACACAGAATCGGAAACAGGCTCCAGGCTCTGAGCCATCAGCCCAGTGCCCGACGCGGGGCTCGAACTCCCGGACCGCGAGATCGTGACCTGGCTGAAGTCGGACGCTTAACTGACTGCGCCACCCAGGCGCCCCTGGAATAGTCATTTCTGAGCAAAAGATGTGTTTTGGTGGTGACCTTGGAAATCCAGCTGACGTGCCAGTGTGACACCAGCTGCTCCTCTCGGCCCCGGGGCAGCACAGCTTGGCTGCCTTCCCTTTTGGGGGGCACACAGGTTTGCACTGAGTTTGCACGGGCATCTCCAAAATGCTGCTTTTCTGGGTTTGAACACCAAGGGAATACTTAAACCACACACTGCCCAGACCCCAGCAAGGCCCATCTTCACGCGAGCCGTCGTCACTAAACCCCTATTATTTGACCAGGTGCCAGGCTGCGGCCCAGAGGTGAAGGAGGCCCACATGGTCCCACCCTCACGGGGCTCCCATGTAGTGGTGAGCCGGTCACAAGTAAACCAGGAAAATAATCGGAGATTTTGAAAAGTGCAACACAGGAAATAGGGCACTGTGACCCTCACGTGAATAAACGGCGAGAGTGGGGGTAATCATGTGGCCAGGGAAGGCCCCCCTGAAGGCCTTCTGTGCTGAGAATGCGTGGAGCTCGGTGGGCAGAGAAAAAACCAGATTGGTTTGGGGAGCACGGTGGTGAATGAGGGCGGAGAAGGGGGAGAGGCCAGGTGGTACCACGGCAGGGCGCATTCTACATACAACAGCCACCGCGTACCTGGTAGGAGTCTTGCAGTGTGGCCACCAGGTGACCCCACTCCCCTCCCCGGATATACCCTGGCCCAGGTGCCCAGGGAGCGGGCACCACCGGACATCCCCTGCCCGTTCCCAACGCGCACACTCATGCGGGACCTTTCGCCAGTAGGAGCGACAGGTCTCGCCGCACGGCTGAAGCACAGGGAGAGAGTTCCCCACACAGCATTCCCTCCGCTCTTACATAACAGATTTCCACCCTGCCATTGTGGCACTTTCTGGGGAGTATAATTTGTCAGGACCTCAGGGAATCTGGGCTGAGTAATTGCCCCTTGTTTCTTCCCCCCAGATGAACCCGTGGCTGTGTGATACTACATTCTCAGCAGTTGGGTTTTCACTAATCACTCGTGGTAGTGGGGTTTACCGCCCTCCTCTCTATCAGCATCTTTTCAGATTCCGTAACCTCACCCTCTGGGCTCCCAGTGCTGGCCTGCACTCCCTGGTCTCCTCACAGGAAAGCCAGGGTGACCCAGTTTAGCTGGTCGCCCTGTGATGCTTGGTGGGAGCCAGTGTCCCCTGGGACTAAGTGGAGAGCACCTCGTGGCTCATGGAAGCCCCAGCTTCACTTCTACCTATGTTTAAAATGTGCTTTAGGGAATTTGGGGGGGATTTTTGTTTGTTTGTTTCATTTAATCGTCTCAGCCTCCACTTCACATTTCCCTTCTTAGGCATGCGCTTTTTTAGGCTCATGCTAAAATATATTTGCCTCCCTTAAGCTTTTATTGGACTAAATTGTGGGGAAGTGGCCCAGGCTCCACGGGAGGTGAGTGAAAGCCAAACTAAGAGAAAGCGTCTGCCAAGGACTGGCCATAAAGTGAGCGAGCCACGAGTAGGTTTTTGAGATTGGTGTGCAGATCTCTCTCTTCTGTTACACCTGGCCCATCAGCATTGCCATGAGTGGCCCTTGAATCACCATGTCCCAGAACCTTGTGGGTTTATTTTATCTTATTTTTTTAATGTTTACTTATTTTTGAGAGAGAGAGCATGTGTGGGAAAGGAGCAGAGAGAGAGGGAGACACAGAATCCGAAGCAGGCTTCAGGCTCCCGGGTCCCAGCTGTCAGCACAGGGCCTGACGCAGGGCTCAAACTCCTGAACCGCGAGATCGTGACCTGAGCCGAAGTCGGACACTTAACCAACTGAACCACCCAGGCGCCCCATAAACCATGCAGTTTATAAAACATATTAGTAAGACAAAGGGCAAATGCTGGCATTGTGCTTCTCAGAGGTGGAAATTGAAGCCCAGAGAGGTTAAGTGACTCGCCCCAAGGTTGCACAGCTGGAAGGTGGGGTGTGGACTTCCAACACATGCCATTTATCCACTGTTTGGAAATCTGGATGTTTGCATTTCTCTTCCTTGTAGATTTAGAGAGCCATGCCCCTGAGTGCTCTGCTGTGTGAGTTCCCCAGGCCACAGAGAGCAGGGGAACAGAAATCAGTCCTGCTGCAGCCCTGTCTGGGATAGGAGAAAAGTAGTCCAAAGGGAAGTTTCTTGCAGAAGAGTCATGTGCATGCTCCAGTGTTTGGCTCAGCCAGGTCCGTGGGCCAGGGCTGAACTGGATGGGTAGATGAGTTAGGGGCATTTGTGATTTCCCCAGAGATCTGCTCACCAGGGCCCTGGTGGGCGGGGCTGAGGGTGTGCAGGCAGTGCTGGGCAGGACCCCAGCCCTCTCTGCCTTCTTCTTTGTCCAAATAAACAATGTCCTGCCCCCTCCCCTTAACCTCACCAGACCCAAAGAAGAGCTGCCTCTGCCTCCTTCTCCCCCTCACACGACATCTTTAATCTCAGCCCTATTTGAGTGTCATCCTACATGCAGGAAATGCTTCCATACGCTGTGGTTTGCTTATTCAGTCACCACATAACGTACCTACTGTGTGCCCAGCACTGGGGTGTAGCATTTGACAAGAAGCAGCTGTCCCTATCTTCCTGTCACCGAGGGGATGGCGTTCTAGGGATCCCTCTTGCCTGCAAGATAAAGGCCCAGATGCAGTGAGTCAATCATTTTCACAGTGTACCTGCTAAATGCGAGGCAGAAAGCACAGTGTAGCTGGGGTTCTGTGGTGTCGTGGAGAGGACAGGGAGGGCAGGACCAGAACGCTATGGGTTTTCATGAATACTGTTGGGTTCAGAGATGGGACAGTGCCTGGTCAGGGCAGTCTTCTGGAGAAGATGGGCCTTGAGCAAGTTGCTGATGGGCTCCAAGCCGAGTTGAGTCAGAATGACACCTTCCAGGGCGCAGAGGGTGGACACAAACAAGCATAATCTGGCCGCCGTGTCTGAGGCTGCCTATGGGAAAGTTTTCACCCAGCAGGGAACAGGCTGGGGGTGTGTGTCAGGGGCCTCAAAGGGCCCCAAATGTCAGGTGAAGGAGAGATTTCCCCCTTTCTTTCCCACCAAGCTGAGGGAGACCTTTCTGACGATCCTGCCCAAACCTCTCCTTTGTCAGAGGAAGAACAGAGCCTGGAAAAGTGAAGCTCCTCGCCAGTGTCATGTGGCGAGTTCATGGCTGTGCTGTGGCACAGCTGTGGACCACTGGCGTAGAGGTGGCCGTCTCCGAGGCCCGCTGGCATCTCCCAGCATCACTGAGGTCTTGCCACCCTCTCTAGGCTGGACACACCCCATCTTGCCCCTGGCTGGCTGACTGAGGCTCCCTGACCCTGGGCCCTCAGCCTGGTGCTAAAGCTGGAGCCTAGAGGCAGGCCCCAGACTCAGCGGTGCTTCCTACATGCTCTTAACACTGTATGTTCAAACAGACTGATTTTTCAAACATGGTGACTTCCTTCCTGCAAGATCATCTTCAGATGCCTCACCTTGAAAATATGGACTCCCCGCCGTTTAGCGACCCCACTTCTCTGGGCAGTTCCACTGGCTGGCTGTGGTCTCCCCCCAGACCAGAGGCTGTGCCTCCTCGGCCCCTCTTGTACCTCCCTAGGAAGGTGTTGAGGTCGCTGTTGAGGTTGGCCAGGCATCCAGTCCCCGTGTTTCTGGACACTCTGTCTTCTCTTGTTTGTTTTCTGTACTTCTAACTGGCGCCCTTGCAAGGCCCCAGCCTTCTCTCTGCTCAGCGTGCTCACCGTCTTTTGATTACCACAGGAGTTTGAGCTGCTGTGGTCAGGTTGCATGTGCAGCAAGGCCTGGGTCTCGGGTCCTACAGGCTTCTCCCAGTCCTGGCCTGGCCATGTGACCTCCCTGTGCTCTGGGGGACTTTCTGCCAGTTCCAGCCACCCACTCGAGCCACTGGCTCAAGGGATTGCCACTTGGCACAGTGCTTAGGGTGTCATCTCAACGGGCAGGGCGGTGCTATGCCCTCATGGAAGGAATGCCAGGTTTTATATAAAAGGATCTCAGGTCAATCTAGGTTCCAAGCTCAGTTACCCACTAACCAGCTAGCCTCTCTGAGCATCACCTTCCCTCATAGAATGGAAATGTGATCGGGAGTGAAGACAGTGGCCACGGTTCTGTTCCGGATACCAAGCACCCCGCTCCCGTGACCATCCTACTTTTACCAAAACTGGGCAAGAAGCAGGCCTTTCATCTCTGTACTTCCAGAGTTCCTAAGGTCCCTTCTAACCCCTGGGGCTCCGAGAGAAAACCAGTTTCAGCTTAGAGGGAGCAGGTGAGGGGAATTTGACCATGTTGGTAAGCCTTCAGCCAGCTCCCTAAGCAGCCAAATGGGTCACTGGCTGCAAACATCCCTGGGTTTGTAATGATGATCACAGGGCTCGTGGGCTCCTGGACACCTTTGGAATGGGCTTTGTGAGGCCAAATGCTTTGCAGATTAAATTTCTGGACAAAGAACAGCTGAGAAATAGTCCTGAGCTTTGCTAAGCCATTTCTATGCTATGGCAGCAAAAGGGGCGTGTGTGTGGTGTGTGTGTGTGTGTGTGTGTGTGTGTGTGTGTGTGTGTGTGTGTGTGTTCGTTCTTTCGTTCTCTTCCCTAATAAAAGGGAGAGGCGTAGGCAAGAGAGGAGGAAGGTCCAATCCCGAGCCTCCCTCTCTTCTTCAATTTGCATCAGCCAATGGGTACCGCTGGTGCTGCTGTGTTTTCCAGGATGGTGCTGGTAACAGAAGGAATATGATTAGTGTTATGGAATTTCATGGTTGGGGTTGGGGGTGGCTTTTCCCCCCTTTTTAAAATAAATGTTTTGAAGAGTTGCCCTGGAGAGCTGCTGAAAGCAGAGGCTGACGGACATTTTTGGTCATGTCAGACGAGGACAGGATTATCCAAGTGAGCAGGGGTGTCTCTCCCCTTCAGCGGGGCTGCAGGGTTCCAGGGCCATCCTGCCAGAAAGCGAGCAAGGGGCTGTAATCACAAACAGGCTGGGATCAGTTACAACCAGAAGTATTACTTTAGACTCTTGGCTTTGATGGGGAAGAATGCAGTTTTCCTCACCCCTCCTCCCCCATCCTTCTCAAGTTAAACAAGATCTGTGAAAGCAATAGCTCTGGGATACAAAGAGAGGCCAAAATCCAAAGCAGCAAGGGGTCTCAAAAGCCCAGCATGGGAGGGTTCCCCCAGCCCCTGCCGATACTGGAACAGGGGTTTGCCTGGCCTGTTCACTGTCCCCCCATCCCTTCTTGGGTGAACCGGAGAAGCACATTTTCCCAGAGTCTTTCTTGTCTACCTAGGGCATCCTTACCTCTATCTTGCCCACTTGGCTCTTCTGCATATGCAAGCTGGCATTTTCTTCATGTTTGCAATGTACCTGAGCACCGTGGGGAGGAGGAGGGGGCAGGTGGGAATGTAACGAAAATAGCTTAGCACACTGGAGCAGGTGATTCGCCAGCTTCTTCCCTGATCAGCCTGTGCAGACAACAAACTAATGAGGCCCTCACCCCTTGTAGCCATGACCCGGCCCTGGGGGGATCTGCTTCTCAACCCCCTCTCCTGCCTCGGCCAGCACCTCCTATCTACTCCTTCACACTTGGGGATAAATAATACTGCCCCCTGGAGTGTTGGCACCGTCAGGGGCATGCTTCCCCCGTCACTGGTGCCTGGAGCAGAACCAGGGTTGGCCAACATGTAGACCTCCTTGCCAACAGAGCAGGATTTTAACTGACTGCTCCTCAGAGGAGAGGAAGGAAGTTGACCTCATCCTCAGGCTTTGCACAGAGAGAGTGAGCATCCAGGGCTCCTGCCTCAGTGCCTCCCTTACGAGTGTGTAACCCCACTCTTTTGCCTCACCGCACAGCCAGACACAGACTCACCTCCTTAGACTTCAAGGGCCCCCACTTTGGGTGAGGCCAGAACATCTTGTCAGCACTGTTGTGGCAGCGGACAGGAGGATTCTGTACCCCAGGGGCCTAGCCTGCCTTCCGTACCCCCATCTCCTAGTCTCCTTGGGGCCGTCCCACCATCTCAGGGCCCTTGGATAGGAAACTTCATTCTAGAAGTGGATTCAGGGTTGGGGAGCCTGACTGGAGTCACAGCCCAGTTTGGTGGGACACTCACATTCTAGTCTAAGGGCCAGGTCAGAGCTGGGGAGCTGGACCCGGTGACAATGTTGCTCACTTACTGGGGAGTGAAGTTATAGCCTGTCATGGCTGAGGGTTGAGACTCAGCTGAGGTGTCTTGGGCCTGTCACTGCCAACACCTATTTAAAGGAGGGAAATCTTCATAGTCCACCTCAACCCCCAAACTTAAACTTGGAGTAGGCCTCCCCACCTTAGGACCACCCAGACACCCTAAAGTTGGTCGGGTGACCCCAGGGAGACTGGGAGAAGGCGGTATGGAGGGCAAGCTAGGTCAGTGACTTCCCAGCTTCCGACCCTCTCTGCCGTCAAGATGCCAGGATATTCCTGCTGACCATGGTGGCATATTGATCAAAGACTGACCCTCATGCAGATTGGAAAAATCAAACCCAGCAAACCAACAGAGCTGAACAAGGAAGACTTGATCCCCATGTCCTGGAGCTGATGGTCTAATGGAGGAAGCAGATGGTTCCTGCTTCTGACGCAGCTGAGGGGACCGTGGTCGTTGGTGTGTCATGAGGCATGGTGGTGACTGTCTTTGGGTGTTGGAGCAGGAGGCACCAGAGATTGACAGGCTAAAGGTAGGAAGGGGCCCATCACTGGTTGGTGACCAGAGTGTCAGTCACACCATCTGATCGATCACTAACCGTGGTGAGTCTACAATGAGACACTTGGACCTGGGTAGTCTCTGGGGCATCCAGACTAATGGTATATCTGTTTGGAGTGTAGCCTCTTCTCCTTGGATTTGAATAGGATCTCTACCAGACCAGCTCTTAGGAACTAGCAAGACAAGAGGGTACCCAGGGACAGGAGAGACAGAAAGGGAAATGGGGCAAGAAAAGTTCAGGGAAAGAAGGAGCCTGTTCCTAAATCACCATAAACCTGGTTGGGCCTTCGGGATGGTTATCCCAGGATCAGAGTGTTTGGGACTCAAGTTAACCTATTTGCTGCTTTCTAGAGACTATTAATATCAGAAGCTGTAAGAAGGGTGAGAAAGGGATCACCGAAGCACCTCCTGTATATCAGAGAGCGAGCCAAACACCTTTATTCTTGTAATTCCCGCCACTGCCCTATAAAGCACAGGTATCATGACTTTCATTTATGAGAAGGCTGAGGCCCTGGGAGCTCAGGTGATTTGCCAGCTTCTTCCCGGCACACTCTGCTGAATTCTGGTTGATTCTCTGTGGTTCTTTGGGCCCTGAGTAGGGCACCATGGTGGGGAGAAGCTATTTTTGGTATAGCCTTCTCCCCACCCACCCTCTGGGTGTTGGGGACAGCAGGTCTCTGGGGCTGCCCATTCCCAAGCTCCAAATTGTGCCCACCAAGGAGGAGGGCTTTGTTTGTGTTTCCTGTATGAGAAGCCATGACTCCAAGAGTCCCAGTGGAGCCCTGCACCAGCCAGTGGGGCTGCTTTGAATGGGTTTGAGGAGGGGCCGCTTAAGGCCTCTGCATTCCTCCTGGAGCCTCACCCAGGGTGTCGGCTTGTCCCTGGTGCCAGGCCTGTGGACCTCCCTGGGCTTTGCCTTTCCATTCCAGAGAAGGGAGAGGACCAAAGGAAAATGGCCCATTCAGGTGTACACGCTGATTACACGGGAGCCCTTCCAGTGGGAGGGTCAGCTTACTGGGTGATCTTGGGCAAGATACGCAACAAGCAACCAAAATCTCCTGGTCTCAGGTCCCTGTGGGCAAATCCTCCTAGGTGAGCCATGAGTCAGAAGCACCTCGTGAATTTGGGGGGACTGGAAGAGGGATGCCACCTAGGGGCTGCGTAACTGTCCTGGGCTCCAGCAGGGCAGAAGGCCCCGGGCCAGAGGGATGAGCGCTAGAAAGAAGCCCACTGCTGACCCTACACTGACCCCAGGAGCTAGACTTTGAGAGATACTTGAGGATAAGGAAGCAGGAGAGACTTCGGTGTGTGGGTGGGGAAGCCAGGGAAAGAGGAGGAAGTCTTGAGCTCATTTGTCATGGCATTTCACTTTCAACAACTATTTACTGAGTCCCTTCTTTGTCTGAAACACTGAGCTAGACAGGGGCTTGAGAGGATGCCAGGATGAGCAAGCCTTGGCCTTTGTCCGTAGAGAGCTCTTGGTCTCGCTGGGGGAGATGGCCAACCCAAACCTGAGGTCGGGGGTGCCGGGGGAGCACAGGGGCAGAAGAGCAGAGTCACAACTGGCAGGGATTTGCAGGAACATGGCAAAAGTGGTGGCTTTGAAAGATGAGGCCTGGGCTTAGCGATTGATGGATCTGGGAGAGCAATTTTGGGGTCTGCTGGGTGTGCACAAAAACAACATAGAGGGCACTTCCTGCCAGGCTGCATGGAAGGCTTGTGTTCAGATCCCACTCTGCCACTGGGTAGCCAGTCTGGGGCCATTTTGATCCTCAGTTTCTGTATCTATAAAATGGGGGTGATATTTTGAAATCCATGTGGCCATTGAGAAGGTTGACTGAAAAAAGTTGTGGAGTGCTGTATTCGTTTTCTCTTCTCTTCCCCGATAGACATGGGCGGGCCGCCGTCCAGTCTGGGCAGTGAGTTGTACTGGGGGAGCAGGGGTGGGAGTCCATCAGGCTCCTGAAATTGCTTGGAAGAATAACCCATCCGCCCCCATCTACCTACAGCCCACAGACTTTTCAAAGCATTTTCCCATCTGTTATTTCAGAGTAGCTCTCTAGCGCTAAGTAGGCCAGGTGGCTTTGTTTCCATTTTTTCAAAAGAAGAAACTGAGTTTCAGAAGGGTAAATGGTTTGCACAAGACCTCAAAGCCTACTAATGGCCAAACTTGGATTTGAATCAAGGGGGTGCATATTCTTAACCCAACGCTCCTTTTGCAACATCAGTGTTTCCCAAGGAGTGGGTTGTAAAAATGTGTGGTGGACACAGGATTAAGTGGCATGGAATCCTGTCACGAGACAGTTATTTGACTTCTCTTCCACAGCACGCTGGGTCAAGGGCACAGTCTCTGTTTGGCGCTTCGGTGTTAGCATGTGCTGATGTTGCTGGCCTGTTTGTTTGTTAGAAAAATCTGGCCCCAGCCTTCGTGTCTCGGTAGAGCTTGCCTTAATATCTGACTAGCAGTCTATAGCATTGTTGTTTCAGTGTATGGGTTTCTCCAGTTATCTTCTTTTTGCACCAAGGAGTATTGGCTTTCCACTTAGTGTAGCATAGGAAAATGTCTTTTTTAAATACAAAAGTATTTACGTGCTTCTTGTAAAGCAAACACTAGTAGACGTACCACCTAGAGGGCTTCACTGGATGTCTGGTGCTCTCTTAATGACTGAGGTTTGGGAAATGCAGTTACAGGACCCCAGTGGGACACTCCTGGGTACCTTCCTTCCCCACGGTCTCCTAGAGTGACACCAGAGGCTCCCAAATTCCCGCCGGGAAAGGAGCCTGGAAAAGCATCAGTATTGGTGGTGTCTGCTCCCCACACAGCGTAGAAGAATCCACGTTGTCAGAGAGCTGTTGACGTCAGGCGGTACAGAATTTTGCAAGGCCTCTATTTAAAATTCCCCAAAAATTAAATAAGGAGGGTTTGGAGGGAGGAATGCCCTAGACAAATTGTGGAGTGGGTTTGTTTTGTTTATGGAGATGGTCTTTAAAGTTGAAATTGCCCCCATTTTATTTTTGCCCCAATTGACGAGAGGCTGAACTCAGCTGGAAGGGAGGGGATGGTTGTCAGCCTAAGGCTTTTAGCGAAAAGCAACTCCACTCTGGAGCCAAGAAGCCTCTTTTTTTGGCAAAGAGAGAAAAGGGGGAAAAATATACAACCTCCTGCATGTATACTTCTGAGGCACTGAAGTAAGCTAGTTCAAAAAACACAGATACCTCCTTATGTTTCAAGTGACTGGTAGCAGTTACAGAGGATCCCCTCTGCCCTTTTCTCCAGGCTGGAAACACACGTATAAGGCAGAGACACATTGCTTAGGCTGCTTTCCATTCTTCTCTCTTTGCTTTCTCATCAGAACCCTGGTTAGTAGATTGCTGTTTAATATTCTCTTCTTACTAATAAGGACACTTCAGCCTCCTTCTTCAGCCATTTTGAATGGTCAAATATCAACGTAGCCCTAAGTTGATGAGTGTCCATGCAACTGCGTGGTGCATGGCCTGACTTCAGGCGGTACAGAGAGGCAATGTTAAATACCGCGGCAATGCGCAGTGAACAGTGTTTGTCCCGTTCCCATTCTCTTCCAAGCCTTCTGATTTGCCTCAGCTTGATGGTCCACTGTCTTTGACTCCTCTCCAGTAAATCTCTTTTTGTAACAAAGAGGGAGGGAACAGGCGTAGGCACAGCCTCTGCAGACCCAGCACAGCTCAAATTTACTATGTTGCTTTGTTCTCTGTAATTTTATGGTTGGGGCCGGTGGTCCTCTTTGTTCATGGCGGCGATCTGAAGTTTCCTAAACAAATTATTTTCTCGAAGTCAAAAGACAGTTGCTTTAAATACGTATTTACTCAGTGAACCACAGCATACATAAGTACAAGGATATGGCAAAAGCCCTGCATAGTGTGGAAACATCTGAGGTTGAGAAATGCTGATCCAAAGTCACTCTCTCCTGGCAAAGCCCTTGGGTAAGATCTTGCGCCAGAAAACTCTATCAGCCTGAGTGTCCTGCCTCGCCCTGCCATGTGGGCCCAGAGAGAGGGTGAGAGAGGGGCAACCCGGAGATGGGGCCTGAAACCACCTGTAGCCCCCTTCTGGGGTGCGAGTGGAGGGCGCAAGGCAAGAAGCAGGGAGAGGAGGGAGCCACGCCTGTGACTCCTAAGCATGGAGTCTGATTTGTAGACACTGATGGAATGAAGCAGAAGAAGCAGATAAGGGGACCGGCCTCCCTGGCTCATCTGTCACATGGAAATCTGGGGAACTAATACAGCAGGGGGTGTTGGTCTTCTTCTGCAAAGGAGCGGACAGCTGGAGTCATTTTTAAAGGGAGCTGTTTGGTTGCTGTCAGACCTGGGTGCTAAGCCTGGCACCTTGGGTAAGTCACCCAGCGCAGGGGTTTCCTAATGCAGCCTAAGATTTCACAGACCTGGAGGCAAATGACTTCTGAACGTACAGCCTCCAGACTCCAGGACATTTCTCATCCTTGCTGTCAAGTAGGGATATCCCGCCCAGCCCAATTGCCCAGAACACTCCCAGTTGGCACCTAATATTTTAGTATAGTTATGAATAGCACCCTACACTCACTCCAGAAAGTGTGCACAGTAAATTACAAGATCACTGTACTAAGCTGTGTCCTCTGGTCTATTTTCATATTTTTTCTTATTTCATATTTTCATCCCTTTTCTTCTTGTCACAGTGGACCTGTCATTACCATCTGTTCAGACCTTTGTGTGTGGGTGGGAGGGGTGAAGGGGATAGCTCCTGATCCTGGCACAGCTTTCAGTAAATGAAATGGTGCCACCTGCTCAGCCCCTCTGTCTTCGTCTCAGGACTGATTAAAACATTCGGTGGGACAAGCTCCCGGCAGAAACACCTCTAGGTTGTATCCAGCAAATCATCACACTCTCTTTGAAAGTGGTCAGCTCTCGGCTTCAAATCACTCAGGGCAGAAACGCAGCCCCCAGGGGGGTCGTGAGAGCCCCAAGGCCTGGATGGCTCAGCTATGACACAACCCAGACCCGCCAGGCCAGTGGTTCACTCGTTATCAGAATCCAGTGTGGTCTAGCCCCCTTCCTTCCTGTTGTGTCTTCTCTGCACTGCCTTGGGAATGCTCGGAACCTCCTTGCAGGCTCTCCTCGAGGAGTCCAATCAGGACCCGCCTTGAGGTTGCCCACTTACTCTGGAATTCACTCTCTTCCTTGGAAGTTGGCACTTCTGCCCGTGCTGTGTCCTCTGGCCTTGCTCCCAGGTCGGCCTGTCTTCCTGCATCTTCCAGGACTACGGATGGGGGCCCGGCAGACTCTGTGTCAAGTGCTCTCCCGACCTTTTCCCACCGCCAGGTAATGAGAGCTTGTGGGGGGCAGCCTCTCAGTGCTTTACCCCTGTCCCCACCTGGGTCCATTTGCCCACTACCCTCTCGGTGAACACTTTTCAGGGTGGGTGCCCTTCCTAAGAAAATGCTGAGCAGGGGACAGGAGTCCAGCAGACCCTCCCACCCGACTTGTGTTGGCCTCCCGGTACCTCACCCTCTCAGTCTCTCTCCACTTACCTCTTTTGCTCTTCCTGGAGCATCGGGGGAATGCCCCTTCTGTTATCCTTAGCATTATCTCAGGCATTACCTTGTGAGGCTTTACCCTTCCTGGTGTGACTCTTAGAAGCCCACACCTCGCCTGTGACGTTGAAGGCGAGTACCCCTCTCAAGTTCACCTGGCAAGACCCCCATCCTGAAGCATCACATGCATTACTGGCTTGGGCCACAAGTACTCCCATCACTGTGTCCTGTTCCCCCAACCAGTTTGTCGTCTTCCCTCCCCCACCCCTCCAGATTCCATCCAAGATTCGCTTCTTCCCTGGCTACTCAGTTTCATCTCTGATGTTTGTGGTTCCTTCAGCAAACATTGTAGCAACCGCAGGGCTGTCTGGGTCACCCTGCTCCGCTGTTCCTGGAAGGGCCTTGTGCCATCTTGTATTCTCTACTTCACCCTGCCCCCCACCCCCCCCCAACCCACACTCATGCCAGGCACGGAACCAGATTCAGCTTTCAATAGAGACCTGCCGACATGATCTCACAGTTGTGAGATCAAGCCCGGTGTCAGGTTCTGTGCTGACAGCCTGGAGCCTGCTTGGGATTCTCTCCCTCCTACTCTCTCTGCCCCTCCCCTGCTCTTGTGCACATGCACACTCTCTCTAAATAAATACATACATACATTCATAAACAAACTAACAAAAAAAAAAAAAGACCTGCCGAGGTCAGGGCCAAGTGACAGTGACATCACGAGACTCTCTCCCTGAGACTCCAGACCCCGGAGACCCACCTGCCTCCCTGCGCACCCCTAGCACTAGCCATTGAGGGGCACTGAGGTCGTGGTTCCTTCCTTAAAAATTCCTGTGTCTTACACCTCAGCTTTAACAATAGCTCTTTGGTAAGCCTTGCTAGGAACCAGGCACTATCCTGAACACTTCTTGTAGGTTAACTCCTCTACTCCCTATAACATGGGGAGATAGAAGTACTACCTTAGGTCCATTTTACAGATGAGGAAATTGAGGCAGTTGCCCAAATCCGAACAGCTGGTTAGTAGCAGAGCTGGGATTGAAACCCAGGTAACCTGGCTCTGGAGCCCTTGCTGAAAACTGTGATTCTCGTCTGCCTGTCATTTTTATCATGTGCCCCCTCTGTGCCAGCGAATGTTCGCTGGTCAGGGTTTCTCCTGGGTGCCTCAGCCTCCTGGGCCCATCCAGTGAGGTGAGCAGGCTGGAACCGGGCTGGGGGAGGGGCGGCAGCACCCGGTTCTTGCTGTCTTCTTGCTGTGGACTCCACGGAGCCTTCCAAACTGACGTAGCAGCCTGTGCTAATGGTCCTGGAATCCAGGCCTCAGGCGCCCAGGGAAGGTTCTGGGGCCCTGGTGGCCTGAAAGCCCCATCTGGGGGAAGGTGAGGCCATGGACAACAGAGCAGGGATAGGTGCCAGAGGTGGAATAAGAAGAATGGGTCGGGCAGGAAGGCAGGGGGTGCACTGGGAAAGACTGGGGGAGCCCTTGCCTGCTCCTGTTTGCTTTGGACGGAGGAGGCCGCATGCTGTGAGCTGGAGTGTGTCTTGGCAAGAGGCCTCAGTGACAGAGCCTTCTGACCAGGGGAGGCCTGGCTGAGGGTGGGCCGCCTTTCGTTGTTCTTAAAGGCACAGCATAATTAGGGGCAGCCAGCCTTTCCAGTGTCTCTGGTCCCTCTCAGGTAGAAACTTCACATCTGCCCCAAGGTCACGGGAAAGGGATCCAGGGCAGAAGCAGTCCCTTAGGGCCCAGTCCTATGCCAGGTGCGGTGCAGCCAGGTGGGCAGCGTGGTCACCAGTGCCTGGCCAGGCTCCCTTCAGCCCCCTTCCCCTTCTCAGCAGCCCCCCGCCCCCTTCAGGGCTCACAGATCCTCACCCCCTCCCCTTCTCCAAACCACTGCAGGGGAAGAATGCAGAAATGCCTGGACAAAGGGTCCAGAGTCTGAGGCAGGTGTCTGAGGCCTGGGACTGTGCCTCTGCTATTCCTAGCTCCATCCCCCATGCTTCTCGGTCTCGACACCCACACCCTTCGCTTAGGTCTAGGCATACATTAGCACTCCACAGGTGCTCAGCTCTGCCTTAACTGGTCTCAGACCCCGCGAAGGACCTGGACGAGAGGGGAAGAAAAAGGCAAGCCCTGGAAGTAACCTAAAGGCTGCTGGGCTCTCCCAGACTCCAAACTCTGAATCTCTTCCTGCCTGTTACCCCCTGGGTACTGCCCAGGACTGCTGGGTGGGAGCCCGGCCCCTCCTACAGCACCAGGGCTGTACTTGAGCCCATCTTGTGTGCAGTGCAGGGGGAGGTGGGGAAGAGAGGCTAAAGCCTGACTGTGTCCTCTACAGCGTCCCCATGCCTGGAATGCCCTGCACATACCAGGTGCTCAGAAGGCATTTGGTTATGGAGGACACCGTATGTCCGTGATGTCAGGCAGCCCTATAGGCAGATCATATTATCCTGGTATGATGAGGCTCTATGGAGCCCAGCAACCTGTTCCAGGTCACCAGCAAGGATATGGTGAAGCCAGGATCCAAACCGAGGTCTTGGAAGAGGGACTAAGAAGTGTCCATGTGCAGAATCCTGGGATGGGCAGGGTCAGGAGGGTGGGGGGAGTCAGGGAAGGCCTCATGGAGGACTATACCTTGAAGAACCGAGTGCGGGGGACTTCAGAGGGAGAGGAAGGAGCAGGGTCCTCCTCCCCCACCCCCACCCCCACCAGCTGTTTTGTCCTAGGCTGAGCTGTGACCTCAGAAGACTTTTTATTAACATCCTAATTGTGTGCAGCTGGCCTCCTCTGGCCCTAATGAGCTCATTATCCTCTCTCATTAAGGAGGCCATTGTGGCCTGGTCACCCCGGGGACAGCAGTGGCCTGGGAGTGCCCGTCACTTCCTGCTGCCTTTGGCCAGGCTCAGCCCCCTCCTGGAGACGCTAAGGCCCCATCCCCACCTTCTGTCTGTCCCCACTCTGTCTCCTTCACTCTGTCTCTAGGTTTCCTCTCTACCCTTTCCATCCTTCCCCCAATGCCAGCATTGCCAAGCCCCAGTTAGAGTGCCTTTTAGAGGGCTTTGAAACTGGCTCAACAGCCAAAGATTACACTTGGCCTGAAAAGAGGGAGGGTCTGACTTCTGGGCTTGAGCTTTTCCCTCTTGGGGCTGGGGAGCCCCTTCCCCACCTAGGATGGATGGTCTCCCTTCCTGCCCTGAGCTGGAGGTGCCAGCCAGGTTGCCCCCACTCAGCCCCTGGACCATTGTGAAGCGGGTTATTAGTGAGGCCCACAAGCAGGGTTGGCTGCTGTGACAAATGACATCGCTGTTCTTTCTGGGCCTTTGCCTCCTGGAGAGGGCTTTTGGTCAGCCTGGCCGAATTACATTCTTCTGGCGCTGTGGAGATGTGGTCCTCACAGAATGAGCAACCAGGCTCAGGCAGCATTTGATGGACTGGCCACCTAGGGACGCTCCCAGACATCTCCTGCATGGGGGGCTTAGCTCCAAAGATCACACCCCGAGCCCCCAGAACGAAGGTTTCTCCTGCACGTCCAGTGTGCAGGGGCTCCTTTCTCAGGGCCCCTCTGCAACAGTTTGTGGCTTCCCACTCCAAACAGTGGGCATGGTGGCTGCTGTCCTGCCCCTCCCAGGGGGCAATCTCAGCTTGAAGGCATGTCAACTAGGAAGATGGGCTGGAGTGTGCCTGCCGGGCTGCGCTGCAGGGGTATGCTCAGCGCTCTCCCAGCCAGCCCAGGCCCCTCGGGTTTTCCCCACCATTTCCTGTTCCAAGTTCTCTGTTCCCCACCCGCCTCCTAAATAAGAACCTGCTCCCCTTCTGCCTAGAAACAGGGCTGACTTCTCAGGAAAAGGCCAGGTCTGGCAGCCGGTCGGGACAGCCGTCCCTGTCTGAGCACAGCTGTGGCCACTTGGTCAGTGCAGTGAGAAGTCCTTTAATAAAACCTCGCTACATTTTCTCTCCCGAGAACTAAGGCTGAGAGGAAGGCTAACAGAGGCCAGCTTGGAGGTTGGACCCATCTTCCTGGGGACATGAAAAATGTAGAGGTGTCTCAGACTGGTCCCTGGGCATCCGTGAGTGCTGGCCACCTAACCTCCCACATCCTGTGGCTTTAGTCCCTCAGTAAAGCTCGTAGCTTCCGCTTAGGGGGCACCTACTGTGCCAGAGCCTATCTGTTGCTCCTTATCTTACCCATCCTCACGCTAGCCTGCAAGGCAGATTTTACAGGTTAAGTCCCTTTCCTGAGGCCACAGAGCACGGAAGTGGCCGAGGTGGGATTCAGACTCAGATCTTGGGCTCCGGCACTTAGGCTCTCTGCCTGAGTTTCCCCATCTGCCTGGCTGCTTGCTGCAATTTCGGTTCTGCCCTAGAGAACAGCTAAATGTGGTACCTACAGTCTCAACAAGACTAATTCTCCCAAGTGCACCAGCAGCTGTGAATTGTGGGGCCGATGCTCTGGATGCTACCAGGGTTTGGAGATCAGTTGGGGAGGGCTTGCCGAGGCATTAGGACAGCAGAGAGGAAGCTGTAGGACTCTGTCCTGGGAGACCGTGTGAGCTGAAGGACAGGAGCCAGGCTGAAGATAGCCCCAATACATGTGGGGCAAGGAGGGGAACTTTCCCCAGAGATGTCTCCCCTCTGACTCCATTTCCCATCATGCTTGCTATCATAAATTGCATCAGCTAAGGAAAGATAGCTCCTTGCCTTCTCCTGGAACCCCTGAAGGCAGTCCCCAAACTCCACAGATTGCATGGACACACACACACACACAAAACCGTACACATCCAAGTCCATTTACCAAGCTGGACTGAGGATCCCCTGATACACTCTGTGGGCAAAGATACCACCTGGCCACCCATGGGTGCTGACTGTGTTAGCCAGGGGGAATGCCAAACAACCACCACCAGGTCGATAACAGCTCAAGGTTTTTGACCCTCCTTCTCTGTGCTAGGCCTTAAGCTAAGCTACATATACCTCATTTATGCACTTCAACAAGAACACTTCTGTTACAGAGGTAATCTCGATTAATTACTCCCTTATCAGGGAGGGGAGACTGAGGCTCAGAAAGGTTTACTAATTTGTCAAAGATCACACAGCTAGGAAGTAGCAAACCAGGACCTGAATTTGTGTCTTTCTGACCCTATATCCCTAATCATCACCCTCTACTTCCAGGGGACCCTCAGTGGTACACATAGACATTTAAGTGCACGCAGCCCTGCACCTCTGCTCATAATGTCCGTACGCAGAGCACACACTCAGCAATACGCATGTACAGGAACATGTGTAACGTAGTGGCATTTGCAGGTACACATTCTCAAGGAGTCCCCTCCCCCCTTGTGCATACAGCAGATAAATTCCTTTATCCACTTCTGTGGTAGTTAAGAATATGGTTCCTGGAGCCTGGGTTTGAGGTCTAATTGTGATCTATATTTGCCTCAGTTTCCTCATCTGTAAAGTGGGGATGATGATGACACTAACACTTCCCAAGATTCTTGAAGATTAAATAACATATGTAAAGTTAGGGCCTGACCATAATCATCATCACGTGTAACAAATGTACACACACCTTTGTTCCGTGCGCACATGCACCCACATAGATGTGTACATGAGCATACCCCACCTCCCATGCACTGAAAAATACAAAGCCTTGTCCACACCTACCCCCACATGCAGCCCACACACTCAGCCTCTGCAGAAAAGAGGATGCCCCGGGCATTGGAGGTGAGCCTGGGAGCCCCACAGGGCCGGCTGATGACTGAGCCCTCTTGGCAAGCCGGGCCACCCCCAGGGGTTCAGGCTCTAATTGCTCCTTGGTAGAGCAGCAGGGACTTTGGTCGGGAGCCCCAGTTACAGCAACTGACGTCTGAGGTGCTGGCATTCAGGAGAGGCTTGTCAGCAGCTCTGGGTGGGCGCAGGTCCAGGCAGCCTCCCCCAGAGACCCAGCTGTGTGCCAGGGCTCCTGGGAGGTCTGCGTGGAGCTGAGCTGGGCATCCATGCCCACCTGGGCAGTGTTTGAGCCTGTCCTTTGCTCAGTGGAGGTGCCCACAGCCACCCCAGCGACAAACTCTTCTCTGCAGGGCCTGAGGCAGGAGGGACATGAGAATCTGAGCCACTCAGCCTAGCTCTGCACATTTCTGGGCTGGAGTGGAACCCGGGCCAGTGTTCCCAGCGAAATTGGCAGGGACCCTGGCTCCTGGGGAAAAGGAGAGAGCAGGATGTACACAGGATTCCCAAAGGGTGAAATAAGGGTAGGGGAGATAATACCACCAGCAAAAAAGGGACCTGAGCCCTGGCATTATGAGGCCCTTGGATCCAAGGGGAAAGGCCCATTCAAGGGCTGGTCTCCAATATGGCCATAGGGGGAGAGGGAGAGAACAAGAGATCTGTAGGCTGCTGGACTCACTTTACACCAGATGATGACACAGACAAGCTTGGATGAGACTGATGGAGAAAATCTCCCCCAACCCTAACCCTCCCAGCATCCACAGAGGGGCTTGCCTCCTTTGCCTCTCCTGAGGATGACTTTGGAGCCCAAATTCCAGACATAGAAGGCTTAAAAGACAGTGACCCTGGCCATCCAGGAGACCATCAAGTTGCCTGCTTTTCTAGGAAGGCGTGGACTCACACAAAGGAAGGAGGGAATATTCTCCCAGTGGGGACAGAAGTGATTGTTTCAGAGGCTGGAGTTGTCAGTGGCACACCTTGGTATAGAAAAAGAGGCTGGGAGGGGCTGGACATGGAGGGGTCTTAGCAAATCCTCACCAAGACACATGCTTCCAAACTCCACTGTTCCTCTAGACACATCCCCATGTGTTCCCAATGACAGTAAGATCCCTGGTCCCATCCCAGGCCCATCCTGAGAAACCCTTTCCTGGGAAGCAGAGCTCCCTTTTGAGGGCAAGCCTTCAGGGTACTTGGCCTGCTGGGATTTGGCATGGCTTTGGGGGGTGGTCAGGTTGATGAGGGTCTTGAGGTATGGGAGCCAAAACCTGTGTGTTTTTGGCATTGGGGCTTGGACCTGGGGATCATGTGAGAGCCTCAGCCTTCAAGACCCTCCCAGAAGTGACTCCAAATTGAGAAGTATGGTGACTGTCCTTTGGGGCTCTTGGAGTTTATCCTGGTGCGCGGAAATTTGGGGGTGGTACTTCTTACCCAGAGTGGCTCGGAGGGCTCTGTCCTCACCTGCTGAGGTCTGTGGTGGCAGGTGGCCAGTGGACTTGAGTTTCAACTCCAGACTTGACTCATGATGGTGGACCTTTAGTCATGAGCTTTGGTGGTTTCTGGGTAGGTATGGCATTAGTGAGGACATTCAGTGACTGAAACCCACTCCAGCTCGGTTAAACAGCGTAGACAGTCACTGGCTCACTGTAATTAGTCCAACAGGTGGCCTAGCTTTAGCATACCTGGAACCCAGAACTCCAATGGTATGAAGTCTGACTTTCTCCATCTCTAGACTTTGCTGCTGATTTAGTGATTTAACCCTCAGGCCACCTCTTCCTACGTAGCCCTGTGATCCCTGGTCTATGTGGTACTTAGTGTTCAGATTGCCCAAGTACCCCTGTCAGTTCTTGAGAAAGCCCCAGAACCATTACAGTGTCCGGGGGGATAACAGATCAGTCCAAAGATGATTGACCAGGTGTGCCCACTCCTGTGGTCAAGGAGGCAGAACCATCTTCATGGTGGAAATCCCTATGAGATGGGGAGTCCTGTTCCGTGACCTCCGGCCAGCCTCTGTGGAAGAGCACCTGGGGATGGTGCTTCTTGGCCGAGACCGCTGGGGATCCAGAGAGTGCTCCCCCCGAAGCCGAGAGAAGGGGAAAAGACCCCTGCATGATCATGTCTTCTGGTTTCCTTGGGGCCTCCATTGGCCACAGCCTTGTTAGCAGCCACACCATTGTGGCCGGGGCTTCAGGGAGGATGGTAGTGCTGCTCTAGGGAGCCTGCTCAGTGGCCCAGATGTGCAAGTGCCTGTGGGTGTGATGGCTCACGCCATCCCACTCTGGGAGAGGGAGGGAAGGAGGGAGGAACACATCCACCCTGGGTTCCAGAGGGACGACAGTGACCCAACTGAGGAAGGCCCTTGAGCCAAATAGCTCTGGGCCTTGAGATTCCAGATTCCTCATCCAAGGCTTTTTCCTGTTTGTTACAACTGGTTTGGTTTTTTTTGTTTTTTTTGTTTTTTTTTTTTTAAGAGCAGTTTTAGACCTACAGCAAAATTGAACTGAAGATACAGAGGTTTCCCACGTGCTTCCCTCACACATGCACAGCCTCCCCCATCCGAGTGTATACTTGTCATTACTGATGAACCTGCACAGACACATCCAAATCACTCTGATCCATAGTTGACAGTAGGGTTCACTCTTGGTGCCGTGTAGATGAGCGTGTAATGACATGCATCCGTCATTATGGTACTGTGCAGATGTCACTGGGTGTCATGGTCTTTCCAGAGCAGCAGGCAGAGCGTTGTGGAACTCCAGAGAGGGTGGGGTGCAGTGGACATTCGAGACTAGATCACAGGCTGTGTGCTATCCCAGGCCCGTCACACCTTGTGGAAGACCTAGGAGGTGGCTCTGGGTGCTGATGTCCTGTGCAATGGTGGCACGGTTTTCCCCTGTCCCTCTCCGTGATCACAGCGGCTCTCAGGCAGCCCCCTCCACTTCCCAACAAGGAGCACCTCGGAGGCTCCCAGTGTTCCCCCTTCTCGGGCAGCTGTTCCCTGCTGTGGGCAGTGACGGGGCCTCCGTGCTGCCCAGGGAAAAGCCCTGGGTCTCTTGACAGGGAACAGTCCATATTTGGAAATGGTGAGCTCTGTCATAGACAGAAAAGAGAACCAGTGCCAGATTGTTTTGGGGGTAGAGAGGGATCGGAATGGGATGGGGGCAAAGACAAGGTCCTGTGAAGAATTCTTTCTAAGATGGGATTGATGGCAGTTAGTGGAGTCCCAAGACCCAGGTGCTCAGAGTACTTGGCTCAGTCAACATTAGTTTAAATGATAAATGAATGAACCAAGGAACGAGAAAGACTCTTCTCATTTGGCCGTGACCGCCAAGGGTCACTCAAGGGTGCGGTGCCCACTTAGTATGATTGACACGTCAACATACTTCAGGGTAGCCGTGAGTAGCACCGATGTGCAAATGCCATGGACTGTGATGGAGCCAGGGGCACAGTGGCCGTCAGAAGGTGTCTGTGAGGCATTTATCTCTGGATACCTTTGAAAGCAGAGAAGGCAGCTAAACTCCCAGGCACACCAGTAGTCCTAATGGGTTTCAGAGACCCTCAGTGGTCACTGTTTAGCCAGAGCTTCCTTGGCCTCTCCCACAGGGTGATTTCACACATTTGACACATCCTTGTTTCAGTTTTACTGTTAAATTTTTTCATCAAGCATTTGTGTAAGTGTGGATCACCGTCCATCGGGCCCTCTTCTCAGGGAGCGTGTTGGCTGCTTCTTAGTGAGGCACAGGCTTCTCAAGGCTGGACTCAAGCCAGGTGTTTGCCAGGTGCCCAGGCTGCCTGGCTCCATGCCCTGCCCCCACCCCCACCGCCCAATCCTGCTGGGCTCTCATGACTGCGTTCTCTCTTGTCCCCTCTGCAGGCTGGTGGTTTGTGAGCACCTCTGAGGAGCAGGGCTGGGTCCCTGCCACCTACCTGGAGGCCCAGAATGGTACTCGGGATGACTCAGACATCAACACCTCCAAGACTGGGGAAGGTAAGGGCCTGCAGGTTCAATGCGGAGGGGAAATAATGAGGCATCTGCAGGGTGTGGGCTGCTTCGAGATCCTCAGGGATGGGTACCCACCCCATCCCTGGCCCTTGGAGTGAACCCATTTCCCACTCTTCTCCCTAAAGCCATCAAAATCCCTAAGGTGAGTTGGGCCATGTGCCAGACCCTTCCCTTGGGACCCCATCTCACTGAAGCCAGCCCACAAGCTCACCTCCTTTCCCAGGCCTGGCCCTACCTGCCCTGCATGGGGCTCAAATTAGAGGGAAAATTTCCCTGGAGTGTGGATCTCAGGCTTTGGCAACTTTGGGGCAGAGACTGGAAAGAATAGTCTTAGGACTAAATGCCACAGCACCCTTTCCCCATAGAAGCCCTTGGTTCCCCTGGGGACCCCACAGAGACCAACCTTTGCCTCCCTGACCCCACAGTGTGCTCTCTGCTGCAGGGATGAACGCAATGGGCTTTGTGCACACAACTTTTGCTGTGTATGTCTACTCAAAAGTCTCTGCTCTGGATATCTGTTATCCTGGCCAACAGTTCAGACACAGAGAACAAGCCTGCAAGTCATTTCTCAGTGTAGCAAGAACCGCAAGGTGGCCCTTACACCCCCAGCCCCTCTGGTTAGCTCTGGCCTCGTGAAGTTTTCCTGGGATTTTCTCACTGCCCTTCCCCCCCCCCACCCCCCCAGGCCAGCACTGTCTGTGGACTCAGGTATTCTCCAGAGCAGGCCGCCTGAGCCCAGGGAGTCCGAGCCACCCCCAGTTCCTGTCTGCCTGCTCCTAAGAACTTCTAAACCCTCTGTGTCCCAGCAACAGGAATGATTGCCCTAATGGTCAGTGGGGATGGTCCAAATGGGCACGACTGAGAGCCAGGGGGACAGAGGCCTGCCACCCGGGGCTCAGGCCACCTCCAGGCCTGCCCCCCACATACACACCCTCCATTCCATGCTGCCCAGGCCAAAATAAGCAGTCCGCCAAGCGAGTGCCAGCTCCTTATTCATTCTTGCCCTAAATGTCAGTTACTCGGCAGGCGGTTGGAGCCCCACCCTTCCTCCCATGTAAATGCTTTATTTCAGTCCCTTGACTAGGGCTGCAGCCCCTGCAATGCACATCTACCTTGTGACAGGTTTCCAGGGATGAGGCTCCGTCGGGAAGAGTTTGCAGGTTCAGGCCTGATCCTTCCTGGCTGCTCCCTGAGCCCTGGGGCTGAGCCTGCACCCAGCCTCATCTCTGGTTCCATTGCACCTCTGCAATGGTGGAGGATTTTAGCCCCTGAGCTGGCTCTGGTATAGTTTATCTGCAGTCATCAGGCCTTGCCTCCTACCCAGTTCCATGTTCTGGGGTCATCCCTGGGCCTTTCAGAAACAACAATCCCTAGAGTGTCTAGTGAGGTATTATTCCCTGCCAGGTGTGTGGCCCTGGGACTTTAAAAGCCTTCGCCACCACTCTGGGAGGCACTGTTAAAATCCCCCTTTTCCACATGCAGGAACTGAGGCTTCAAGACATTTAGCTACGTGATTGTCCTCGTAAGGCTTGAGCCTTGGTCGGCCTCCTTTGCCTGGTGGTCTTTACCACTGTGCCCTCTGCCCACCCATGAAGCATTTTGCTTGTAAGCACTTCTGAGAGGGTGTGTGTGTGTGGAATTTGAGTCCCGCCTTAAAAGGCTTTGCCAAGAATGTCAGAGCATAGATGTCGGGAGATGCAGGACAGGACACTGAGTAGGCAGGGAAGTCCCGGGCAGGAAGGAGCCAGGGAGGTGTGTGCACACAGATGGCAGCCTAGTTTGAGGAGAGAGGAGGTGCTTTTGCAGTGCAAGAACAAGCAGTGGCAGGCTGTAGAGGATTTTGACCTTGACAGAGTAAGAATCAGTAAGGCAACCAGTGCAGGCTCTGCATTCAGAAGTGTTTGTGTGTGCGTGCATGTGCCTTCAGGGAGACCATCTTTAAAATAGATTCCTCAGCATCCTTTTGATAGGACCTGTGTGCCAGTACCCCTGGCAACATTTGGGCAGCTATGAACTTCATCATCACATCTTGGGCGTCTCTGCCCAACTCAACAGGAGAGCTCAGGGCTCAGCACCCCAGCCCAGGGCCCTGGCATCTGTGGTGTGTCCGAGAGACTATCCCACATTGGTCCCCTCTACTCCAGGCCTATTGCCATCCCATCATAGGTCTCTGATCCCTGATCCCAAAAAGACAATTGGCTGTTTGGGTTTATTTCTATTATCAGGCATTCTGGCATATGCTAGAGTTCTGAAATGTTAGCAGTAGGAGGTAGGAGGGCTGGGGTAGAGGTTGAAGATCCTCTTACCCACTGATGACAATAAGGGCCAAGCCCAACACTGGCAAAGTGCTTTCATGAACCATTGGGTCCGTTGCCTCTCAGAGGTAGTAGGAAAATGGAGGCCCACAGGGGTGTCACCTCCATGGAGCCCCCAGTTCAGTTTGTGGCAGAGCCAAAACCAGAATCTGGGTCTCTGCCTGTGCCCTTGTGCCCTATAGCCGCTGGCGATGATCTGCCTCTCTCCCTGCTGGGTCCGCATTGGCACCAGCCTCTTATCTGGGCTTTCCCTGTTGTAGGCAGGCCAAGGGTGCAGGGTCAAGGGGGAGGAACATCGTAGGGCCTAGAATCTGGGCTCCAGAGCCAGACCACCTAGATTCATGTGCTGCCCTGACACTTAGGTGTGTGACTCAGAGGGTTTCTTAACCCCCTCGTGCCTCTGTTTTCCCATTTCTAACATGGAGATTGTGCTGACTGCACAGGGCTTTTGTGAGGCTTCAGTGAGATGGTCCATGTGCATGGTTTCAGCTGGGGAAATAACACTTACTGCTGCGGTGGCCCCTGGCCTGAGCATCAGCTGAGGCTTCCTCTGCCCACAGGGAAGCCACCGAACAACCTGCCCGGGAGGTCAGCTGTCAGGGTCCTTCCCAGTCTGGCCTCACACAGGAGATCGTTTCTTTTCCACGTGGCCCGTTCATTCCCTTGTCTCTGCTCGTGCCAGGGCAGATGTCAGCCCCAGTGACAGATGAGGAAACAGGCTTAGAGAAGAACAGAAGCCTGCCTGCCCCCAGGTGACACAGGCACCCGGCAGCGAGGCCTCAGCTGAATCCATATCTCCAACCTTTGGTCCAGGCCTCCTACTGCCAAGAAGCAGGTCAAATAGGTCACCACCACTCCCTCGAGAAAAGCAAGTACTTCCTAGGAGGCTTTGGTGGGGTTTGGCTCAGGTGTGTCTGGACAGTCTTCCTTTGACTCTGCTGACCTGTCTCCCCCATACTTGAGCAGTCTGACCCCCAGCTTCTGCAGGGGGCCTCTTGGTGCCCCGCAGCCCTGACATGGTGTCTTTCCACCTGGGCATCCTATAGGAAGGCAGAGGGTTTCTGGGGCTGGGCCACAGCAACCAGAGGGCATGGGCTGGATGAGAGGGGCTGCAGCACAGAGAACTGGGCAGCAGGTCCCCTGCTGTCAGAAATCCGATGGGCAGTGTGCAGCAAAGGAGCAGAACCAAGGCCTGCAGCATCCGTCCCCATGCAACATTTCCTAGTGCTCAGCCGCTGGCCAGGCCCTGTGCTAGGCCCCGGAGAGGGCTGAGAGAGCAAAGACAGGTACCCCCAGGGTGATAGGGACAGGGAGCCCCATGGCAGAGGACCCCCACGTCTCTCCTGACACTGTGCCTGGCTCATGGCGGTAGGCTCACAAGCAGGACGTAATGAGTGGGTGGCCAACAGATGGGTGGTGCCGTGGGCCCCATGGCCTCCTGGGAACCATGACTGCCCAGCCATGGTGGAAGCAGCAGTCTTTCCCTGGGGCTGCCTGGGAGGGCCATCTTTGTGCCGAGTTGGGTCCCAGGACCCTCTTCACCTCTCAGGTGCTGGCATTGTGAGTTCTTAGCCCCTCTCGGTCTTAGGGGTACAACCCACATGGTTTGGCTTTGGTGGAGTTTCCCCCGTGTCAGTGGGCAGATCTGCCCCCATCCAGCAGGTGCATGCTGCTGGCGCTTGGTCCTGGCGATGATGCCCTGGGAGCCTGAACCTTCCCTCCCGCCATCCCCCTCCCTGCCCCATCCCATCTCATCCTCATCTCCATTCTCTCCGCCGGTTCCGTCGGCCGCGTGTTCCATTGCCATCTCCCACACCAGTGTCCAAGAGACGCAAGGCCCATCTGCGGCGTCTGGATCGCCGGTGGACCCTGGGCGGGATGGTCAACAGGCAGCACAGCCGAGGTGACTGTGGGAGCCGGCTTCTCCTGACCCGCAGCTGCCGCCCCTCGCTCTCTCGCTAACACCTCCCTTCCTCTCTGAGCTCTGCTCCTGTCTGCCACTCGGCCTCCTCACCCAGATTCAACAGCTAGACTTTCTCTCACCTTCTGCAGCTGTGGGGTGTTGGGGAGGAGGGCACAGGGGGCTACCTGGGAATTGGGATGACTGGGAGTTGGGGGGCGGCTCTGGCTTCTGCCACCATCCTGGGGATGGGGGTCATGGGATTCAGGATGTGATGTGGGGGCGGCTGGACCAAGAAAGGCCACATTGGCCCTAGAAGCTGCAGATGAGGGAGGCGGGGTGTAAGTCTCTGCACAGGCTGTCCCACTTGCCCCCACTCTTCGGTGCCTGCTTCCTCTGAGAAGGTGCTCCATCGGCCAAAGCTGTTCCAGCAACTACTTAGGGACAGAGTAGGAAGAAGGGCCAGCCCACAACCCTCCTTCTTCAGCTAGCTCCAGGGAAACTAGAAAGGGAACAAAAGCCAGTCCCAGCCTCGTCCCGGGATTCGGCCCCAGCCAGCTCTGAAGGCAGTGACAGGTCCAGCCAGGAGCTTCCAGCATCTTCAGCACTGGCATCAGCACTTTGTGAGGGGCCTGGTCAAGATTCCAGGGAGGCCCCTGGCCAGCCATCCAGGCTGATTGGGAACTAAGACATTTGCGGGTTCAGGGCCTTTCCAGCATCCAGGAGCTTGGGAGTAGGGAGCTTAGGGGCGAGCCTCTGAACAAACCCCTCAACATCTCCAGGGCCCACAGGCCAGCAGAGGTCCGTTTCTCCTGTCTCACCGAGAACAAGGCTGGAAGGGCCTGTGATGAGCACTGGCCTCTCTCCGATAGCAGGGATGCCCCATGAATATCGGCCCACCCCCACAGCTTTTTCCTGAACAATCTGAGACCATGTTTTGGCACCAGCCCCAAGCCCCAGGCAGCAGCAAGCCTGGACGCTGAGGTGGCCGCCGCCCGTGGCTGGTGCAGCACCACACTCAGAGCACTGGCTGTGGGAGCCCAACTCATCCTGAGGGTGGAACAAGGGTTGGACTCCAAGGTGCAGGGCAGGAGGCCAAGTCATGGAAACGGCGAGAACGAGCTCGAGTGTAAAGCAGGGGCACCCTAGAACTAGGAGGGGTGGAGCAGCTTTGCCGGGGGGCCAGCCTGGGACACTGCCCTGAGCCTTGGCAGCAGAGGAGAGGGGGACGCTGGCCTGGAAAAACCGCAGAGACAAAAGCTTGGCCTTCCCCCACCCCCTCCAGCATCTGCTCCCAACGCCACCCTACACCGAACCCCAAACGCAACTGCGTCTCCATAAGCACACGGACACTTACAAGTGACGAAGCACTACTGCCCGTGCGCAGCAGTACGCTGTCCCCTCTGGCCCCCACGCAGCTGCGCATCCGTGGCCTCTGGCACACAGCCACTACACACGTAATACCGCTCGTGCAGCCGACGTAGAACATTCCACATATGCATTTACAGTCGCAGATGCTTCAGCTGCTCTGGACACATCGTACGTCTGCTTCTGACCACCGAGGACACACATAGCTTCCTATACAGTCTCATACGTAGCCCCTCAAACTGCATGGGCACAGGCAGCGGACTCGGAGTTACACGCACGCAGTGGTATATGTGGACATGCGTTCCCAGCCAGATGCACGACTCTGTGGACATCCATACGTGTACAAATATGTAAATGAGGACAAGCCCACTTTTCTCTCCCTCCCCTTCTCCCTCCCTCCCTCTCTCTCTCTCTCTCTCTCTCTCTCTCTCTCAGAGACCTAAACAGCATTATTTCCCAGTCTCAGCCCTAAGTTAAGTCAGGACTAAGTTAAATCAGGCAGCCAAGAAAAACTTGCAGAAAGCTGGCTGGGAGAAAGCAGTGGAGCCAATGGGGGGAAACAGGCAGTGGGTCATATATAACTAGACAAGAGAGAAGCAGTGCTTCCCCGGGGCCTCCACTCCCCAGCCCCTCCGCCAACCAGGCCTTTGGAATCAGAAGGCCTCTTGTAGTGGGGTTGGGTAGGTTGTGGGGGCCGGGAGGGAAGCCAGGGAGACTGCTGACGGAGGGGAAAGCATTTGAAAGAGGAGGCGTCTGTGGTTTGGAAACTGCAGGGTTCTCCAGACCCCGCCTCCAAAACCAAAACAGGCCTGTCCACCTCCCCCAGCCAGCCACCCACCCACCCGGTGGGCGGCCTGGTCAGCCCTCCCTAGGGCAAAGTTGCCACCCACCTTTGACGGCACATCAGAGTGACCACAGCCTCAGTGCTTCCCAGAAGCCCTGAGGTGACCCCCCACCCCTAAGCTTACAGCTCCCTCTCCCTTTTGATTCCTAAACTTTGATTCCTAAAAGTCTCTTCTAGAGACCCCAGGCAACCTGAATGACTTAGCTGCCCACCCTACCCCCCCTCCCCAAGCCCCTGAGACCATTTCAGTCTGTCTGGGCATCCTGACTTGGTTCCCCATCCCCACCCCCAGACGGGGCTCTGCCCTGGTCCAGTAGAGGGGCTGGCTCTGCCTCTCCCTCAGGGAAACGTGGAAGCTGGGAACCTGACAGCCAACCACATGTCTACACGGAGGTAAGCCGTGCCTCCGCCGCCTAAGCTGGCCATGGCAGGAAAGTAAACCCCCACACAGACCAGTTGGAAGAGTTGTGCTCTGAATGCTCATCACCTGGGACCTACACAGTGACGGGGCAAGACAAGCCTCTAGGCCAGCCAGATCTCTTCCCGGGAGCACGAACTCCCAGACCTCTGTGTTCACGTCAGTCCGAGGGCCACCAAGAACAGGGCCTTGTGCAGGAGCAGCTCAGCTTCACTAGGGAAAACTGATGTGCTTGGTTCCGCCTTCTCCGAGAGGGTCAAGGGGAGGCCGGGCACTTACATGGCCCTCAGTGCTATGTCCTCCGCATACACACTGGGGGCTGCAGAGGCTGCTGCTTGGGCCTGACAGCTCCAGAGCCTGGGCCCGCATGTCACGGTCCAGGCCCTGTTCTCTGCCATGCGGCAGGACAGCACTCCTCTGATCTTCCTAGGAGAAGGACTATAATTTTTCCCTGCAGAGGCAACTTTGCCTAGGAAAACTTTAATGATGGCTTCCTGCTGGAACCACAGGCTTTTAAAAATAGCCCGGCTGAACACAGGCAAAATGTGGAGCCCAGGCCTCGCCTCACCCTAACCTCAGAACCCTACATCCCCGGGGCCTGGCGCTGCCCCTCTGGCCACGGCCCGGGCCAGGATTTACCGTGCCCCACTGGAAAATGGAGTGGGACCAGGAGCAGGCAGGAGAGTGGAGGGCTGGAGTGTAGCACACTGAACTTCTCAAAGGCCCGAGTCAGAATCTGGCTGGCCCAGGTTCTCAGGCGATCTTGGCAGCTCTCCTCAGCGTGGCTGGATGGGAATTTGAAAGCTTCCAGGAGTTAGTCGATGGTGAGAAAGGCCTCTGCATCTGCGAAAAGCTTGCCGTTGAGAAGCGCATGCCGAAGAATGGTGGAGGCTCCAGTGGGTCATCACCTACCTTTCGCCTTTGGCAGCCTCTCAGATTTGGCCAGGGCCCTTCAGCTCTGTCCTTGCCACCTCCATCCTGGAGGGACTTGCTATCCAAGCCCGGCACAGGGCTGCAGACAGGACCCTGATCCTCCTAAGTAAACAGATGGCCCTCCTGTCGTGGGGCAGTGGGGGGGGGGGGGGGGATGAGGTGGCAGTTGTCCTCCGTCCCCGTCCCCTACTGCTGCCTAAGGCTCAGGCAGGCTGCCCATCAGGGTCCACCAAGGAATCTAGGAGTTACTGTCATAGTTGGGAGCAAGGAGGAGTGGGGCAGGTATCTTAGAACACAGCCTCCTGCCCCTGCTCAGACAGCCTTGCCCTTCATTGATGCGCTGCCTAGTGCCTTTGGAGCCCCAATTGTGTGACAGGCACAGGCTGGAAGAGACAGCATGAGTTCAGGGTAACCTTCCCAGAGGGTGTGGCCAGTTCTGTCTAGGTCTGCTCCTCCTCCCAGAGGGTGAGTATGGGGATGTGTGATCCTTCCTGAGACCTGAACGTTTCTCTGGGGAGGCTCTCCACCCAGGAGACAGGGCGGCCGGCCAGCCAGCCATGAGTCCACCTGGCCCCAGCAGACGCAGGAGGAACACCTCCCTGGAAGCCTGAGCAAGGACCCGTGCAGAGGCAGCAAGGCCCCTGCCAGGAGAGAGGCTGAAGAGATCCAGGAGGACAAGCACTGCCCGGCCTCCCCACACCTGCCCTCCCGGGCTTTTCCTGTCTTCCCATAAGGCACCTCCTTCCCGGTACCTGGGGAGGCCCTGAACAAGGCTCGCAGGCGAATGTGACAGTAGAGCAGGCAGCTCCCCAAAGGGGTGCTCCCAAGCTGTGTGGTCAGCTCAGCATGCTGGCCCACCCTGGGCTCCGGGAGGCCCTGCTGATGGCTGCAGTCAGCATCACCGCTGATCATTTGGCCGCCGGACCCTCATCTTAAAACCCATGTAATCACTCCCATCGAACGTGTGTTCCCCACAATCCTCTTGGGAAAAATCACACAATCAGGTGATCACATTAGTGGTCAGGGGAGGCTTCACCAAGGAGGTGCCCCTGGGGCTGCCAGAAGATCAGACAGAGGCAGGATTTAAGGGGTAGAGGTGGGAGAAGGGCTCAGAGAGCAAGTCTGGGGCATGGATGGGGGCCTGGCACGTTCAGGGAAGGGGGGGGGCATGTCACGGCGCCTCCAGACTTCCCAGGGGATTCCTGACTCAGGTGCCACACGGGGCAGGTTCCCCCTAACTGTGCCCTCAGTCCAGGGAGCTTTTGGACCCCTGAGGACACTAGGCCCCAGCACCCTCACTGCTGTTACTGGGCTGGGAGAGCCAACTCTCTGCTGCCAGGGCTTAGCCAGGCCACCTGGGGCCCCGGCCAGCTTCTGCACACACTGGGAGCCACAGTGAGGCAACCAGCTAAGCCGGGCCAGACCCGAGGAGGAAGAGACAGGAAGGAGGACCTGAGCTCCAACCTCAAATAACTGTGCCTTGTTGCTTCATCCACCCCCCACAGAGGAGAAGTACGTCACTGTACAGCCTTACACCAGCCAGAGCAAGGACGAGATTGGCTTTGAGAAGGGCGTCACTGTGGAAGTGATCCGGAAGAACTTGGAGGGCTGGTGGTACATCAGGTAGGAGCCTCAGCGGAAGTAAGAGATCCCTCTACCATTCCGGCCCTGGGCAGCAGACTGCACAGTGGCCGTGGGCACCAGCTGGCAGGTCGATACTGAGGCGGCTTTGCGCCCACAGCCCAGGCTTGGCTGCTTCAACCCTGCACGGTTGAACAGCTCGAACAGAGTGCTCATCTCGCAGCTTCTCTCCTGGGGCACGTCAAGCAGAGCCAGAGTTGTGGCCAGTGGGGCACAGGGGCCCCGGCTCAGCTTGCAGGCAGTGGTGCAATCCCTTCCCATGCATCTGCCAGGAGAGTCCAGCACATCTGAATTTGGTTTTCTGTGTCCGGCCTTGGCTGCCTGGTGCGCTCTGTAGCTCAGGCCGCCTGAAGGGCTGGCGTCCACAGGCCTTGCTGAGGTCCCAACAGGCAGTCCCTGCTGCCCACAGCTCAACACTGGGGGCCTTTCCACTCTGCAGGGCTGGCTTATATGGTTGCAAGAGCCAGGGTAGAAGTAAGGCCTGAGCCCAAGCCTAGCTTAAAGGCCTCTTCCTTCTGCCCCTCCCTCTTGCAGGGCCCAATCATGTTTCCCAACTGAGAAACCCATTTGGGAGCATGGGGAGGGGAGGGAGGGCTTCCCTGGCAATCCTAGAAGCCAACTAAACCCTGTGGGCTTCACTCACCTTTCCCCTACCAAGTCCTGCTCTCCAGTCCCCTCTGTCCTGGGGCTCTGAAGCCAGCCAGCACCTTCTGGGTGGGGGGTGGGGTTAGGGCTCACAGGAAATGTTTTTGGGTCCTTTAGAATTGACTCTGCTGTGGTGATTTCACCCAGTTTCTCTCTTCCCTGCCCGTAGCACAAATGACCAAGATAGTCTTGTATCTGTGAGCTCTGGGGACCACTTCCCCAGCCCATCACACCTGGGAACCCCGTACCCACCCTGGGCAGGAAGGGTGCTCCGCTCTGTCTCCCACGGTGGGGACAGGATTGACCCAAGTGATGTGGGCACTCAGGAGACAGTATCTTGGACCGTGGTGGTGTTAAGATTGGGCTATGCTGACGGGTAGGATGAAGGTCACTGGCTACACGGGATTCAGCCTTAATGTGAACTGACAAGACATAGCTGCCCCTGCCCAGGCCCCAAGGGCTGAAGTGTTCCTTTCTGCTCTGTGAGGTGGGACAGGACTGTGTGCCTGGATGTGTGTTTCCCAAAGTCACTGCCCCTAGACTCTCACACTCTCTAAAAAACTAGACCCAACCCCAAAATCCAGCAACCACAAATCTACATGGGAGGGCCAGCAAACATTCTAAGGCAGGCTGGTCACCGAAACCACCCTCCCGGAGGTTATCTACAAGGCTGCGGGGTTTTTTCCAGTTTCTTAAAATGATCAACAAGGTTACTCTGAGCCATCACTTTTAGTCAACTCTTGTCCCCGTGGCCTACCCCTTTAGCTAGTGGGAGCTTCAACTGAAAAAACCCTACAAAGATTCCACCTTAAGAAGGCTGCCAGACACCCCCTTAAATATGCCATTTCCCAACATTCCAGGCTCTGTGTTGATCCTCATTTCCTGTCTTTCTTTTCCCCTCTCCCCTCACACACACATACCCTCCCTCTCTCTCTCTCTCTATCCCTTCTTTTCCAGTTTGCTTCCCTCTGGAGTCATTCTGCGCTCCAGAGCTGGAAAGCAGATGTGAGCCGAGTTGGACCCAGACACACACAGCCGCTCCTGATTCCCCTGCATCTCTCTGTCTGGAATCTAATTGTATCCACGTAACACCAGAGGAACACAACAGGGTTGGACGTGGGAGCACTCAGGGCAGTGAGCAGGCCTGACCATCACTCCCATGAGACCCCACTCCCCATCTCCCCACTGTTCTCATAGAAGAACACCTCTGCCATAGCCATCAAGCTCTTCATCTTGAGATGCAGGAGCACCAGGTTCCAGGCCAGATGCTGCCAACAGCTAGCTGTGTGGCCCTCTGCTACTTGCTTTGCTTTGCTGAGCCTTGGCTCGTGGCTCATACATAAGATTAGGCATCTTTACTCGTTGCTGCTGTCCACCCCTGAAATTTCTATGCTTCTCTCTGCACCCCTTACCTTGGGAAGGCAGGCCAGCCCCTTGACTTCCATCCATGTGTTAACTGATGTCTGCCTTCCAAGCCCCAAACAGGGGGCCAGACAGGTGACCTTGGGACAGCCTGTCTGTGCTTTCCAGTGGTGTGAACATAAGAAGCCACCTCCTGCCTAGGCTTTCCAGCAAAGCTCAGGCATGTTGATAGAAACTTTCACTTTCATGTTCCTGTTTCTCCCACCTCATGAGCACCCAAGAACAAGGTCAGATCAGGCAGGTGGGAAGGGCGAGTGTCCGACATCTGGCACAGAGGAGCCATTGCAAAGAGCCAGATGTGCCCTGGGGAGCCGATGGGGACAGTGCAACTGGTGGACTGGGAGGTGAGCTCTTAGTGGGCTTGGGTAGAAGTTCTGAGCACCATGGGGAGAAAAGGGAAAAGCTTGTTTTCAGAAGTCATCAAGTCACCTCAAATTAAGTCAGCCCTGTCATTTGCCTTTTGTCCTTGTTTATGGGTTTTGATTTTGTTTTCATTTTGTTTTGTTTCATTTTGGTTTTGTTGTGCCATACCAAAGGTTTTCATTTTATCCAGTCATGTGCTTTCAGTCTTTCCATTCATGGTTTTGGCTTTTGGAGTCCTATTTAGAAAGATTTTCTCAATCCTCAAGATTAACCAAATATTCACAATTTTTTTCCCCCTGTGGTGTGAGGCCAAGGTCTCACTTACTTTTCCTAACTGGGTAATCAGTCATCTCCAAATTGGTAATTGAAAGCTCATCCTTACCCCCACTAATTTGATTTAATTTTTTTAAGTTTATTTATTTATTTTGAGAGAGACAGAGACAGCATGAGCCGGGAGGGGCAGAGAGAATGGGGGAGAGAGAGAATCCCAAGTAGGCTCTGTGCTGTCGGCACAGAGCCCAAGGCAGGGCTCAAACTCACGAAACCATGAGATCATGACCTGAGCTAAAACCAAGAGTCAGACGCTTAACTGACTGAGCCACCCAGACGCCCCTTACCCCCAGTAATTTGAAGTGTTACCCTTAACATCAGTCTGTTTGGGGACTTGTTCTGTGAACTTGATCTGTCTGCTACCCCCACAGTTAGCATCCATACCTCCCGCACTTGGCCACTCTTTATAGACATCTTCCTAGTTAGTCTCGAAAGGTCTATCTTTCTGGATAAATTTTTGCAGCTACTCTTTTCCTGAAGTTTGCAGAAGAGAGAAAAAATTGAGCTCCAGGGTAGGGACTTACCAAGGGACTCACCAAGGGACTCAAGAGCAGAACTCGGGGTTCCTAACTCCTCTTACCTGTGCTACCTGTTCACCTCTCTGATCTCTCTTCCCTTTGTCAGAGGGCCTCTGCCTAACACACCACGTTCACACTTGCTCTTATCTCTAGAATCGCCCTCTCTGTTGGGAGGTAGCAGGCCGTTGTCAAGTCTACTTGGTGGGCAACTCAATCTGAGGAATTTTCTCATCCTGATGTCCCACATTTGCCTGACTGTAGAGAACGAGAGCCCACACAAGGAGGGATCAGGCAGAGAGCAAGGAGAGAGGAAGAACTGGTGTCCTAGGTGTCTTTTCCACCTGCCCTCCATCCCGCTTCTCTCCAGAGTGGTGGGATTGCCAGGTGCCTTGAAGAACACAGTGGAGAAGGCGCAGCTGGGCCAGGCCAGGTGGAGCCTGGGGTGTGAGGTCAGGTAGCAGCGCTCAAGTGACATCATGTCCACCCCTTCCCCCAGGTACCTGGGCAAAGAGGGCTGGGCGCCAGCATCCTACCTGAAGAAAGCCAAGGACGACCTGCCAGCACGCAAGAAGAATCTGGCAGGCCCAGTGGAGATCATCGGGAACATCATGGAGATCAGCAACCTGCTGAACAAGAAGGCGTCGGGGGATAAGGAGACTCCACCGGCCGAAGGAGAGGGCCCTGAGGTCCCCATCGCCAAGAAAGAGATCAGCCTGCCCATCCTGTGCAATGCCTCCAATGGCAGCGCTCTGGGGGTCCCTGAGAGGAGTGTCTCCAAGCTGGCCCAGGGCTCGCCAGCCGTGGCCAGGATTGCCCCTCAGAGGGCCCAGATCAGTAAGAGCCTTCCTGACCCCTGCATCCTTACGGCACAGCTCTTTAGAAAGCGGTCACAGGGTGCAAGGAAAGCCAGAGGGGTGTATAAGACCCCTATATCATTTTTACCCTGACATCTAGGCTGACCCCTAACCCTGAACTTGTTTCATGCTAATCACGAGTAGGCAAGGCACTTCCTCACAAATCTTGCGCTGAAGATAAAATACACGAGTGTTTAAGCTGGTGGCATTCCCTAGAAGAAAGCCAGGAATGGTTGCTTTGCAGATCAGTGTATCCCCCAGGCTGTGACACGTGGCTCCCTTGTGCAAGGCTGCTTTACAGAGTGACAGCCAGTAGAACATCTTTCCTGGCCTTACCCCTCCTTCCCTCTCGCCTCCCACCAGTTACTGGAAACCTAAAAGACTTGGAAGGAACGGCTTTGCCTCTCCACGAGCAGTTTTAAAGGCCTCTGTATAGGAGAAACCCAGCTAACTGGCCCCCTCCTAACCTATGTATCTCTGGCTCAACAGTGTCTTCAGATGGAGGTTAAACTGCCCTATATGATGAGAGAGCCGCTTCTGTTGATGTCCACCCAGCCTTAAAATCTTGAGGAAAGCTGTGGTTTTAGTTGAGTTCTGAACTTGGCCTCTGCTCCTAAATTTGAAAATCTGATAGAGCTATTTACCCTTTCTTCTGAAAAATGCCTCTATGTCTATACATTTTGAAATGTGCACATCATTTTAGGGGGCTCATGGATCCCCCGAAACACAGCCAAGAAAGCTTAAAGGTCTCTGGTTCCATGAAGAAACTACAGTGCTGACAGTGACTGAGCACATGGGCCCCTCCTGAGTGTGGGACAGAGCCAGGAGCTTCCCAGGATCAGGAGGCAGCCACACATAGGGAAGACAGGGTCCAGCGCTGTTACCCATTGTCTGGCTGGGATTTCTGAAGCCATGTTTCTTCTTCTAGGCTCCCCAAACCTAAGGACAAGGCCTCCACCTCGCAGAGAATCCAGCCTGGTATGTATGCTGAATTTCTTCTCCTTTTTTTCTTCCTGTATCCGGGGACGCCCTGTAACATTCCCCAGTTAATTGGTTGTCTCATTTCAATGCTTGTCAGTCCAGGGGTTTTCCAGGGCCCTGCTGGGCTTCCAGCTTTGTGGGGCCAGGGGCAGAGAGGAAAGCCTGGGCATCCCAGCCATTCTGGGGGCCTAGCTGGACAGTTGATGTTCAAAAACACACTGCACTCCAAAGCTAAATAAATCCATCCCAGCCGCTACACTGGCAGACATAAACATTTAGACTGGCCAGCGGGAGTGTCCAGCCAGGGCATTGCCAGGGGCTGGGAATGGGGCTGCTGTCCATGTGTGCCTGGAAGCCTTTCAGCTTCGCCTTCCTGGCTCAGGAATGTCCGATGGCTTCGGTGGATGCCAGAGCCTGGGAGGGCAGAGGGCAGGCCGGCGAGCACCCCTGCAAGGAGGAGTGAATGGCCAGGACTGGCTTGTGCTGAAAGTCAGAGGCTCAACTTGCTGGCGTCCCTGGCTCCTGTAGGTGGGGGTCCTGGTGTCCAGACCATCAGGGAAGAGCATATACCCTCGGGACACTAGGCTCAGGGTGGCAGTGATGCTGGCAGCGGACCTAGAGCCCTAGTTCAGGGGACTGTCCTCAGGGGCAGTGGGTGCTGTGGAAAGAGAGGGCTTCAAGCCTGCCAGACGTGCGTCTATGTTGCACCTTTGACACTTGGGAACGGCGAGACCCAGGGCAAGTCTGTTACCCTCCCCAAGCCTTCATTTCCTGATCTGTAAGATGGGGACAGTGCCAGCCACCTCCTGGGGCTGCTGGAAGGATGAAATGGGATGGTGTGTGCAGGGCTGGCCGCCAGGTTTCCCTTTCCTATGTCAGCTGTGGCTGACGGACAGGCTGCCTGCCGCACCGTGTGGGGAAAGATTTCTGAAGTCTCGCTGGGCCTAGTAGCAAGGGTCACTGGGATCCGTGACATCTGCCCTGGCCTGGAAGAGCGGGCCTTCAGTAAACGGGTCCTTGAGTCAGGCGTGTGGAGAGGAGACCATCCCTGCCTTGGCCATTGGCCCCAGGGGAGTTTCTATGTCATTTTACCCTCGAGTTTTCCACGACAAAACAATGAGTTCTCCCGTCCTTCCAGTTCTCTCAGCCCCAGCTGATTATTTTCAGGCAGACTCGGTTTTGGGAACAATGGGCTCATTCCTTCCACACTTAACAAGTGCGGGACTTACTGCGGCAGGGCTTGTCCCAGCCAGATGTGGCGGCATCCCACCTGGTGGCTGGGGGAGGGGGAGAGGGTGGGTGCTGGGGCCTGGACCCCGTCTACTCACACACATGCCTGCAGGGCCAGGGCCCCGGCCCCGGACGGAGAAAGTGGGCTGAATCATACCTGGCCCCTCAAGACCAGCTTCCTCCTGCCCTTCGCTCCCTGTGACCCAAGACAGCTGGGCTGTGAGTGGCCAGATTAGGACATGCTGAGCTGTGGAGAATGCAGAAGGTTCCAGGGAATACGATGGCATTTCAGAAGGAGGGGTCAGCTTTGGCTGCTGTTAGTGGAGCTCCCCCTGTGTCCTTGGCTGGGCCAGAAGTTAGGTACCTATCAGTAATTCTCTTCATGACCCATTTCACAGATGAGGAAATTGAGCCTCAGAGAGGTCATAGGCTTTATCCAAGGCCATACAGCTGGTGCGTTGCTGAGCTGGGATTGGAGCCCACATGTGTCCAGCTGCAAGGCAGAGGTCTTTTGAGGTCTTCCTGTTACACCACAGCTGCTTCCCTCTCCCTTCCCGCCACCGCCGCCCCCCCCCCCCCAAACACACATACTTCTTTGTTTGTTTTGCTTTAACCCCTTTGTGTGATACTGGGACATACTGGAAGTAACAGGGCAGCACAAAATCCATTTTGACCAGAGTAGAGACCAAGTGAAACTAGAATGTCCGCCCCATGAGGGCAAGGGGGTTGTCCTTTTGGTTCACTGTTAAGTGCCCAGTGCCTCAGACCTGGGCCTGGCACCCAGAAGATGCACAGTTGATGTTTGGAAAGTGAATGAATAAGACTCAGAAGTCATGGCTGCAGCCAAATCCTAAATGCCCTTGACTGTCTTGCTTGGGTATTGGTATAACCAGTCCAGCCTGTTTTGCCTGACCATTTGGCATCTCTGCAGTGACCCACCAAGGGCTCTTCTCAGCCATCTCCGCGCCCCCTTACACTCCTGCCCTCTGCCCCAAAGAGATGGCTGTGTCCCCTGGCCCTGCCTCTGCAACCAGATGTCACCGCTGTGACCTGTCAGCCAGACTTAAGGACGAGGCTCTCCTCCCATGGGGCAGTTTGCACAGGCTTTGTTAAAACCACTTCTCTGCTTTTTCATTTTCATTTTTGGGACCTAGCTGTTGAAGTATCTATAAACTGGACCTCCAGAGATGTAAGGGTGAAGTTACTATTACTAAATGATCATTTTGACAGCTCAGAGGAGTTTCAAGTGGATCATAGGTAATAGTAGAAAGCCTGCTCAGGAGAACAGTCCCCTGGGGAGACACCCTGAGCCTCAGGTGATGGATACTTCTCAGGTCAGCTGCCCTCCAGCTGGTGTAAACGCCACACTCTGCCTCTGTTACAGTTCTGATCAGGTAGGTTTTGCTCACTGAGCCCTTCTCTGCCTTAGGGGTTCCAGCTGCCGAAGCCTCCAGAGCCCCCTTCTGTTGAGGTGGAGTATTACACCATTGCTGAATTCCAGTCCTGCATCTCTGACGGCATCAGCTTTCGGGGTGGACAGAAGGCAGAGGTGAGCCTTGGGCCATGAAGCTGAGGGTTTGAACTCATGCTAGTCAAAGACCTGCCATGTTTCCCATTTATGCCTTGCTGGCAACATTCCCGGGGGGGCGGGCAGAAGACCCACGGGGATAAAAATTTGCCTGAAGCCAGTAAGTGCCACGGTGAGGACCAGAATGCAGGACTCCTGTCTCCACGCAGTCCTTCCCTCACAGCAGCGTTTCCCAGAGTGTGTAGTGGGAACTTGCGACGAAAGTGCCCCGAAACAAGGGGCTTCTTTGGTCGAACAGGTTTGAAGGACATTGGGTTAAACAAGATCCATGCAGTTGTGTGCTTTTAATCGCAGAACTTCTCAGAGCCTGTGCTGTAGGGATGTCACCGTGCATCTCTAAGAGGGCACTAGAATAGCAGCATTGCCCAGACCCATTTGGCCCCAGGACAGTTTGTCTCCTAGGAGCACCCTGGGGGCCAAGATTCTGAAGAACCCATGTTAGCAAGCGCTGCTGTGGGGAGAATGTGGTCCACGTAGCCACGGTAATAGGGGCCTGGGTTCTGGCCACGTGCACACCACCGGCACCTCTCACCCTCGATACAGTCACTCCTCTGCCCTGGCTTTGATCCTGTGTCTCTGCCACATGAGGTAACAGACCCTAGGAGGCTCCCTCCCGGCCTAGCATTTATGAAACTCTGCTTTGTGGCCACTGCAGGGCACGCGGCCATCGCTCTTGAGTAATGAGGTTACATCCAATTAACACCTGTAGAACTGTCGGAAGAGCCCTCAGGCGGTCTCTGCCTGTGGAAGAGATGGTGTCCCCCGCGTGAATGTTTTAAATCCCACATATTCAATTTGGAACCGAATTTCCAAGAAAAATCATTCCGTCAGTGGTGCTTAGGTTTCCAGAAGAGCCTCCAAAGCTCACCATGTAACTGAACTGTCATACTTAGGAGCTACCCAGGCTTAATCTTAAGTGTGGGGTGGAGTATGGGGTGGGAAGGGTGAAGGAAGGAATAGAGAACCAAAGGAAGGACAGAAACTCTCCCTTTTGGTGTGGACTGCAGAGGGCTGGTCTCTATCTCTCTTCCTTCACTGCCCCTCTTCCCCTGGTATCAATTTTTTCATGTCCCCTCCACCCCCCCTCCCGGTACCTTTCTCCAGGAGTGTCCCACAATCCAAAATTATCTTCCCTTTATGTGCTCCAGCCCAGATGAACTGCAGCAGAGGCAGCACCACACTCCTGGTCTTTAGCCAATCTCAAATAGTAGTTAAGAAAGAAGCTCCTTGAGCTAGTTTATACTAACATGGAAATGACTAAAAGCCCCTCATCCTTCCCACAGTTAACCATTTAAGCCAAAGTCCGTTTGACCGGCAGAATTTCACTGGGATCCCACATGCAGTGAAATGACCACAGGCGGTGGGAACACCAGGGAGGCGTCCGGCAGGATGGCTCTGGTCTCAGGCTGTACCTCCCAGTTCACCTCACCTGCATCTTCCCATCCTCTTCTGACATGAGAGACCCTTTCCAGGGTGGCCGGCGGAGGACCTAGCAATCCCAGGGGCGGGACGAGGAGCAGTGGAATGAATGGCATGTTCTTAGACATACGGGTCCTTGGCGAGTTGGGTTCCATAGGGACTAGGAGGAGTAGGTCTTCTAAGTGCACAGCTTAGGGGGAGAAGCAGGAGTCTGTAGACAAGGCCAGCTCGACCTGGGGTGCTGATGGAGTCTTGGAGGACCAGGGGGGAGGGTGTTGGAGAGTGGGGATGGTGGAGACCTGGCTTTCAATTCCAGCCCAGCACTTACTACCCGGGGTCCTGGGGCCACCTCCTCAGTAGCTCACTTTGCTCATCCGTAAAACAGAGACATGATGCGCCGTAGCCTGGTGTGTCGCGTGAAGTGCGAGGCTCCTAGCCTGGCACATCGTAGGGTCCGGCGATCCTCCCAGCTCACTGGCCTGCCCACCCTTTCCCCTAGGTCATCGATAAGAACTCGGGTGGCTGGTGGTACGTCCAGATCGGTGAGAAGGAGGGCTGGGCCCCCGCGTCGTACATCGATAAGCGCAAGAAGCCCAACCTCAGCCGCCGCACGAGCACACTGACCCGGCCCAAGGTACCGCCCCCCGCCCCCCCCAGCAAGCCCAAGGAGGCCGAGGAGGGTCCAGTGGGCTCTGGGGAGAGCCAGGACTCCCCGCTGAAGCTCAAGTATGAGGAGCCTGAATATGACATCCCTGCCTTCGGCTTCGACTCAGAGCCAGAGCTGAGCGAGGAACCCACGGAGGACAGCGGCTCGGGGGAGCGGCGGCCCGCCCAGCCCCGTAGGCCCTCACCGGCCTCCTCACTGCAGCGGGCCCGCTTCAGGGTGGGCGGCTCTTCAGAGGACGTGGCCCTGGAGGAGGAGACCATCTATGAGAACGAGGGCTTCCGGCCGTGTGTCGAGGATGCCCTGTCAGCCAGACGCTCCTCCCGGGACAGTGACTCCCCGGGGGGCTCCCCTCTGTCCCTTGCTAGAAAAAACTCCCCCAAATCAGATTCCCCCAAATCGTCATCGCTCCTAAAGCTCAAGGCAGAGAAGAACGCCCAGGCAGAACTGGGGAAAAACCACTCCTCTGCCTCCTTTTCTTCATCCATCACCATCAACACCACCTGCTCCTCCTCCTCTTCCTCCTCCTCCCTGTCCAAGAACAGTGGTGACCTGAAGCCCCGTTCTGCCTCGGACGCAGGCATCCGTGGCACGCCCACGGTTGGGGCGAAGAGGGACGCCGACCTAAAGGCTGGGCTGACCTCGTGCACCCGGGCTAAGCCGTCGGTCCGGCCCAAGCCGTTCCTGAGCCGAGCAGAGTCCCAGAGTCAAGAGAAGATGGACATCAGCACTTTACGGCGCCAGCTGAGACCCACAGGCCAGCTCCGGGGCGGTCTCAAGGGCTCAAAGAGTGAGGATTCAGAGCTTCCCCCTCAGACGGCCTTTGAAAGTCCCAGTGAGGGGTCCAGGAGAGGCTCCGCTGACCTCATTACCCCCCCAGCCGCCACACCCCCGTGTCCCACCAAGAAGGGACGAGAAGGGCAGGCCGCCTCCTACACGACATGTAGTGCCTACCAGAAGGTCCAGGACTCAGAGATCAGCTTCCCCGCAGGCGTGGAGGTACAGGTGCTCGAGAAGCTGGAAAGCGGCTGGTGGTATGTGAGGTTTGGGGAGCTAGAGGGCTGGGCCCCTTCCCACTATCTGGTGCTCGGCGAGAACGAGCAATCCGACTCCTCTGGCAAAGAGCCAGACACAGTGAGCGCCCAAAGCAAGCAGAACGAGGGCAAGTCAGACAGCCTGGAGAAGATCGAGAAGCGGGTCCAAGCACTGAACACCGTCAACCAGAACAAGAGGGCCACGCCGCCCATCCCCTCCAAGCCTCCGGGGGGCTTCGGCAAGACCTCGGCCGCCGGGGCAGTGAAGATGAGGAACGGGGTGCGGCAGGTGGCGGTGAGGCCTCAGTCGGTGTTTGTGTCCCCGCCACCCAAGGACAACAACCTGTCCTGCGCCCTGCGTAGGAACGAGTCGCTTACTGCCACCGACGGCCTCCGGGGTGTCCGCCGGAACTCCTCCTTCAGCACCGCCCGCTCGGCTGCCGCAGACGCCAAGGGCCGCCTGGCCGAACGGGCCGCCAGCCAGGGCTCAGACGCGCCTCTGCTGCCCGCCCAGCGCAACGGCATTCCCGTGTCCCCCGTGCGCCCCAAGCCCATTGAGAAGTCCCAGTTCATCCACAACAACCTCAAAGACGTCTATGTCTCCATCGCGGACTATGAGGGGGATGAGGAGACGGCAGGCTTCCAGGAGGGTGTGTCCATGGAGGTCCTGGAGAGGAACCCCAACGGCTGGTGGTACTGCCAGATCCTGGATGGCGCAAAGCCCTTCAAAGGCTGGGTGCCCTCCAACTACCTGGAGAAAAAGAACTAACATGGGGCGTGGGTCCTTCCAGCCTGGTGCGGGTGAGCAGTGAGATGAAGACAAAGGGGAAAGGGAAAATGGGAGGGGTGGGGGGGGACAACGTTAAACCCTGCAGAATGCGTGACCTCAGAGATGCTCCCCTCCAGGCTGTCCCCCAGCTGGCAGGTAAGGTCCGGCGGGGGCCCACGTTGAGCAGGGAAGGGAACAGGCAGGGGAGCGGCGGGCCTGGGACCAGAGGCAAGAAAGCTGAGCCCTACGTGGGCACCTTGGTGATTTGGCTGACGGACCTGGCACCATTTGGGACAGGCCACGAGGGAAATTCCAATTGTGCCTTGGCTGCAAATCCGGAAAAGATGTGGTCGCAGGGACCTCCTGTGCCCTGCCCCTGCCCAGCTTGGTTTCTGCCGCTGGCACCTTGCCATCGGAGGCGGTCCTTGTGTTTGCCAATTGTGCTGGTCTCCCGGGGATTGCCACCACCTGCCACGGGCGCGTGTGCTAGAAGACCCCACTGGCTCTGGGGCTTGGAGGCATCTCTTGGGAGCCCAGCCTGTCCCTGGGCCAGGCCACCGTCAATGTCTGTTCGTTGAAGAAAAAGCAGCTCCCCGGGTGCCAGCAAGGACCACCTTTCTTACCTGTCGCTGTTCCCTGGCCTTGAGAAGAGTCTGCCCTGCCCTGGGCGCCCCACGGAGGACCGCCAACCCCAGAGTTTACAGAGAGGGTGGGTGCAGCCGTCAGTCTCTTCACCATCTGCACAGACTTTATTTTGGGTATTGCTGGGTGGGCAGCTCTTTTGCATGTTTTGGGAGAGGTTTATTGATTTGGGGCTTCAATGTCAGGCCTTGGGTTTTGGTCTTATTTTAGGGGTTGTTTGGGGGCCCAAGGGCAGTCGGCCTCACAGGGGACAGAATGAGTAGCGGATGGGGCTTTTCTGTCGTAACTTTTGCGTGGAGGTTGGCGGTTTTGGGCTTTCACTTCCTTTCCCTTCACAAGCCAAAGTCCTTTCGTTTGGTTTCCACTGTTGCGGACGGCACCCTCGCGCGGCGCCTGCCGGAGGGCCCGGGGGCTGAAGCCCCAGTCCCAGACACGGCAAAGCAGAGACGCCTCAGTGGGGCAGGACCCTCCCCAGGAGGGAGGAGCAGGTTGTCCAGGAGAAAAGGCAGCTCTCAGGCTGCCGGGTGGCCACCATTCTGCACGTGTTCTCCCGTCTGGGCAGGACCAGAACCCTTACGTGTGAACTGTGGAGAAGCACCCATCGCCCCCGCTGAGGGCTGAGGGGACCCCGGATGGGCAGCCACCACCGGCCGTTCCCCCGCCCACGTGCGATGCCACAGGTACCGGAGGACCCCGGGCCGGGAGCCGACCTGGTCTTCCCAAGGGGCGGCGCCCCCCACGAAGAGAGGAGAGAATAAAGTCCCTGTCAACCTTGGGTTGTGTCTTTCAGTCGTTGACGTTTCCGAGGGGACCCTCCGGAAGCCTTGGCTTCCCCAGGGACTCCCCCCCCCCCTCCTTTGCTGGGAGTGGAATCCCACACGTGCCTTTGATTGCGGACGGACTGGGCTCCACAGCCACCAGCTCAGCTGCCAGAGGCCTGGACTAAGGGTTGGTGGTTTCTACAGAGGAGGAAAGGCCTCCCTCTACCCCTGCTCCCCACCCAGGCGGTGTATGTTGCCCGAAGATCAGCACGGGACGCTGTGTCTCGTGCCTTCAGCACCCCACCCGCCCCCTAGACCCTTGAGGCCTCGCCTGGGGATCTCCCCAGCCTCCTCGCTGGCCGTGCACTCATGCCTGGCAGCTACAGCAAACTGCTCATGTTCTTTGTGGAAGGGCCGCGGTGAGATTTTGTTTCCTTTTGTTTTGTTTGTGAGTTTAAAATTGAAATTCGTTCTTTTCTTCTGCTGGACAGTATTAAATAGAGTAGGATATTGAGTTAATCTGCTAGGTTGCAGTACTAATGGTAGTGGTTTAGTGTCTTCATATTAATATTATTTGGACTTATTTGAACAATAATGATAAAGAAGTGGTTCATTATTTTTTAATTAATGCACTTTAATAAGGTGGAATGGGAAGAAACCCAGAGAGCAAAGTGCATTACTTAAAGATGCAGTATATACTTTTCTCATTTTTAAGCAGCACATATTTATTAAAAGAAAAAAAAAAGTAATTTATGATTATTTAAAATAAAATTTAAAAGTAGAGTGACTATTGGGTGAAAGGACCTTCCATGTAGCTGTCTTCCAAGGGGGGGGCCCCAGCGGCCTCGCTCCTCCAATGTCTGCACTGAGCCAGTTCAGTCAGTAACGTGCCAGCCAGGCCAGGAAGGAGTGCAGGACGCATCTGCCGAACACAGAGCATCTCAGTTGGACTGGACCACAGTGTTCCCCAGAGCCTGCCTTTCCCTGCCCTTCCTCACGGTCTGCACTGCCCCGTGGGGCTCTCCAGCACCCGCGGGGCCCACATTCTCCACCCTCCCCCAGGACCCTCTCTCCTCGATCCCCAGTGCTCTAAGTGATAGTCATTAAAAGTGGCCTTGGAAGTCACTCCATCCCATCCCCTTCTGTTACTGCAGCCCAAGGGCAGGAAATTACTTTTCCTGAAATCATGTAGCTAGTTAATGGCAGACCACCCCACTGCATTAATCCTTGCGCTCCCTCCCACCCCCATTGGAGTTTATTGTGTGGTCATCATGTTTACATTGTGACATCCAGCCCCCTAAGGATGGCTGGGAGTTGCTCAGGCATCTAGGAAACGTGGGGAATGCTGCCACCTGGTGACAGCATGTAGATTTGGGCAGTGAACAGGGATTGCCATGCCCCATCTTCGCACCTCACCCCTCACCATCACCCCCTGACTCAACACAGCACAAACCCTGCAAACCCAAAGAGAATATTAATACTTGAAGCACGAAGGGTGCATGCCAGTCCCTCTCAGACATGGCCGGGGGATGCCAGGGCTCGTGCCCCTGGACTCCTGAGCCCCACCTAGGGCAAGGGGGCTTTTCCCTAGAGCTACTGAGCTGCTTTGTGATGTTGGAGGGTACCACAGCAGGTGGAGGAGGGAGGGGCCTGTGGCTCTGACCCATCTGGAGGAAAACCAGATCGG